>NC_088403.1:10362760-10377760 GCF_034236695.1 Oncorhynchus nerka
AACGAAAAACTGTCCAGTCATGGTAATGATTCTAGAATATTTGTATAAAACATTTCTTTAAGAATGTTCTGAGAACCCTTTTTTAACCTGTTCTTTAAAGGTCCCAGAACACATTTAACCTGTTCTTTAACCTGTTCTTTAAAGGTTCCCAGAACACATTTAACCTGTTCTTTAAAGGTTCTTTTCCCAGAACACATTTAACCTGTTCTTTAAAGGTTCCCAGAACACATTTAACCTGTTCTTTAAAGGTTCCCAGAACACATTTAACCTGTTCTTTAAGGTTCCCAGAACACATTTAACCTGTTCTTTAAGTTCCCAGAACACATTTAACCTGTTCTTTAAGGTTCCCAGAACACATTTAACCTGTTCTTTAAGGTTCCCAGAACACATTTAACCTGTTCTTTAAAGGTTCCCAGAACACATTTAACCTGTTTTTAAACGTTCAGAACACATTTAACCTGTTCTTTAAAGGTTCCCAGAACACATTTAACCTGTTCTTTAAAGGTTCTGAGAACACATTTAACCTGTTCTTTAAAGGTTCCCAGAACACATTTAACCTGTTCTTTAAAGGTTCCCAGAACACATTTAACCTGTTCTTTAAAGGTTCCCAGAATGTTCCATTTGTTTGTAGGAACATTCTGAGAACACATTTAACCTATTTTTAAAGGTTCACAAAACACAAAAACTGTTCTTTAAAGGTTCTGAGATAATTCTACCATGTTTCTTTTATGATACAAAAAACATTCCCCTGATGATACAAGAACGTTCCCAGAACACATTTAACCTGTTCTTTAAAGGTTCCCAGAACACATGTTGTCCTGTTGTTTAAAGGTTCCCAGAAACCTGTTCTTTAAAGGTTCCCAGAACACATGTTGTCTGTTGTTTAAAGGTTCCCAGAACACATTTGTCTGTTGTTTAAAGGTTCCCAGAATGTTCCATTTGTCTGTTGAACAGAACACATGTTGTCAAAATGTTTTTAAAAACCAAGAACACAAAAATGTTGTCTGTTGTGCAGAGGTTCCCAGAACACATGTTGTCTGTTGTTTATGATACAAAAAACATTCCCCTGATGATACAAGAACGTTCCCAGAACACATGTTGTCTGTTGTTTAAAGGTTCCCAGAACACATGTTGTCTGTTGTTTAAAGGTTCCCAGAACACATGTTGTCTGTTGTTTAAAGGTTCCCAGAACACATGTTGTCTGTTGTTTAAAGGTTCCCAGAACACATGTTGTCTGTTGTTTAAAAGGTTCCCAGAACACATGTTGTCTGTTGTTTAAAAGGTTCCCAGAACACATGTTGTCTGTTGTTTAAAGGTTCCCAGAACACATGTTGTCTGTTGTTTAAAAGGTTCCCAGAACACATGTTGTCTGTTGTTTAAAAGGTTCCCAGAACACATGTTGTCTGTTGTTTAAAGGTTCCCAGAACACATGTTGTCTGTTGTTTAAAAGGTTCCCAGGATGTTTATTCAGGGTGTGGTAACGTTGTGGGGACATGGCAATAGATACAGTGCCTTCAGAAAGTATTCACACCCCTTGACTTTTTCCATATTTTGTTTCGTTACAGCCTGAATATAAATTAGATTACATTGAGAATGTGTGCCACTGTACTCCACACAATACCCCATATTGTCAAAGTGGAATTATATTTTTAGAAAATTTGACAAATTAATTAAAAATGATAAACTGAAATTTCTTGAGTCAATAAGTTTTCAACCCGTTTGTTATGGCAAGCCTAAATAAGTCAAAATGTTCTTAACAAGTCACATAATAAGTTGCATGGACTCTGTGTGCAATTATAGTGTTTAACATGATTTTTAATGACTACACAAACAATTATTTGTAAGGTCCCTCAGTCAGTAGTGAATTTCAAACACAGATTCAAGTTCAAAGACAATGGAGGTTTTCAATGCTTCGCAAAGAAGGGCAGCTATTGGTAGATGGATAAAAATATATATAATGGTTGAGTTATTAATGACTCTTTGGATGGTGTATCAATACTCCCAGAGTCTCTACAAAGATAAGAGGCGTCCTTCCTAACCTTCCTCCCAACTCAAAGTATCAATACTCCCAGAGTCTCTACAAAGATACAGGCGTCCTTCCTAACTCAGTATCAATACTCCCAGAGTCTCTACAAAGATACAGGCGTCCTTCCTAACTCAGTATGAATACTCCCAGAGTCTCTACAAAGATACAGGCGTCCTTCCTAACTCAGTATGAATACTCCCAGAGTCTCTACAAAGATACAGGCGTCCTTCCTAACTCAGTATCAATACTCCCAGAGTCTCTACAAAGATACAGGCGTCCATTTTCCTAACTCCAGTATGAATCTAGTCTCTAAAGATACAGGTGTCCTTCCTAACTCAGTATGAATACTCCCAGAGTCTCTACAAAGATACAGGCGTCCTTCCTAACTCAGTATGAATACTCCCAGAGTCTCTACAAAGATACAGGCATCCTTCCTAACTCAGTATCAATACTCCCAGAGTCTCTACAAAGATACAGGCGTCCTTCCTAACTCAGTATCAATACTCCCAGAGTCTCTACAAAGATACAGGCGTCCTTCCTAACTCAGTATCAATACTCCCAGAGTCTCTACAAAGATACAGGCGTCCTTCCTAACTCGGTATCAATACTCCCAGAGTCTCTACAAAGATACAGGCGTCCTTCCTAACTCAGTAGCAATACTCCCAGAGTCTCTACAAAGATACAGGCGTCCTTCCTAACTCACTGTTCTGAAATGACGCACTCGGTCTGAGGCACTGCATCTCAGTGTTAGAGGCGTCACTACAGACACCAGACACCCTGGTTTGAGTCCAGGCCGTGTCACAACCGGCCGTGATTGGGATTGGGCGGTGCACAATTGACCCAGCGTCATCCGGGTTTGGCCGGTGTAGGCCGTCAAGAACAAATTCTTATTTTCAATAACTGACTTGCCTAGTTCAATAAATGTTCAAAGTTAACAAAAATGTCACCATAATTTATCAGTGCAATTTTGACGGCCAGTACAAGCTGGACAAGTGTGAGAAGGTTTATCTCATGTTCCCTGGTTAGATTTGAGCTCTTCTCACTCTGGCTAACATTAGTTGTTGATCTTGTTGTTTGTGCAGGGAACTGAGGGAGAGCCTACCTTATCTCATGTTCCTGGTTAGATTTGAGCTCTTCTCCCTCTGACTAACATTAGTTGTTGATGTTGTTGTTGTGCAGGAACTGAGGGAGAGCCTACCTTATCTCATGTTCCTGGTTAGATTTGAGCTCTTCTCCCTCTGACTAACATTAGTTGTGCAGGGAACTGATCTTGTTGTTGTGACTAACATTAGTTGGATCTTGTTGTTGTGCAGGGAACTGAGGAGAACCTACCTGTACATGGTTGGAAGACGACTCCTGTGGTATTTACATATTTGCAGAAATCCATTCAGGTGTATCTTGGGGCTTTTGAAGAATCCTTTCTCATGATCTAAAGTCACACTGTTGCTAATGACTGTAGACACACAGTCCAGTTCAAAGTGAATGATGTCGGTCCCGTGTGGAAAATGACTTATTTGCATAAAGGCTTATTGTAGCTCTGATTGGCTATGGCACACCGGTCTGTGTAGAGTCCGGTTCTGGACAAGGCTGACACATTCTTATTTGGGTTTATTTACTGCAGTGTTTATGAATTGTCCAAACGTACGGCTGCTTTCCCACTCTGTATTACGATAGAATTATCATAAATACCTTCCGTCATTCCCAAGCATTGTATGAAGGAATGAAAACGTGAAAATGATCATATCAGTGCCAGAACATGTGCCCAGCAGATGCATGTCTGTATTCCCAGTGAAATACATGAGAACATTTGCGGCGACCTAACGAATGTTCTGGGAACCTAAACAGAACCAATTTTAGTTTGCTGGGAAAACATCACTGGTACATTGTTGTTGTTAAAAACACTCTCAATGTTTTTGGGATGATATCATCCTAATGTTAGATAAAACCCTAACTAGAACCTAATGGAATCTTAGCTAATGTTCTGGGAATGTTCCTGGTTTGCTGCGGGTTTTGATCGGTTAGACCAGGACACCATTAGTTGGCTAGAGAGCAATACTCCTCTGCTTCGTCCTTCATCCTGTCTCTCCTCTTTCTCCCTCCTCTGCCTCTTCTCCCTCCTCTGCCTCTTCTCCCTCCTCTGCCTCTTCTCCCTCCTCTGCCTCTTCCCCCTCCTCTGCCTCTTCCCCTCCTCTGCCTCTTCCCCCTCCTCTGCCTCTTCTCCCTCCTCTGCCTCTTCTCCCTCCTCTGCCTCTTCCCTCTCCTCTGCCTCTTCCCTCTCCTCTGCCTCTTCCCCCTCCTCTGCCTCTTCCCCTCCTCTGCCTCTTCCCCTCTCCCTCCTCTGCCTCTTCCCCCTCCTCTGCCTCTTCCCCCCCTCTGCCTCTTCTCCCTCATCTGCCCTCCCCTCCTCTGCCTCTTCTCCCTCCTCTGCCTCTTCCCCTCCTCTGCCTCTTCTCCCTCCTCTGCCTCTTCCTCCCTCTCTGCCTCTTCTCCCTCCTCTGCCTCTTCTCCCTCCTCTGCCTCTTCTCCCTCCTCTGCCTCTTCCCCCTCCTCTGCCTCTTCCTCTGCCTCTTCTCCCTCCTCTGCCTCTTCCCCCTCCTCTCTGCCTCTTCCCCTCCTCTGCCTCTCCCCCTCTCTCTGCCTCCTCTTGCCTCTTCTCCCTCCTCTGCCTCTTCTCCCTCCCTCCTCTTCTCCCTCCTTTGCCTCTTCCCCTCCTCTGCCTCTTCTCCCTCCTCTTCCCCCTCCTCTGCCTCTTCTCCCTCCTCTGCCTCTTCTCCCTCCTCTGCCTCTTCCCCCTCCTCTGCCTCTTCTCCCTCCTCTGCCTCTTCCCCTCATCTGCCTCTTCTCCCTCCTCTGCCTCTTCCCCTCCCTCTGCCTCTTCTCCCTCCTCTGCCTCTTCTCCCTCCTCTGCCTCTTCCCCCTCCTCTGCCTCATCCCTCTCCTCTGCCTCTTCTCCCTCCTCTGCCTCTTCTCCCTCCTTTGCCTCTTCCCCCTCCTCTGTCTCTTCTCCCTCCTCTGCCTCTTCTCCCTCCTCTGCCTCTTCCCCCTCCTCTGCCTCTTCTCCCTCCTCTGCCAGCTCCTAAAACGAGCCTCTCACGTTTCACCCTAATTGCATAGGTGAACAGGGAATGGGAATTATGAGGGATGTTTTTGCCTTTCTCACACTCATAAGCAGTACAGTAAAGCCACACTCAGGGCAG
Source organism: Oncorhynchus nerka (assembly GCF_034236695.1). Lineage (NCBI taxonomy): Eukaryota > Metazoa > Chordata > Actinopteri > Salmoniformes > Salmonidae > Oncorhynchus > Oncorhynchus nerka. The sequence continues at coordinate 10,367,984 of NC_088403.1, forward strand.
CTGCTGTTTACTTTGGATCTGGCTTTAGGTGGCCAGGAGAATGCCTGTCTCCAGTCTCCGGTCCGTCAGCCCTACAGCCAGACCCAGACCTGGGGCCGAGGGGTCCTCGAGGCAGGCGCCAGGCTGGAGGCTACAACTGACCAACCAGAGTTCAGAGACTATTAATCCACCAATTAGACATTAGAATGGAAGGAATAACCTCTCATTTGGCTGCCATGGATACAGCTAGACTGGGCATTGACCTGAACAGAACAGAGTTCTAGAATATAGAATACTCTCAGGGTTATCTAACAGAACAGGCCCAGAGTTCTAGAATATAGAATACTCTCAGGGTTATCTAACAGAACAGGCCCAGAGTTCTAGAATATAGAATACTTTCAGGGTTATCTAACAGAACAGGCCCAGAGTTCTAGAATATAGAATACTCTCAAGGTTATCTAACAGAACAGGCCCAGATTTCTAGAATATAGAATACTCTCAGGGTTATCTAACAGAACAGGCCCAGATTTCTAGAATATAGAATACTCTAGGGTTCTCTTACAGAACTGGCCAGTTCTAGAATATAGAATCTCATGGTTCTCTTACAGAACAGGTCCAGAGATCTAGAATATAGAATACTCTCATGGTTCTCTTACAGAACAGGCCCAGAGTTCTAGAATATAGAATCCTCTCAGGGTTCTCTTACAGAACAGAGTTCTAGAATATAAAATACTCTCAGGGTTCTCTTACAGAACAGAGTTCTAGAATATAGAATCCTCTCAGGGTTCTCTTATTTGTTTCTTTCATCTTCCTCTAAAAGGGTATTTGGTTCCTTGACCTTGGGCGCCACCTGCCTTGCTGTCTCCTCTCTTTCCTCCTCCTCTTCTCTCTCTCTCTTTATCATTTTCATTCAACCCTCAGTTGGGATAAAAAAAGAAAAAGAGCATTTTTCTTCTTTATGTCCTGGATTCTTTTAAACTTCAGAGACGTTTTTCCTTTGGCAGCCGAGCACAGAGAGACAGACATGCCATATTTACACGTGTGGAGTGAATCATATACCCCCCTCCATCCCTCCACCCTCCTCCTCTCCACCCAACCACCCTGACAGATTGAATATCGACAGATTGAAGAAATCAGCGCTTTGAGAACAGAGAGCGAGGGATGGAGAGAGGGATGGAGAGAGGGAGGGAGGAGAGAGAGAGAGAGAGAGAGAGAGAGAGAGAGAGAGAGAGAGAGAGAGAGAGAGAGAGAGAGAGACACAGAGAGAGAGAGGGAGGGAGGGAGGGAGGAGGAGGGAGGGGAGAGAGGAGGGAGGGAGGGAGGGAGAAAGAGAGAGAGAGAGAGAACAGACCTGAGCGTTGGGTTTTGGGACCACACCTTTTACTGTGCGGTCGGTGGCGAGAGAGAGCGGAGAGCCCCATCCAGAGAGCAGCCACTCATCAGACAGGCCGGGGTTCAACCTAACACTGCACAATAGCAATATTCCCAGTAATGTAACCCACTAGAGAGAGAGGCTCAACCAACCAAAGATACTTCAGGACCACACAGAGATGGTGGAGAGAGGAGAGGATGAGAGGGAGAGAGAGAATAGAGAGAGAGAGAGAGACACAGAGAGAGAGGAGGGAGGGAGGGAGGGAGGAGGAGAGGAGACAGAGGAGGGAGGAGAGAGAGAGGGGAGAAAGGATCAGATGACTGTGAATATGGAAAAATAAGAGAGGAGAAAGAGAAGATGATGGTAACAGAGCTGATCAGAACAGACCTGTTTTACAGAAAGATAGATGAGGTTTGGGACCACACCTTTTACTGTGCGGTCGGTGGCGATCAGATGGGACCCAGCATGCAGAGCAGATGAGCAGGCCCCATCCAGAGTTTTCCGCAGCCACTCATCATACATTTTCTCAAAGTTGCCAGGGTTCAACCTAACACTGCACTGGTAGCAATATTCCCAGTAATGTAACCCACTACCCTGACGTTACCAGCACCAGGCTCAACCAACCAAGATACTTCAGGACCACACAGGAGATGGTGGAGAGAGGAAGAGGAGGATGTCCTAGAGATGAGAGGGAGAGGAGAATATGTCTGACTGAGTTAGCTCTAGAACAGGAGAGAGAGAGAGAGAGAGAGATGTGGTCCTACTGGAAAGGTATAGAAAGGAGACAGACTGGAGAGAGAGACAGGGGGTGGGAAAGGGATAGAAAGAGACAGCATTTATACTCCTAACAGGATGTGCGTGTCCTACTGGTATCAGTACAGATGGGACCCTATAACAGGACAAGAATGTCCTACTGGAGGTATACTCCTAAGAGGATGGGAGGTGTCCTACTGGTATCAGTATAGGGGGGGATGTGAGAGACTGGTAGATACTCCTAACAGGATGTGAGTGTCCTACTGGATCAGTATACTCTAACAGGATGTGACGTGTCCTACTGGTATCAGATACTCCTAACGGGGTGAAAACTGATCAATTCTAACAGGATGTGGAGTGTCCTAAGATCAGATGGGACCATTCTAGCCAATGAGAGAGCAGATAAGCATGTGAACAACAGGCACAACTCTGATATACATTTTCTCAAAGTTGCCAGGATGTGACATGTCCTACTGGTATCAGTATACTCCTAACAGGATGTGACATGACCTACTGGTATCAGTATACCCCTACCAGGATGTGACATGTCCTACTGGTATCAGTATACTCCTAACAGGATGTGACGTGTCCTACTGGTACTGGTATCAGTATACTCCTAACAGGATGTGACGTGTCCTACTGGTATCAGTATACTCCTAACAGGATGTGACATGTCCTACTGGTATCAGTATACTCCTAACAGGATGTGACATGTCCTACTGGTATCAGTATACTCCTAACAGGATGTGACATGTCCTACTGGTATCAGTATACTCCTAACAGGATGTGACATGTCCTACTGGTATCAGTATACTCCTAACAGGATGTGACATGTCCTACTGGTATCAGTATACTCCTAACAGGATGTGACGTGTCCTACTGGTATCAGTATACTCCTAACAGGATGTGATGTGTCCTACTGGTATCAGTCCTAACAGGATGTGACATGTCCACTGGTATCACTCCTAACAGGATGTGACATGTCCTACTGGTATCAGTATACTCCTAACAGGATGTGACATGTCCTACTGGTATCAGTATACTCCTAACAGGATGTGACATGTCCTACTGGTATCAGTATACTCCTAACAGGATGTGACATGTCCTACTGGTATCAGTATACTCCTAACAGGATGTGACATGTCCTACTGGTATCAGTATACTCCTAACAGGATGTGACATGTCCTACTGGTATCAGTATACTCCTAACAGGATGTGACATGTCCTACTGGTATCAGTATACTCCTAACAGGATGTGACATGTCCTACTGGTATCAGTATACTCCTAACAGGATGTGACATGTCCTACTGGTATCAGTATACTCCTAACAGGATGTGACATGTCCTACTGGTATCAGTATACTCCTAACAGGATGTGACATGTCCTACTGGTATCTAACAGGAGTATACTCCTAACAGGATGTGACATGTCCTACTGGTATCAGTATACTCCTAACAGGATGTGACATGTCCTACTGGTATCAGTATACTCCTAACAGGATGTGACATGTCCTACTGGTATCAGTATACTCCTAACAGGATGTGACATGTCCTACTGGTATCAGTATACTCCTAACAGGATGTGACATGTCCTACTGGTGTCCTATCAGTATACTCCTAACAACTTAACATTACCAAACTTCTATTAGATCAAATAAGCAACACGTAGCAGATAAGCCATTACATGTTTGTTGTTGACCAAATGCAACACTCTCATTGACCTCCATACAAAAACCCCTTTGCTTGGTGAGCAAAAAAATACAAAACATGGCAGATTTTGGGCCCAATTATCCCTCTCGCTTCGCCACTTCCTCTCTGGCATCACAAAGCCAAATGACTCACAGGCAAGTCATCAGAGGTCATTGTCCTATTTGGAATCCCTCAAATCCATTTTGAATCCCTCAACCCAAACCCCAAAAAGTGTTTTGGACTACAAATCAAATCAAATCAAATTTTATTTGTCACATACACATGGTTAGCAGATGTTAATGCGAGTGTAGCTGAAATGCTTGTGCTTCTAGTTCACTATAATGCAGTAATAACCAACAAGTAATCTAACTAACAATTCCAAAACTACTGTCTTATACACAGTGTAAGGGGATAAAGAATATGTACATAAGATATATGAATGAGTGATGGTACAAGGGCTTTATAAGATGCAGTAGATGGTTTACAGTGTATACATATGAGATGAGTATGTAAACAAAGTGGCATAGTTAAAGTGGCTAGTGATACATGTATTACATAAGGATGCAGTCGATGATGTAGAGTACAGTATATACATATGCATATGAGATGAATAATGTAGGGTAAGTAACATTATATAAGGTAGCATTGTTTAAAGTGGCTAGTGATATATTTACATCATTTCCCATCAATTCCCATTATTAAAGTGGCTGGAGTTGTGTCAGTGTGCACACACACACACACACACACACACACACACACACACACACGCACGCACACCTACACACACGCACGCACACACACACACACACACACACACACACACACACACACACACAGACACACACAGACACACACAGCCCTGTGTGACAGATGACGGCGACCCACACGGTGGAAGTAATGAAGGCAGAAGATCCGCTGCTGTGTGTGTGTGTGTGTGTGTGTGTGTGTGTGTGTGCCACTGGCTGCTCCCTGTGTGTGTGTCCATGTGCTGGCTGCTCCCTTTCAGAGCATCAGAACATCCGCTGATCGTGTGTGTGTCCATTAGCCAGTTCCTGTTAGTTAGAGACCAGACTGGTTGTTAGGACATTAGGAAACCCTGTAGGACATTTACCAGAGTCACTGTTACTGTGTCTTGTTCTGTCCCCACTGGTTCCCTGTTATGTTAGAGACACACAGAGTCTGTGAGGGGTTGTTATGGAGACTGTTACTGTGTGTCTTGTCTACCTCAGGGATGACTTCCTCACTGCACTAGTTCCTGTTATGTTAGAGACACACAGAGTCTGTGAGGGGTTGTTATGGAGACTGTTACTGTGTCTTGTCTACCTCAGGGATGACTTCCTCACTAGTTCCCTGTTATGTTAGAGACACACAGAGTCTGTGAGGGGTTGTTATGGAGACTGTTACTGTGTCTTGTCTACCTCAGGGATGACTTCCTCACTGTACTAGTTCCCTGTTATGTTAGAGACACACAGAGTCTGTGAGGGGTTGTTATGGAGACTGTTACTGTGTCTTGTCTACCTCAGGCATGACTTCCTCACTGCACTGGTTCCCTGTTATGTTAGAGAGACACAGAGTCTGTGAGGGGTTGTTATGGAGACTGTTACTGTGTCTTGTCTACCTCAGGGATGACTTCCTCACTGCACTAGTTCCCTGTTATGTTAGAGACACACAGAGTCTGTGAGGGGTTGTTATGGAGACTATTACTGTGTCTTGTCTACCTCAGGGATGACTTCCTCACTAGTTCCCTGTTATGTTAGAGACACACAGAGTCTGTGAGGGGTTGTTATGGAGACTGTTACTGTGTCTTGTCTACCTCAGGGATGACTTCCTCACTGCACTAGTTCCCTGTTATGTTAGAGACACACAGAGTCTGTGAGGGATTGTTATGGAGACTGTTACTGTGTCTTGTCTACCTCAGGGATGACTTCCTCACTACTTCCCTGTTCTGTTAGAGACACACAGTCTGTGAGGGGTTGTTATGGAGACTGTTACTGTGTCTTGTCTACCTCAGGCATGACTTCCTCACTGCACTGGTTCCCTGTTATGTTAGAGAGACACAGAGTCTGTGAGGGGTTGTTATGGAGACTGTTACTGTGTCTTGTCTACCTCAGGGATGACTTCCTCACTAGTTCCCTGTTATGTTAGAGACACACAGAGTCTGTAGAGACACACAGAGTCTGTGAGGGGTTGTTATGGAGACTGTTACTGTGTCTTGTCTACCTCAGGGATGACTTCCTCACTAGTTCCCTGTTATGTTAGAGACACACAGAGTCTGTGAGGGGTTGTCATGGAGACTGTAACTGTATCTTGTCTACCTCAGGTTTGACTTCCTCACTGCACTGGTTCCCTGTTATGTTAGAGACACACAGAGTCTGTGAGGGGTTGTTATGGAGACAGTTACTGTGTCTTGTCTACCTCAGGGATGACTTCCTCACTGCACTGGTTCCCTGTTATGTTAGAGAGACACAGAGTCTGTGAGGGGTTGTCATGGAGACTAACTTTAACAGCCAGGTGAAGAGGTATACATGTATAAGTCTAACAACCTGATTGTGGTTATAGTTTTATTTATACACATGGTAGAATAGATATACATCTCTACATATAACGTGAACTAACTCACTTTTGTACATCGTGCTGGTCCGTAAAATTGACTTTGTTTTAGCGCCCCAAAAACGTAATACTTCCAGGTCGTCTGTAGTATCAATCCCATAGTAAAGCACCATTTCTCCCCTTTCCAACCAAATCAATGAGGAGACCTTCATGATGCCCGTCTCTGCCTGATTCAACAAGGCAATGGATAAAGTAATCCTTCTCCCCCCCCCCCCTTAAAAGACCTAGATGCACTATTGTAAAGTGGCTGTTCCACTGGATGTCATAAGGTGAAAGCACCAATTTGTAAGTCGCTCTGGATAAGAGCGTCTGCTAAATGACTTAAATGTAATGTAAATGTCTTAAATGCAATGAGCTCCGTCTGGTCTTTCTACAAATGGTGGGTGGGGAAGCGTCTTTTTACACTCGATCTGTCCAACTTATCACCTTATCGCCTCTAAAATGTAAATAAAAGACTATAAAGAGTTTATATCATGTGTCATTACATACCTATTTGAAGGTTTGTGTCGAATTTAATTGGGTTTTTAGGTTGGGGCTAAAGTGATCTTCAGAAGTTAACAGCAGGGTTTTAGGGCGGGGCTAAAGTGATCTTCAGAAGTTAACAGCAGGTTTTTAGGGCGGGGCTAAAGTGATTTTCAGAAGTTAACAGCAGGTTTTTAGGGCGGGGCTAAAGTGATCTTCAGAAGTTAACAATGCAGGGTTTTATGGTGGGGGCCGTCTTTTAAAGTGATCTTCAAAATGTTAAAGACTATAAAGGTTTTATCATGGTCATTACTAAAGTGATCTTCAGAAGTTAACAGCAGGGTTTTAGGGCGGGGCTAAGTGATCTTCAGAAGTTAACAGCAGGTTTTAGGGCGGGGCTAAAGTGATCTTCAGAAGTTAACAGCAGGTTTTTAGGGCGGGGCTAAAGTGATCTTCAGAAGTTAACAGCAGGTTTTTAGGGCGGGGCTAAAGTGATCTTAACAGCAGGGTTTTAGGGCGGGGCTAAAGTGATCTTCAGAAGTTAACAGCTGGGTTTAGGCGGGGCTAAAGTGATCTTCAGAAGTTAACAGCAGGTTTTTAGGGCTAAAGTGATCTTCAGAAGTTAACAGCAGGGTTTTAGGGCGGGGCTAAAGTGATCTTCAGAAGTTAACAGCAGGGTTTTAGGGCGGGGCTAAAGTGATCTTCAGAAGTTAACAGCAGGGTTTTAGGGCGGGGCTAAAGTGATCTTCAGAAGTTAACAGCAGGTTTTTGAGAGTCATGATAGCTTGCAGTGATGATGCAAAAAATGACTAGGTATTCCCCCGTACCCTGTCCCTGTCCCTCACCCTGTCCCCTTACCCTGTCCCTGTTCCTTACCCTGTCTCTTACCCTGTCCCCTTACTCTGTCCCCTTACCATGTCCCTTACCCTGTCCCTGTTCCTTACCCTGTCCCTTACCCTGTCCCTTACCCTGTCCCTGTCCCTTACCCTGTCCCCTTACCCTGTCCCCTACCCTGTCCCCTTACCCTGTCCCTTACCCTGTCCTTGTCCCCTTACCCTGTCCCCTTACCCTGTCCCTGTCCCCTTACCCTGTCCTTGTCCCCTTACCCTGTCCCTGTCCCCTACCCTGTCCCCTTACCCTGTCCCTTACCCTGTCCTTGTCCCTTACCCTGTCCCCTTACCCTGTCCCTGTCCCTTACCCTGTCCTTGTCCCTTACCCTGTCCTTACCCTGTCCCCTTACCCTGTCCCCTTACCCTGTCCCTGTCCCCTACCCTGTCCCCTTACCATGTCCCTTACCCTGTCCTTGTCCCCTTACCCTGTCCCTTACCCTGTCCCTTACCCTGTCCTTGTCCCATTACCCTGTTCCTTACCCTGTCCCTGTCCCTCACCCTGTCCTTGTCCCCTTACCCTGTCCCTTACCCTGTCCCTGTCCCCTTACCCTGTCCTTGTCCCCTTACCCTGTCCCTGTCCCCTACCCTGTCCCCTTACCCTGTCCCTTACCCTGTCCTTGTCCCCTTACCCTGTCCCTTACCCTGTCCCTTACCCTGTCCTTGTCCCCTTACCCTGTCCCTTACCCTGTCCCTTACCCTGTCCTTGTCCCCTTACCCTGTCCCTTACCCTGTCCTTGTCCCCTTACCCTGTCCCTTACCCTGTCCCTGTCTTGTTTTTAAATGGTGAGAGAAGCTCTACCCGTGGTGGAGAGAGGCTGTAGGACAGAATTAGTTGCATTATGGGTGCTGCACGTTACGTCATGACACTTCACAATTTAACATACAGCGTCGGGGGGTCAGTTTTTCAACTTTTCTCCAATACTATTGGGCAATTACCATGTCAATCGACGCTTGAATAGAAACATAGTTCACACCCCAGATTAGGATGTCAACACTGTCAACTCGTTTGAATGTCACAAGTTTGTACGGAATGGTGTTAGTCACCGTGGAAGCTCTAACAGCTCTGTTTCCCTCTGGATCAGGTCTGATATTCCATCTCTGGATCAGGTCTGATATTCCATCTCTGGATCAGGTCTGATATTCCATCTCTGGATCAGGTCTGATATTCCATCTCTGGATCAGGTCTGATATTCCATCTCTGGATCAGGTCTGATATTCCATCTCTGTTTCCCTCTGGATCAGGTCTGATATTCCATCTCTGGATCAGGTCTGATATTCCATCTCTGGATCAGGTCTGATATTCCATCTCTGGATCAGGTCTGATATTCCATCTCTGGATCAGGTCTGATATTCCATCTCTGGATCAGGTCTGATATTCCATCTCTGGATCAGGTCTGATATTCCATCTCTGGATCAGGTCTGATATTCCATCTCTGGATCAGGTCTGATGTTCCATCTCTGTTTCCCTCGGGATCAGGTCTGATATTCCATCTCTGGATCAGGTCTGATATTCCATCTCTGGATCAGGTCTGATATTCCATCTCTGGATCAGATCTGATATTCCAGTTCTGTTTCCTCTGGATCAGGTCTGATATTCCATCTCTGGATCAGGTCTGATATTCCATCTCAGGATCAGGTCTGATATTCCAGTTCTGTTTCCTCTGGATCAAGTCTGATATTCCATCTCTGGATCAGGTCTGATATTCCATCTCAGGATCAGGTCTATTATTCCAGTTCTGTTTCCTCTGGATCAAGTCTGATATTCCATCTCTGGATCAGGTCTGATATTCCATCTCTGGATCAGGTCTGATATTCCATCTCTGTTTCCCTCAGGATCAGGTCTGATATTCCAGCTCTGTTTTCCCACCAGTGTAGAGGAGGACAGAAGAAGATAAGAGGGTAGAGGGCAGGAGAGGAGGAGATGAGTGAAGAGGATGAGAGGATGAGAGAAGGGGAAAGGAGAGGATGAGAGGATGAGAGGAGGGGAGAGGATGAGAGGATGGGAGGAGAGGATGGGAGAGT
>NC_088403.1:10382760-10422906 GCF_034236695.1 Oncorhynchus nerka
TGCCTGTCAGTCTGTCTCTCTGCCTGTCTGTCTGTCTGCCTGTCAGTCTGTCTCTCTGCCTGTCTGTCTGTCTGTCTGTCTGTCTGCATATATGTATGTCTCTCTGCCTGTCTGTCTGTCTGCCTGTCAGTCTGTCTCTCTGCCTGTCTGTCTGTCTGTCTGTCTGCATATCTGTCTGTCTCTCTGCCTGTCTGTCTGTCTGTCTGTCTGTCTGTCTGTCTGTCTGTCTGTCTGTCTGCATATATGTATGTCTCTCTGCCTGTCTGTCTGTCTGCCTGTCTGTCTGTCTCTCTGCCTGTCTGTCTGTCTGTCTGTCTGTCTCTTTCCTCTGTTTTTGAGATGGGAATCAGATGAGAAATTAGAAGACGGCCTGGGTGACTGAAGGAGAGCCCAAGTGGACATTCTGCATTGTCTTTAGCAATGCAGAATGTTGCCATGTGGTAGCCATGTGGTGGCCATGTGTTGACCATGTGGTGGACATGTGTTGATGATGTGGTGGCCATGTGTTGACCATGTGGTGGCCGTGTGGTGGCCATGTGGTGGCCATGTGGTGGCCGTGTGTTGGCCATGTGGTGGCCATGTGTTGACCGTGTGGTGGCCGTGTGGTGGCCGTGTGGTGGCCATGTGGTGGCCATGTGGTGGCCATGTGGTGGCCATGTGTTGACCATGTGGTGGCCGTGTGGTGGCCGTGTGGTGGCCATGTGGTGGCCATGTGTTGACCATGTGGTGGCCGTGTGGTGGCCATGTGTGGCCATGTGGTGGCCATGTGTTGGCCATGTGGTGGCCATGTGTTGGCCGTGTGGTGGCCGTGTGGTGGCCATGTGGTGGCCGTGTGGTGGCCATGTGGTGGCCATGTGTTGACCATGTGGTGGCCGTGTGGTGGCCATGTTTTGATGATGTGGTGGCCATGTGTTGAACATCAGAGACAGTGGTGTGTGAGAAGTGTAATGCCAGTGATAATTCAATCCATGTCATTATAGACCATGGTGATTGTGTGTGTCTCTCTCTATCTGGGTGTGAGAAGGACACAGTAAAAATACCAGCAGTCATTACAGCCACATCATGACAGACACTATCATGCAGCACGTACATCAGCTACCAGCCATCTCTATATTACTGTGTCCCTGGCTGTCTTAACAACCTCTAACCCTTCTAACCTCAACCCTTTCCTTAACCAGCCTCATTCCTGCTCATCTCTTAATTGACTTTGTCTGTGGAGAGAATGGGAACTGTAAACTGGCCACCAAACACACACACACACATACCGAGACACCAGATACTAGAACGACATGCTTCTCCGATTAGGACTCTCCCAGAGGTGTTTCTTTCGATCGCCCGCACCGTTCTGGCACGCCAAGACATTACGGTAATGAGATACGGAACCGGCAGAAAGGATTACTGTCGCTTTAAATGAAGCTGAAGTGATTGTGGTCTGCCTTGAGAAAGTTGAGCTGTAGTTGAGATTAGAGCGGGGGGCAGTGGAGGATGGAATGTATACAGAACACAAAACAGAGATTTCAAGAAGTTTTCAAGAAGTTTCAAGATTTTCAAGATGTTTTTCAAGATGTTTTCACAAGATGATGTTTCAAGATGTTTCAAGATGTTTTCAAGATGTTTTCACAATGTTTCAAGATGTTTCAAGATGTTTTCGAGACATTCACCACATGCCTCATTGTTCTCTTCTCTTCTTCATGTGTGCGCACGCGCGTGCGTGTGTGTGTGTGTAGCCATCTGTGTATGTGTGTCCGCCCTAACCCTCTAACCTCCCATTGTCCCTGACTTCCAGTAATAAGTCAGTTCAGTGGCTGAACCTTCATGAACACAAATATGCAGTTTGATTTGGGACAGATACAGCTGGTTCCCTCCCTGAGGTTCCTAGTCAGAAACACTCAAATAGCACTCTGAGGAGGAGTGATGAAGAGGAGGAGGAGAGAAAAGTAAATAAACGAAGGGAAGGGGGGAGGATTGTGGTGTGGTTTTAGAAAGGAATGGACAGAAATAATCTCTCTTTAAAAAAGAGGGATGTGGTTGAGAGGACTGAAAAAGCTGATTGTGTGTATGTGTGTGTGAGATCGTCCCCCAACAGTGGCGGGATGGAAACATTGTCACCATCTATAAGAACAAGGGTGACAAGTCCATCTGCGATAACAGCCGGGGGGGATATCCCTTCTGACTGTTAACGGCAAGGTCCTGACCAAGGTGATGCTACACAGGCTGGTGGACAACATCACAGAGGAACTGCTGCCAGAGTCACAATGCGGCTTCAGAAAGAACAGGACTACAGTCAACATGATGTTCACGACACGGCAACGCCAGTGCTGTGAACAACATCAGCACCTCTCCAAGGTCTTCAACGACCTTTCTAAGGCCTTCGACGACCTCCCCAACGCCTTTGACGACCTCTCCAAGGCCTTCTACGACCTCTCCAAGGCCTTCGACGACCTCTCCAAGGCCTTCGACGACCTCTCCAAGGCCTTCGACGACCTCCCCAAGGCCTTCGACGACCTCCCCAAGGCCTTCGACGACCTTTCTAAGGCCTTCGACGACCTCTCCAAGGCCTTCAACGACCTTTTCCAAGGCCTTCGACGACCTCTCCAAGGCCTTCGACGACCTCCCCAAGGACTTCGACAACCTCTCCAAGGCCTTCAACGACCTCTTCAAGGCCTTTGACAAATGTGGCTGTCCAGACAAATGTGTCAATGTCCTTTGCCAGTTCCATGATGGGATGATGGCTCAGGTGGCCAAAGGAGGGCAGGAGTCAGTGCCCGTTGGAGTAAGCATCGGTGTGAGGCAGGGGTGTGTGCTGGCACCTGTCCTCTTTCACATCGTACTCCTATGTGTCACCCAGCTTCTCCACAAGGAGCTTGAGGACTGCAGTGGGGTTGTGGTGGCAACTGTCCTCTTTCACATCGTACTCCTATGTGTCACCCAGCTTCTCCACAAGCAGCTTGAGGACTGCAGTGGGGTTGTGGTGGCACCTGTCCTCTTTCACATCGTACTCCTATGTGTCACCCAGCTTCTCCACAAGGAGCTTGAGGACTGCAGTGGGGTTGTGCTGGCACCTGTCCTCTTTCACATCGTACTCCTGTGTGTCACCCAGCTTCTCCACAAGCAGCTTGAGGACTGCAGTGGGGTTGTGGTGGCACCTGTCCTCTTTCACATCGTACTCCTATGTGTCACCCAGCTTCTCCACAAGGAGCTTGAGGACTGCAGTGGGGTTGTGCTGGCACCTGTCCTCTTTCACATCGTACTCCTGTGTGTCACCCAGCTTCTCCACAAGGAGCTTGAGGACTGCAGTGGGGTTGTGGTGGCACCTGTCCTCTTTCACATCGTACTCCTATGTGTCACCCAGCTTCTCCACAAGGAGCTTGAGGACTCCAGTGGGGTTGTGGTGGACCTGTTCAACATCAGGAGGCTCCAAGCCACCAAGGTTTTGATGGAGCGGGTTCTTGAGCTGCAGTATGCTGATGACTGTGGTCGTGTGGCCCACACTCCGGAATACCTTCAGTCCATCCTTGTAGGGGCTGTGAGGGTCTATAGCGGGATGGGACTGTCTAACAACACCACCAAGACAGAGGTGGTTTGCCAATAGAGACCCATCCCTCCACCCACCATGCCTGTCTTCACCATTTAACACAAATCACTGGCAATAGTCCCGTCCTTCAAATACCTGGGCAGCATCCTCTCGGAGGACTGCAGCATCCTCTCGGAGGACTGCAGCATCGACCTCGAAATTCAAAACAGGATCAAGCATCAGCTGCCTTCGGGAAACTCAGATGCAGGGTCTTCCTAAACTGGGATCGCCACCTCCACACCAAAGGCGCCATCTATCAAGCCATTCTGCATCACCACATTTCTGGGTCACTTATAGTCGCCATCTATCAAGCCATTCTGCATCACCACATTTCTGGGTCACTTATAGTCGCCATCTATCAAGCCATTCTGCATCACCACATTTCTGGGTCACTTATAGTCGCCACAACAAGCAGCTCAAACCGATTCCACATACGATGGCTGCAGTGCATCCTGGGAATCACCCGGTGCAACTGTGTGCCCCATACAGAAATACTTGCTAAGACCAACTACGTGTATGGAGGCCATGGTCACCCAGCACCAACTACAAGAGTATGGAGGCCATGGTCACCCAGCACCAACTACAAGAGTATGGAGGCCATGGTCACCCAGCACCAACTACAAGAGTATGGAGGCCATGGTCACCCAGCACCAACTGTAAGTGTATGGAGGCCATGGTCACCCAGCACCAACTACAAGAGTATGGAGGCCATGGTCACCCAGCACCAACTACAAGAGTATGGAGGCCATGGTCACCCAGCACCAACTACAAGAGTATGGAGGCCATGGTCACCCAGCACCAACTACAAGAGTATGGAGGCCATGGTCACCCAGCACCAACTACAAGAGTATGGAGGCCATGGTCACCCAGCACCAACTACAAGAGTATGGAGGCCATGGTCACCCAGCACCAACTGCACCGGCTTGGGCATGTCATTAAAATGTCTCAGGAGCGCTTGCCGTGGAAGATCCTGTATGGACAGATACATCTTGGCTGGCGGTCTGTAGGGGGTCCAGATACATCTTGGCCGGCGGTCTGTAGGGGGTCCAGATACATCTTGGCCGGCGGTCTGTAGGGGGTCCAGATACATCTTGGCCGGCGGTCTGTAGGGGGGTCCAGATACATCTTGGCTGGCGGTCTGTAGGGGGTCCAGATACATCTTGGCTGGCGGTCTGTAGGGGGTCCAGATACATCTTGGCTGGCGGTCTGTAGGGGGTCCAGATACATCTTGGCCGGCGGTCTGTAGGGGGTCCAGATACATCTTGGCTGGCGAGAATAGAGAATAGACTTTGTGTGTGTGTGTGAGTCAGTGTGGAGAAATGTATTGGGGGTTCTGCTTCTCTAAGCCATCGCGACCACACTGGTGACCTTACTGACTTCGTGACACTCTGGCTTCCAGTCCTGTCCAGTGTTTTTAATGTCCCGCCACGTCATAGTTCCCTATCAGCGTGTCCACGTCACTGACGAGGTGGTCTATCAGCGTGTCCATGTCACTGACGAGGTGGTCTATCAGCGTATCCACGTCACTGACGAGGTGGTCTATCAGCGTGTCCACGTCACTGACGAGGTGGTCTATCAGCGTGTCCACGTCACTGACGAGGTGGTCTATCAGCGTGTCCACGTCACACGAGGTGGTCTATCAGCTCCACGTCACGCAGGTGGTCTATCAGCGTGTCCACGTCACTGACGAGGTGGTCTATCAGCGTGTTCCACGAGGTGGTCTATCACGTGTCCACGTCAGGTGGTCTATCAGCGTGTCCACGTCACTGACGAGGTGGTCTATCAGCGTGTCCACGTCACTGACGAGGTGGTCTATCAGCGTGTCCACGTCACTGACGAGGTGGTCTATCAGCGTGTCCACGTCACTGACGAGGTGGTCTATCAGCGTGTCCACGTCACTGACGAGGTGGTATATCAGCGTGTCCACGTCACTGACGAGGTGGTCTATCAGCGTGTCCACGTCACTGACGAGGTGGTCTATCAGCGTGTCCACGTCACTGACGAGGTGGTCTATCAGCGTGTCCACGTCACTGACGAGGTGGTCTATCAGCGTGTCCACGTCACTGACGAGGTGGTCTATCAGCGTGTCCACGTCACTGACGAGGTGGTATGTGTTTATAGTTTGTACGTCTGGTGCTCAGGGGTGGAATGAACACCATGATCATACATTCCACCAGATTGATTCATTGCACAGCTCTTCGCTGGTCTCTCTTGAAAAATGCATCGCAATTATACCAACTAGATTAGCTGAAGGTCATATGAAGGTATACATCACATATGGCTGTGTTTTCATTCCATACCGGCTGGTAACTATTCATTGTGTGTGTGTGTGTGTGTGTGTGTGTGTGTTCTCTCGCTGTATGTGTGTGTGTGTTTCCTTCCATACAGGCCTCTAACTCTCCCTGATCCAGTGTATGTGTGTGTATGTTTCCTTCCATACAGGCCTCTACCTCTCCCTAATCCAGTGTGTGTGTGTTCCCCAGGACTCCCTGCGCCAGAAGGAGGAGCGTATAGAGGAGCTGGAGGAGGCTCTGAGAGAGAGTGTCCAGATCACAGCAGAGAGAGAGATGGTTCTGGCTCAGGAGGAAGCTGCTCGCACACACACTGAGAAACAGGTGAGTGGTACACACACACACACACAGAGAGAACACACACACACACACACACACACAGAGAACACACACACACACACACACAGAACACACACACAGAGAACACAGACACACACACCACCATGAACAACATAAGCACAGACACATGATAACATCCATGGATGTAGTACTGTAGATATGTGGTAGTGGAGTAGGGGCCTGAGGGCAAACACTTAGTGTGTTGTGGAATCTGTTGTGAATGTATTGTAATGTTTAAAAAATATATATCATTGCTGGACCCCAGGAAGAGTAGCCGCTGCCTTGGCAGGAACTAACAAGGATATATAATAAACCCCAGGAAGAGTAGCTGCTGCCTTGGCAGGAACTAACAAGGATATATAATAAACCCCAGGAAGAGTAGCCACTGCCTTGGCAGGAACTAACAAGGATATATAATAAACCCCAGGAAGAGTAGCTGCTGCCTTGGCAGGAACTAACAAGGATCTATAATAAACCCCAGGAAGAGTAGCTGCTGTCTTGACAGGAACTAATGAGGATTCATAATAAACCCCAGGAAGAGTAGCTAGCCACTGCCTAAACCCCAGGAAGAGAACTGCAGGAACAAGGATGGGGATATAATAAACCCCAGGAAGAGTAGCCACTGTCTTGGCAGGAACTAATGAGGATATATAATAAACCCCAGGAAGAGTTGAACTAACTAAGGTGATCCATAATAAACCCCAGGAAGAGTAGCTGCTGCCTTGACAGGAACTAATGGGATTCATAATAAACCCCAGGAAGGATCCATAATAAACCCCAGGAACTAACAAGGATCCATAATAAACTCCAGGAAGAGTAGCTGCTGCCTTGACAGGAACTAATGAGAATCTGTAATAAACCCCAGGAAGAGTAGCTGCTGCCTTGACAGGAACCAATGGGGATCCATAATAAACCCCAGGAAGAGTAGCTGCTGCTTGCAGGAACTAATGGGGATCCATAATAAACCCCAGGAAGAGTAGCTGCTGCCTTGACAGGAACTAATGAAGGATCCATAATAAACCCCAGGAAGAGTAGCTGCTGCCTTGACAGGAACTAATGAGGATCCATAATAAACCCCAGGAAGAGTAGCTGCTGCCTTGACAGGAACTAATGGGGATCCATAATAAACCCCAGGAAGAGTAGCTGCTTGACAGGAACTAATGGGGATTGATAAAACCCCAGGAAGAGTAGCTGCTAATGACAGGATGAGGATCCATAATAAACCCCAGGAAGAGTAGCTGCTGCCTTGACAGGAACTAATGAGGATCCATAATAAACCCCAGGAAGAGTAGCTGCTGCCCAGGAACTAATGGGGATCCATAATAAACCCCAGGAAGAGTAGCTGCTGCTTTGACAGGGAGGATCCTAATAAACCCCAGGGGATCCATAATAAACCCCAGGAAGAGTAGCTGCTGCTTGACAGGAACTAATGAGGATCCATAATAAACCCCAGGAAAGTAGCTCTGCTGCTGTCTTGACAGGAACTAATGAGGATCCATAATAAACCCCAGGAAGAGTAGCTGCTGTCTTGACAGGAACTAATGGGGATCCATAATAAACTCCAGGAAGAGTAGCTGCTGCCTTGGCAGGAACTAATGAGGATCCATAATAAACCCCAGGAAGAGGATCCATAATAAACCCCAGGGAACTAATAATGGGATTCATAATAAACCCCAGGAAGAGTAGCTGCTGTCTTGACAGGAACTAATGGGGATCCATAATAAACCCCAGGAAGAGTCGCTGCTGTCTTGGCAGGAACTAATGAGGATCCATAATAAACCCCAGGAAGAGTAGCTGCTGTCTTGACAGGAACTAATGGGGATCCATAATAAACCCCAGGAAGAGTAGCTGCTGTCTTGACAGGAACTAATGGGGATCCATAATAAACCCCAGGAAGAGTAGCTGCTGTCTTGGGATCCATAATAAACCCCAGGAAGAGTAGCTGCTGTCTTGACAGGAACTAATGTGGATCCATAATAAACCCCAGGAAGAGTAGCTGCTGTCTTGACAGGAACTAATGGGGATCCATAATAAACCCCAGGAAGAGTAGCTGCTGCCTTGACAGGAACTAATGAGAATCTGTAATAAACCCCAGGAAGAGTAGCTGCTGCAGGAACCAATGGGGATCCATAATAAACCCCAGGAAGAGTAGCTGCTGCAGGAACTAATGGGGATCCATAATAAACCCCAGGAAGAGTAGCTGCTGTCTTGGCAGGAACTAATGAGGATCCATAATAAACCCCAGGAAGAGTAGCTGCTGCCTTGACAGGAACTAATGAGGATCCATAATAAACCCCAGGAAGAGTAGCTGCTGCAGGAACTAATGAGGATCCTTAATAAACCCCAGGAAGAGTAGCTGCTGCAGGAACCAATGGGGATCCATAATAAACCCCAGGAAGAGTAGCTGCTGCAGGAACTAATGAGGATCCTTAATAAACCCCAGGAAGAGTAGCTGCTGCAGGAACCAATGGGGATCCATAATAAACCCCAGGAAGAGTAGCTGCTGCCTTGACAGGAACTAATGAGGATCCTTAATAAACCCAAGGAAGAGTAGCTGCTGCAGGAACTAATGGGGATCCATAATAAACCCCAGGAAGAGTAGCTGCTGCCTTGACAGGAACTAATGGGGATCCTTAATAAACCCCAGGAAGAGTAGCTGCTGCCTTGACAGGAACTAATGGGGATCCTTAATAAACCCCAGGAAGAGTAGCTGCTGCCTTGACAGGAACTAATGGGGATCCTTAATAAACCCCAGGAAGAGTAGCTGCTGCCTTGACAGGAACTAATGGGGATCCATAATAAATACAATACAAACACACTGAATGTAACAGAAGGAGCTTCACAATCATCTGTATGTCAGTGGTGGAATGTCAAGTCTAACAACATGTTAGACCCTTTACTCAAGTTTCATTTCATTTAATTATTTTATTGAACCTTTATCTAACCTTTTTAACCTTTATTTAACTAGACAAATTCTTATTTACAATGACGGCCTGGGAACAGTGGGTTAACTGCCTTGTTCAGGGGCAGAACAACAGATTAGATCCAGCAATCTTTCAGTTACTGGTCCAACGCTCTAACCACTAGGCTACCTGCCGCCCCTCTAACCACTAGGCTACCTGCCGCCCCTCTAACCACTAGGCTACCTGCCGCCCCTCTAACCACTAGGCTACCTGCCGCCCCTCTAACCACTAGGCTACCTGCCGCCCCTCTAACCACTAGGCTACCTGCCGCCCCTCTAACCATTAGGCTACCTGCCGCCCTCTAACCACTAGGCTACCTGCCGCCCCTCTAACCACTAGGCTACCTGCCGCCCCTCTAACCACTAGGCTACCTGCGCCCTCTAACCACTAGGCTACCTGCCGCCCCTCTAACCACTAGGCTACCTGCTGCCCCTCTAACCACTAGGCTACCTGCCTCTAACCACTAGGCTACCTGCCGCCCATCTAACCACTAGGCTACCTGCCTTTAACCACCTCAGAGTCCTCCTGTCCCCCCATCCTTAACCACTAGTCTACCTGACAGAAGCCAACCCCATGCACTGGGCTCAGAGCCCTCTGTTTATGTTCTCCCCCCATCCTTCCATCACTTCCGTGTCTCCTGGACAGAAGTCCACAGTGTTTATGTTAACTTGTACCCACTAATGCACTGGGCTGGCATCTCTTGAGCCCACAGTGTTTATGTTAACTTGTACCCACTAATGCACTCGGCTGGCATCTCTTGAGCCCCAGTGTTTATGTTAACTTGTACCCACTAATGCACTCGGCTGGCATCTCTTGAGCCCCCAGTGTTTATGTTAACTTGTACCCACTAATGCACTCGGCTGGCATCTCTTGAGCCCCAGTGTTTATGTTAACTTGTACCCACTAATGCACTCGGCTGGCATCTCTTGAGCCCCCAGTGTTTATGTTAACTTGTACCCACTAATGCACTCGGCTGGCATCTCTTGAGCCCCCAGTGTTTATGGTTAATTTAGACCCACATCAATGCCCCTCGGCTGGCATCTCTTCAAAACCCTCCGTTATACACACTCAATGCAACTCAGAGAACGCCTCCTGTCAAAACCCTCCATTATACACACTCCTGAAGTAGCACCTCAGAGAAGGCCTCCCGTCAAAACCCTCCGTTATACACACTCCTGAAGTAGCAACTCAGAGAAGGCCTCCTGTCAAAACCCTCCATTATACACACTCCTGAAGTAGCACCTCAGAGAAGGCCCCCATCAAAACCCTCCGTTATACACACTCCTGAAGTAGCAACTCAGAGGCCTCCTGTCAAAACCCTCCATTATACACACTCCTGAAGTAGCACCTCAGAGAAGGCCTCCTGTCAAAACCCTCCATTATACACACTCCTGAAGTAGCACTCAGAGAAGGCCTCCTGTCAAAACCCTCCATTATACACACCCTGAAGTAGCAACTCAGAGAAGGCCTCCTGTCAAAACCCTCCATTATACACACTCCTGAAGTAGCACCTCAGAGAAGGCCTCCTGTCAAAACCTCCGTTATACACACTCCTGAAGTAGCACCTCAGAGAACGCCTCCCTGTCTAATAGCAATGCATCGCCATGCATGCCAACCCCTGAATACCATTGCCAACCCCCTGAATACCGTGCCAACCCCTGAATACCGTGTCAATGGGGCCTGTTTACGTGGTACAGGTGTGTGTGTGTGTGTGTCCAGTCTTCATTTGGCAAATAAATAACTCCATCGCTCTATGAAGAAACAGGTTCCTTTCACTTCAGTTTACATCAGCTGCTGGCACACACACACACACACACACACACACACACACACACACACACACACACACACACACACACACACACACACATTGCTGTGTGTCTGTTTGTGTATGGTGAGGGATGGTCTGTCATTGTGATGTGTCAATAGGGATTAACATACCAAAGCTGTGTCTTTATTAGGGCTTCACATTTTGGGGAATATTCAGAGGTGGACATTTTCCGTGGGAATTAACAGAAATATATGCAAATTAATATTAATACCATTTAAATGTAGATGTTTTTTTTCCATTGGATATATTTACCATATCATATGGAGACAGAAATCAAATGATTAAATCCTAAGAGCCTCAGGTTCACAAAGTCCCTTCCACCAGGTGGCTGATGAGATATGTTGTCACGACTACCATATTGCATCTCCATCCCAAGGCCCTTGCTTGGAAGTGTACTTTGCCAGACTGCCAAGAACCTTGCCCTCATCCAGGCCAAGGTGGCGAGACACGGTAGTGATGACACCATAGGCCTTGTTGATCTCTGCACCAGACAGGATGCTCTTGCCAGCATACTTGGGGTCCAACATGTACGCTGCGACGTGTTTGGGCTTCAGGCAGAAGTCTTCACGCTTTTTGATGTATTTCAGAACTGCAGTTTCCTCTGCTTGGAGCAACAGTGAAGTGGGCAGGGCAGTATGGATTTATTCTCTTACCTCTGCAAGCAGAGTCTGAACATCAGACAAGATGGCATTGTCTCCCTCAATCCGTCCAATGGCTACTGCTGTAGGTTTCAGGAGTTTGACTGCTTACCACTCTCTCCCAAACTACATCATCCATGAGGATCCTCTTGATGGGACTGTCCATCTCGGCAGACTGTGATATGGCCATTTCTTGGAGAGACTCCTTCCCCTCCAGGAGACTGTCAAACAGCTTCAATGTGGTTCTCTTGTTCTAATCACTTTGCTTGGTGAGGTAGATTGCTGATGAGCCTTCACATACCTAACCATTTCCTTGGCTCTCTTGTAGAGTGTATCCATTGTTTTCAGTGCCATGATGTCCTTGAGGAGCAGATTCAATGCATGAGCAGCACAGCCAATGGGTGTGATGTGAGGGTGGGACTCCTCCGCTTTAGACCAAGCATCATATTCGCAGCATTGTCTGTCACCAGTGCAAATATCTTCTGTGGTCCAAGGTCATTGATGACTGCCTTCATCTCATCTGTAGAGACCGGTCTGTGATCTTGTAGAATACTGGTTGAGGGGTGGAAATGATGTAGTTAATTATTCCTTGCCCACAAACATTCGACCACCCATCAGAGATGATTGCAATACAGTCTGCTTTCTCTATGATTTGCTTGACCTTCACTTGAACTCTGTTCAACTCTGTATCCAGCAAATTCGTCGATAAAGCATGTCTTGTTGGAGGGGTGTATGCTGTGTGAAGAACTTTCAGAAATCTCTTCCAATACACATCGCCTGTGAGCATCAGAGTTGAACCAGTTCCATACACAGCTTGAGCAAGACATTCAACGCATTTCTCTGACTACGTTCCTCCATTGAGTCAAAAAAACATCTGATTCCAGGAAGACCAGCTGTTGCTATCGACAAGGTGTCTGATTCCACGAGGACCATGAGCTGTTGCTATCGACAAGGTGTCTGATTCCAGGAGGACCATGAGCTGTTGCTATCGACAAGGTGTCTGATTCCAGGAGGACCATGAGCTGTTGCTATCGACAAGGTGTCTGATTCCAGGAGGACCATGAGCTGTTGCTATCGACAAGGTGTCTGATTCCAGGAGGACCATGAGCTGTTGCTATCGACAAGGTGTCTGATTCCAGGAGGACCATGAGCTGTTGCTATCGATAAGGTGTCTGATTCCAGGAGGACCATGAGCTGTTGCTATCGACAAGGTGTCTGATTCCAGGAGGACCATGAGCTGTTGCTATCGACAAGGTGTCTGATTCATCATTTCACCTTGAATAGCAGTAAAGGGGCTTTTGTCAGAGGTTGCTTCTTGTGAGGACTGAGGGAACTTTATGCACTTGGCCAGATGATTCTGCATCCTTGTTGCATTCTTCACATACAGTTGTAGTTGGAAGTTTACATACACTTTGGTTGGAGTCATTAAAACTGTTTTTTCAACCACTCCACAAATTTCTTGTTAACAAACTATAGTTTTGGGAAGTCGGTTAGGACGTCTACTTTCGGCGTGACACAAGTAATTTTTCCAACAATTGTTTACAGACAGATTATTTCACTTATAATTCACTGTATCACAATTCCAGTGGGTCAGAAGTTCACATACACTAAGTTGACTGTGCCTTTTAACAAAATTCCAGAAAATGATGTCATGGCTTTGGAAGCTTCTGATAGGCTAATTGACATAATTTGAGTCAATTGGAGGTGTACCTGTGGATGTATTTCAAGGCCTACCTTCAAACTCAGTGCCTCTTTGCTTGACATCATGGCAAAATCAAAAGAAATCAGCCACCTCAGGGGAAAAAAACTCAAAATCCGACCATAAAAAATGCCAGACTACGGTTAGCAACTGCACATGGGGAGACAGATTGTACTTTTTGGAGAAATGTCCTCTGGTCTGATGAAACAAAAATAGAACTGTTTGGCCATAATGACCATCACAAAATAGATGGCATCATGATGATGGAAAGTGATGTGGATATATTGAAGCAACATCTGAAGACATCAGTCAGGAAGATATTGCTTGGTCACAAATGGTTCTTCCAAATGGACAATGACCCCAAGTATACTTCCAAAGTTGTGGCAAAATGGAATAAGGACAACAAAGTAAAGGTATTGGAGTGGCCATCACAAAGCCCTGACCTCAATCCTATAGAAAATGTGTGGGCAGAACTGAAATGGCGTGTGCGAGCAAGGCCTACAAACCTGACCCAGTTATACCAGCTCTGTCAGGAGGAATGAGCCAAAATTCACCCAACTTATTGTGGGAAGCTTGTGGAAGACTTCCCAAAATGTTTGACACAAGTTAAACAATTTAAAGGCAATGCTACCAAATACTAATTGAATGTATGTAAACTTCTGACCCACTGGGAATTTGATGAATGAAATAAAAGCTGAAATAAATCATTCTCTCTACTATTATTCTGACATTTCACATTCTTAAAATAAACTGAATTTTTACTAGGAATTATTGCTAGGATTAAATGTCAGGAAATGGGAAAAAGTGAGTTTAAATGTATTTGGCTAAGGTGCATGTAAACTTCCGTCTTCAACGTCATATGCTTTGGCACAGTATTTGCAAATGTACACAGCTTTTCCTTCTAAATTAGGCAGTGAAATGTCTCCACACATCAGATAGTGCTCATGGCATTTTCCTGTAAAGATGAGAAAAAAAATAGTAAAAATCACAAATACAATTCTATGTACAAATAAATAGTTAAGAAGTTAGATTAAACAACTCCTTTGTCAGATAAATGTTTTAAAATGAAACATGTATGGAAACAGGTGAATTAACACTCCTCAGTTAGCAGGCTCAAGCAAGCTAAAACCCACATGGTAGCAAAAACTAACAAGCAGAAATTGTTAAGTTAGAAATTATTTAAACATACTTTGCAGTAGGCTACTATTTACTAGTTAACAAATTTACTAGTTAACAAATTCCCCAAAATTCCCAGGCTTAACTTCCCATTGAAGATTTCCAGAAAAAGGCTAGGAAATTTAGCGGAAGGTTTCCGACCCTTTGCAAACCCTTTATACCAACCTGCTGGAGAGAGACTGTCAGACTGGAATGATGATGACTCATCTGAGGTGGATAGACTGAAGGATGGGAAACAGGGACTCTCACTGCCCAGAATATGGACGCTGGACAGACGTTGAGGGGATCAATGAGGTCACTAGCTTTCTGTCCACTGTGGAGGTTTGGCCATGGATGTATTTCCTGCTTCTCCTCCCTGTCACTCTTAATCACAATACAACTCCCAGCTGTAGAGTCTGTCTCATAATAGTTTGTTTTAAAATAACGTCATTATAATAAAGAGCTTTTCATACATGAGACATTCCCCAATTAGTGAACCTGGGCTCTGGACCCAACCATACAATGCTGTCTCCTCCACATCCATTCCTCCCCACCCCAGTCACTGCCTGAGTCACTGCCTGACGTGTCACGGTCTGGTTCCCTCTCGTTCACCTCGGCTATGACCTGATGGGCCCTGATCAAAAGTAGTGCACTATATAGGTGGTAGGGTTCTATTTGGGACACCGTCCTGGTCTGGTCTGGTCCAGGCTAGGCACCACCAGGCTTTAGGCAGGATGGACCTTTAGTTTCCCTTGAGGTTCATTATATCTGAGCTCTAGTAGGGCTTTCCACTTCCAGGGCCTTCCAGACTCATAGAGCTAGTGTTCGTGTGTGTGTTCATGTGTGTGTGTGTGTGTGTGTGTGGGGGGGGGACTTCCAGGCTTATAGAGCCAGGCTGTGGGAGAGGAAGGCTGGGTACAGGGAGCAGACTGGATGGGGACTGGTAGTGCTCAGCCTCTTTCTCTAACACACAAACACATGCAGGAAGGCAAGGACATAGTTAGTTAGTTATATGCCACCTGCTCTATATTCAGGTCCAATGATAACCGAGCCCCGGCCACAGGAACACCAGGGGAATAAACCCCACAGCCAGGACAGGAAAGAGAGACTAACAACTATTTAACTATTAAACCCAGAAGGAGCCAGCCAAGCTAGCCTTGCCAAAATGACCTTTTTGGGGCATTTACCTGGAAATACACTTTTAAATCACTTTTATATAGTTCTAAAAGTGATCCCTATAGGCCTGTTGTCCATACATACTCATAGTGAGCATTACCCAGGGTTCATTAAGGTCACGCCCCCTGCCAGACCTTCACACACTCATCCTGCTCTGTTTGTTTTCTCTTCTTTTCCTCCTTCTCTCCATCCTCTCTCTGTCTGGTGTTCCTCCTCCTTCTCTCCATCTTCTCTCCATCCTCTCTCCATCCTCTCTCTGTCTGGTGTTCCTCCTCCTTCTCTCCATCCTCTCTCCATCCTCTCTCTGTCTCTGGTGTTCTTCCTCCTTCTCTCCATCCTCTCTCTGTCTGGGGTTCCTCCTCCTTCTCTCCATCCTCTCTGTCTGGTGTTCCTCCTCTCCATCCTCTCTCCATCTCTCTCTGTCTCTGGTGTTCTTCCTCCTCTCTCCATCCTCTCTCCATCCTCTCTCCATCCTCTCTCTGTCTCTGGTGTTCTTCCTCCTTCTCTCCATCTCTCCATCCTCTGTCTGTCTCTGGTGTTCCTCCTCCTTCTCTCCATCCTCTCTCCATCTGTCTCTGGTGTTCTCCTCCATCTCTCTCTCCATCCTCTCCTCTCTCTGGTGTTCCTCCTCCTCTCTCCATCCTCTCTCTGTCTCTGGTCTTCTCCTCCTTCTCTCCCTCTCTCCATCCTCTCTCCATCCTCTCTCTGTCTCTGGTGTTCTTCCTCCTTCTCTCCATCCTCTCTCCATCCTCTCTCTGTCTCTGGTGTTTCTTCCTCCTTCTCTCCATCTCTCTCTGTCTCTGGTGTTCCTCCTCCTTCTCTCCATCCTCTCTCCATCCTCTCTCTGTCTCTGGTGTTCTTCCTCCTTCTCTCCATCCTCTCTCCATCCTCTTTCCATCCTCTCTCCATCCTCTCTCTGTCTCTGGTGTTCCTCCTCCTTCTCTCCATCCTCTCTCCATCCTCTCTCTGTCTCTGGTGTTCTTCCTCCTTCTCTCCATCCTCTCTCCATCCTCTCTCCATCCTCTCTCTGTCTCTGGTGTTCTTCCTCCTTCTCTCCATCCTCTCTCCATCCTCTCTCTGTCTCTGGTGTTCTTCCTCCTTCTCTCCATCCTCTCTCCATCCTCTCCTGTCTCTGGTGTTCCATCCTCTCTCCATCCTCTCTCTGTCTCTGGTGTTCCTCCTCCTTCTCTCCATCCTCTCTCCATCCTCTCTCTGTCTCTGGTGTTCTCTCCTCCTTCTCTCCATCCTCTCTCCATCCTCTCTCTGTCTCTGGTGTTCTTCCTCCTTCTCTCCATCCTCTCTCTGTCTCTGGTGTTCTTCCTCCTTCTCTCCATCCTCTCTCCATCCTCTCTCTGTCTCTGGTGTTCCTCCTCCTTCTCTCCTTCTCTCCATCCTCTCTCCATCCTCTCTCTGTCTCTGGTGTTCCTCCTCCTCCATCCTCTCTCCATCCTCCTCTCTGTCTGGTGTTCCTTCCTCCTTCTCTCCATCTCTCTCTGTCTCTGGTGTTCTTCCTCCTTCTCTCCATCCTCTCTCCATCCTCTCCATCCTCTCTGTCTCTGGTGTTCTTCCTCCTTCTCTCCATCCTCTCTCCATCCTCTCTCTGTCTCTGTGTTCTCCTCCTTCTCCTCCTCTCTGTCTCTCCATCCTCTCTCCATCTCTCTCTGTCTCTGGTGTTCTTCCTCCTTCCTCCATTCTCTCCATCCTCTCTCTGTCTCTGGTGTTCTTCCTCCTCCTCTCTCCATCCTCTCTCCATCCTCTCTCTGTCTCTGGTGTTCTTCCTCCTTCTCTCCATCCTCTCTCCATCCTCTCTCTGTCTCTGGTGTTCCTCCTCCTTCTCTCCATCCTCTCTCCATCCTCTCTGTCTCTGGTGTTCTTCCTCCTTCTCTCCATCCTCTCTCTGTCTCTGGTGTTCCTCCTCTCTCCTCTCTGGTGTTCTCCTCCTGTCTCTCTCCATCCTTCTCTCCATCCTCTCTCTGTCTCTGGTGTTCTTCCTCCTTCTCTCCATCCTCTCTCCATCCTCTCTCTGTCTCTGGTGTTCTTCCTCCTCCTTCTCTCCATCCTCTCTCTGTCTCTGGTGTTCTTCTCCTTCTCTCCATCTCCATCCTCTCTCTGTCTCTGGTGTTCTCCTCCTTCCTCCTCCATCTCTCCTCCTCTCTGTCTCTGGTGTTCCTCCTCCTTCTCTCTCCATCCATCCTCTCTCTGTCTCTGGTGTTCCTCCTTCTCTCCATCCTCTCTCCATCCTCTCTCCATCTCTCTCTCTGGTGTTCTTCTCTCCTTCTCTCCATCCTCTCTCTGTCTCTGGTGTTCCTCCTCCTTCTCTCCATCCTCTCTCCATCCTCTCTGTCTCTGTCTCTCCATCCTCTCTCTGTCTCTGGTGTTCCTCCTCCTTCTCTCCATCCTCTCTCCATCCTCTCTCTGTCTCTGGTGTTCCTCCTCCTTCTCTCCATCCTCTCTCTGTCTCTGGTGTTCCTCCTCCTTCTCTCCATCCTCTCTCCATCCTCTCCTCTCTGTCTCTGGTGTTCTTCCTCCTCCTTCTCTCCATCCTCTCTCTGTCTCTGGTGTTCCTCCTCCTTCTCTCCATCCTCTCTCCATCCTCTCTCTGTCTCTGGTGTTCCTCCTCCTTCTCTCCATCCTCTCTCCATCCTCTCTCTCCTCTCTCTGTCTCTGGTGTTCCTCCTCCTTCTCTCCATCCTCTCTCCATCCTCTCTGTCTCTGGGTGTTCTTCCTCCTTCTCTCCATCCTCTCTCCATCTATCTCTGTCTCTGGTGTTCTTCCTCCTTCTCTCCATCCTTCTCTCTGGTGTTCCTCCTCCTTCTCTCCATCCTCTCTCTGTCTGGTGTTCCTCCTCCTTCTCTCCATCCTCTCTCCATCCCTCTCTCCATCCCTCTCTCTGTCTCTGGTGTTCTTCCTCCTTCTCTCCATCCTCTCTCCATCCTCTCTCTGTCTCTGGTGTTCTTCCTCCTCTCTCCATCCTCTCTCCATCTTCTCTCTGTCTCTGGTGTTCTTCCTCCTCTCCATCCTCTCTCCATCCTCTCTCTGTCTCTGGTGTTCCTCCTCCATCCCTCTCTCCATCCTCTTTCCATCCTCTCTCCATCCTCTCTCTGTCTCTGGTGTTCCTCCTCCTTCTCTCCATCCTCTCTCCATCCTCTCTCTGTCTCTGGTGTTGTTCCTCCTTCTCTCCATCCTCTCTCCATCCTCTCTCCATCCTCTCTCTGTCTCTGGTGTTCTTCCTCCTTCTCCATCCTCTCCATCCTCTCTCTGTCTCTGGTGTTCCTCCTCCTTCTCTCCATCCTCTCCATCCTCTCTGTCTCTGGTGTTCCCTCCTTCTCTCCATCTTCTCTGTCTCTGGTGTTCTTTCCTCCTCTCTCCATCCTCTCTCCATCCTCTCTGTCTCTGGTGTTCTTCCTCCTTCTCTCCATCCTCTCTCCATCCATCTGTCTCTGGTGTTCCTCCATCCCTCTCCATCCATCCATCTCTCTCTGTCTCTGGTGTTCCTCCTCCTTCTCTCCATCCCTCTCCATCCTCTCTCTGTCTCTGGTGTTCTTCCTCCTCCTTCTCTCCATCCTCTCTCCATCCTCTCTCCATCCTCCTCTCTCCATCCTCTCTCTGTCTCTGGTGTTCCTCCTCCTTCTCTCCATCCTCTCTCCATCCTCTCTCTGTCTCTGTGTTCTTCCTCCTTCTCTCCATCCTCTCTCCATCCTCTCTCTGTCTCTGGTGTTCTTCCTCCTTCTCTCCATCCTTCTCTCCATCCTCTCTCTGTCTCTGGTGTTCTTCCTCCTTCTCTCCATCCTCTCTCCATCCTCTCTGTCTCTGGTGTTCTTCCTCCCTTCTCTCCATTCTCTCCATCCTCTCTGTCTCTGGTGTTCCTCCTCCTTCTCTCCATCTCTCTCCATCCTCTCTCTGTCTCTGGTGTTCCTCCTCCTTCTCTCCATCTCTCTCCATCCTCTCTCTGTCTCTGGTGTTCCTCCTCCTTCTCTCCATCCTCTCTCCATCCTCTCTCTGTCTCTGGTGTTCTTCCTCCTTCTCTCCATCCTCCTCTCTGTCTCTGGTGTTCCTCCTCCTTCTCTCCATCCTCTCTCCATCCTCTCTCTGTCTCTGGTGTTCTCCCTCCTCTCTCCTCCATCTCTCTCTGTCTCTGGTGTTCTCCTCCTTCTCTCCATCCTCCATCCTCTCTCTGTCTCTGGTGTTTCTTCCTCCTTCTCTCCATCCTCTCTCCATCCTCTCTCTGTCTCTGGTGTTCCTCCTCCTTCTCTCCATCCTCTCTCTGTCTCTGTGTTCCTCCTCCTTCTCTCCATCCTCTCTCCATCCTCTCTGTCTCTGGTGTTCCTCCTCCTTCTCTCCATCCTCTCTCCATCCTCCTCCTGTCTCTGGTGTCCTCTCCATCCTCTCTGTCTCTGGTCTCCATTCTCTCCATCCTCTCTGTCTCTGGTGTTCTCCTCCTTCTCTCCATCCTCTCTCCATCCTCTCTGTCTCTGGTGTTCTTCCTCCTTCTCTCCATCCTCTCTCTGTCTCTGGTGTTCTTCCTCCTCTCTCCATCCTCTCTCTGTCTCTGGTGTTCTTCCTCCTCTCTCCATCCTCTCTCTGTCATTCTCTCCTCCTTCTCTCCATGTTCTCCATCCTCTCTGTCTCTGGTGTTCCTCCTCCTTCTCTCCATCCTCTCTCCATCCCTCTCTGTCTCTGGTGTTCCTCCTCCTTCTCTCCATCCTCTCCATCTCTCTGTCTCTGGTGTTCCTCCTCCTTCTTCTCCATCTCTCCATCCTCTCTCTGTCTCTGGTGTTCTCTCCTCCTTCTCTCCATCCTCTCTCCATCCTCTCTCTGTCTCTGGTGTTCTTCCTCCTTCTCCTCCATCCTCTCTCTGTCTGGTGTTCCTCCTCCTTCTCTCCATCCTTCTCTCCATCCCTCTCTGTCTCTGGTGTTCTTCCTCCTTCTCTCCATCATCCTCTCTGTCTCTGGTGTTCTTCCTCCTTTCTCCATCCTCTCTCCATCCTCTCTCTGTCTCTGGTGTTCTTCCTCCTTCTCTCCATCCTCTCTCCATCCTCTCTCTGTCTCTGTTGTCCCTCTTCCATCCTCTCTCTGTCTCTGGTGTTCCTCCTCCTTCTCCATCCTCTCTCCATCCTCTCTCTGTCTCTGGTGTTCTCCATCCCTCCATCCTCTCTCCATCCTCTCTGTCTCTGGTGTTCTTCCTCCTTCTCTCCATCCCTCTCTCCATCCTCTCTGTCTCTGGTGTTCCTCCTCCTCTCTCCATCCTCTCTCCATCCTCTCTGTCTCTGGTGTTCTTCCTCCTTCTCTCCATCCTCTCTCTGTCTGGTGTTCCTCCTCTCTCCATCCTCTCCATCCTCTCTGTCTCTGGTGTTCCTCCTCCTTTCCTCCATCCTCTCTCCATCCTCTGTCTCTGGTGTTCTTCCTCCTTCTCCATCCTCTCTCCATCCTCTCTGTCTCTGGTGTTCTTCCTCCTTCTCCATCCTTCTCTCCATCCCTCTCCATCTGTCTCTGTCTCTGGTGTTCTTCCTCCTTCTCTCCATCCTCTCTCCATCCTCTCTGTCTCTGGTCCATTCTTCCTCTGTGTCTCCTCCCTCTCCATTCTCTCCATCCTCTCTCCATCCTCTCTCTGTCTCTGGTGTTCTCCTCCTCTCCTTCTCTCCATTCTCTCCATCCTCTCTCCATCCTCTCTCTGTCCTGGTGTTCTCCTCCTCTCTCCATCCTTCTCTCCATCTCTTCTGTCCTGGTGTTCCTCCTCCTTCTCTCCATCCTCTCTCTGTCTCTGGTGTTCCTCCTCCTCTCTCCATCCTCTCTCCATCCTCTCCATCCTCTCTCTGTCTCTGGTGTTCTTCCTCCTTCTCTCCATCCTCTCTCCATCCCTCTCTGTCTCTGGTGTTCTTCCTCCTTCCTCCATCCTCTCTCCATCTGGGTGTTCCTCTCTGTCCTTCTCTGCATTCCTCCATCCTCTCCATCCTCTCTCTGTCTCTGGTGTTCTTTCCTCCTCCTTCTCCATCCCTCTCTCCATCCTCTCTGTTCTGGTGTTCTTCCATCCTCCTCTCCATCCTCTCTCTGTCTCTGGTGTTCTTCCTCCTTCTCTCCATCCTCTCTCCATCCTCTCTCTGTCTCTGGTGTTCTTCCCTCCATCCTCTCTCCATCCCTCTCTGTCTCTGGTGTTCCTCCTCCTTCTCTCCATCCATCTCTCCATCCCCTCTCTGTCTCTGGTGTTCCTCCTCCTTCTCTCCATCCTCCATCCTCTCTGTCTCTGGTGTTCCTCCTCCTTCCTCCATCCTCTCTCCATCCCTCTCTGTCTCTGGTGTTCCTCCTCCCTCCTTCTCTCCATCCTCTCTCTGTCTCTCTGTTCTCTCCTGTTCCTCCATCCTCTCTCCATCCTCTCTGTCTCTGGTGTTCCTCCTCCTTCTCTCCATCTCTCCATCTCTGTCTCTGGTGTTCTTCCTCCTTCTCTCCATCCTCTCTCTGTCTCTGGTGTTCCTCCTCCTTCTCTCCATCCCCCTCATCCTGGTGTTCTTCTCCATCCTCTCTCCATCCTCTCTGTCTCTGGTGTTCCTCCTCCTTCTCTCCATCCTCTCCTCCATCCTCTCTGTCTCTGGTTTCCTCTCCTTCTCCCCATTCTCTCCATCATCTCTTCTCTCCTTCCTCCATCCTCCTCCATCCTCTCTCTGTCTCTGGTTCTTCCTCCTCCTTCTCTCCATCCCTCTCCATCCTCTCTCTGTCTCTGGTGTTCCTCCTTCCTCCATCTCTCTCTGTCTGTGTTCCTCCATCCTCTCTCCATCCTCTCTCTGTCTCTGGTGTTCTCCTCCTTCTTCCATCCTCTCTGTCTCTGGTGTTCATCCTTCTCTCCATCCCTCCTTCTCCATCCTCTCTGTCTCTGGTGTCTTCCTCCTTCTCTCAATCCCTCTCTGTCTCTGGTGTTCCTCCTCCTTCTTCCATCCCTCTCCCATCCTCTGTCTCTGGTGTTCCTCCCTCCATCCTCTCTCCATCCTCTCTCTCTGTCTCTGGTGTTCCTCCCTCCTTCTCTCCATCCTCTCTGTCTCTGGTGTTCCTCCTCCTTCTCTCCATCCTCTCTCAATCCTATCTCTGTCTCTGGTGTTCTTCCTCCTTCTCTCCATCCCTCTCTGTCTGGTGTTCCTCCTCCTTCTCTCCATCTCTCTCCATCCATCCTCTCTGTCTCTGGTGTTCTTCCTCCTTCTCTCCATCGTCTCTCTGTCTCTGGTGTTCTTCCTCCTTCTCTCCATCCTCTCTCCATCCTCTCTGTATCTGGTGTTCCTCCTCCTTCTCTCCATCCTTCTCCATCCCTCTCTGTCTCTGGTGTTCCTCCTCCTCCTCCATCCCCTCCATCCTCTCTCCATCCTCTCTGTCTCTGGTGTTCTTCCTCCTTCTCTCCATCCCCTCTGTCTCTGGTGTTCATCCTTCTCTCCATCCTCTCTCTGTCTCTGGTGTTCCTCCTCCTTCTCTCCCGCTTTCCTCCATCCTTCTCTCTGTCTCTGGTGTTCTTCCTCCTTCTCTCCATCCTCTCTCCATCCCTCTCTGTCTCTGGTTTTCCTCCTCCTTCTCCCCATCCTCTCTCCATCCTCTCTCTGTCTCTGGTGTTCCTCTTCCATCCTCTCCATCCTCTCTCCATCCTCCATCCTCTCTGTCTCTGGTGTTCCTCCTCCTTTCTCCATCCTTCTCCATCCTCTCTGTCTCTGGTGTTCTTCCTCCTTCTTCCATCCTCTCTCCATCCTCTCTCCATCCTCTCTCTGTCTCTGGTGTTCTTCCTCCTTCTCTCCATCCTTCTCGCTGTCTCTGGTGTTCCTCCCCTCCTTCTCTCCATCCTCTCTCCATCCCTCTCTGTCTCTGGTGTTCCTCCTCCTTCTCTCCATCCTGGTGTCTCCATCCCTCTCTCTCTCGTCTCTGGTGTTCCTCCTTCTCTCCATCCTCTGTCTTCTGGTGTTCCTCCTCCCTTCTCTCCATCCTCTCAATCATCTCTGTCTCTGGTGTTCTCCCTCCTTCTCTTCCATCCTCTCTCCATCCTCTTCTGTCTGGTGTTCCTCCTCCTTTCTTCCATCCTCCATCCTCTCTCCATCCCTCTCCATCCTCTCTCTGTCTCTGTGTTCTTCCCTCTCTCTCCATCCTCTCTCCATCCTCTGTCTCGGTGTTCTTCCTCCCTCTCCATCCCCTCCATCCCTTCTGTCTCTGGTGTTCTTCCTCCTTCTCCATCCCCCTCCATCCTCTCTGTCTCTGGTGTTCTTCCCTTCTCCATCCTCTCTCCATCCCTCTTTCCATCCCTCCATCCTCTCTGTCTCTGGTGTTCCTCCTCCTTCTCTCCATCTTCTCTGTCTCTGGTGTTCCTCCTCCTTCTCTCCATCCTCTCTCCATCCTCTTCTGTCTCTGGTGTTCCTCCTCCTTCTCTCCATCCTCTCTCCATCCTCTCTCTGTCTCTGTGTTTCCTCCTCCTTCTCTCCATCCTTCTCTCCGTCTCTGGTGTTCCTCCTCCTTCTCTCCATCCTCTCTCCATCCTCTCTCTGTCTCTGGTGTTCTTCCTCCTTCTCTCCATCCTCTCTCTGTCTGGTGTTCCTCCTCCTTCTCTCCATCCTCTCCATCCTCTCTCCATCCTCTCTCTGTCTCTGGTGTTCTTCCTCCTTCTCTCCATCTCTCTCTCTGTCTCTGGTGTCTTTCCTCCTTCTCTCCATCCTCTCTCCATCTCTCTCTGTCTCTGGTGTTCTTCCTCCTTCTCTCCATCCTCTCTCCATCCTCTTCCATCCTGTCTCTCATCCTTCTCTCTGTCCTCCGAGTTCTCTCCATCCTTCTCTCCATCCTCTCTCTCTGTCTCTGGTGTTCTTCCTCCTTCTCTCCATCCTCTCTCCATCCTCTCTCCATCCTTCTCTCCATCCTCTCTCTGTCTCTGGTGTTCTTCCTCCTTCTCTCCATCCTTCTCATCCTCGTCTCTGTCTCTCCTCCATCCTCTCTCCATCTCTCTCCATCCATCTCTGTCTCTGATGTTCCTCTCCTTCCTCTCTCTCCATCCTCTCTCTGTCTGGTGTTCCTCCTCCTTCTCTCCATCCTCTCTCCATCCTCTCTCCATCCTCTCTCTGTCTCTGGTGTTCTTCCTCCTTCTCTCCATCCTCTCTCCATCCTCTCTCTGTCTCTGGTGTTCTTCCTCCTTCTCTCCATCCTCTCTCCATCCTCTCTCTGTCTCTGGTGTTCTTCCTCCTTCTCTCCATCCTCTCTCCATCCTCTCTCTGTCCTCTGATGTTCTTCCTCTCTTCTCTCCATCCTCTCTCCATCCTTCTTCCATCCTTCTCTCCATCCTCTCTCTGTCTCTAGTGTTCCTCCTCCTTCTCTCCATCCTCTCTCCATCCTCTCTCTGTCTCTGGTGTTTCTTCCTCCTTCTCTCCATCCTCTCTCCATCCTCTCTCTGTCTCTGGTGTTCCTCCTCCTTTCTCCATCCTCTCTCCATCCCTCTCTCTGTCTCTGGTGTTCCTCCTCCTTCTTCCATCCTCTCTCCATCCTCTCTCTGTCTCTGGTCTTCCTCTTCTCCATTCTCTCCATCCTTCTCATCCATCCTCTCTCCATCCTCTCTCTGTCTCTGGTGCTTCTTCCTCCTTCTCTCCATCCTCTCTCCATCTCTCGTCTGTTCTCTCCATCCTTCTCTCCATCCTCTCTCCATCCTCTCTCTGTCTCTGTGTTCTTCCTCCCTCCCATCCTCTCCATCCTCTCTCTGTCTCTGTGTTCCTCCTCCTTCTCTCCATCCTCTCTCCATCCTCTCTCTATCCTGGTGTTCCTCCTCCTTCTCTCCATCCTCTCTGTCTCTCGTGTTCCTCCTCCTTCTCTCCATCCTCTCTCCATCCTCTCTCTGTCTCTGTGTTCTTCCTCCTTCTCTCCATCCCTCTCTGTATCTGGTGTTCCTTCCTTTCTCCATCCTTCTCTCCATCCTCTCTGTCTCTGGTGTTCTTCATCCTTCTCATCCTTCTCCGATCCTCTCTCTATCTCTGCTTCCATCCTTCTTCCATCCTTCTGTCTCTCCTGTCATCCTTTCTTCTCTATCCTTCTCTCCATCCTACTCTCCATCCTCTCTCTCCATCCTCTCTCTGTCTCTGGTGTTCCTCCTCCTTCTCTCCATCCTTCTCTCCATCCTCTCTTCTGTCTCTGGTGTCTCTTCCTCCTTCTCTCCATCCTCTCCATCCTTGTCTCTGGTGCTCTTCCTCCTTCTCCATCCTCTTCTCCATCCTCTCTCTATCCTCTCCATCCTCTCTCCTTCTCTCCATCCTCTCTCCATCCTCTCTCTGTCTCTCGGTCTTCTTCCTCCTTCTCTCCATCCTTTCTCCATCCTCTCTGTCTCTGTCTCTCCTTCTCTTCTCCATCCTCTCTCCATCCTCTCTTCTGTCTCTAGTGTTCCTCCTCCTTCTCTCCATCCTCTCTCCATCCTCTCTCTGTCTCTGGTGTTCCTCCTCTTCTCTCCATCCTCTCTTCTCTGTCTCTGGTGTTCCTTCCTCCTCTCTCCATCCTCTCTCATCCTTCTCTCTGTCTCTGGTGTTCTTCCTCCTTCTCTCCATCCTCTTCCATCCTCTCTCTGTCCTGGTGTTCCTCCTCCTCTCTCCATCCTCTCTCCATCCTCTCTCTGTCTCTAGGTCCTCTCTCTATCCTCTCTGTCTTAGTTTCTTCTCCATCCTTCTCTCCATCCTCTCCATCCTCTCTGTCTCGTTCTTCCTCCTTCTCTCCATCCTCTCTCCATCCTCTCTCTGTCTCTAGTGTTCCTCCTCCTTCTTCTCTCATCCTCTCTCCATCCTCTCTCTGTCTCTGTGTTCTTCCTCCTTCTCTCCATCCTCTCTCCATCCTCTTCTCTGTCTCTGGTGTTCTTCCTCCTTCTCTCCATCCTCTCTCCATCCTCTTCCATCCTCTCTCCATCCTCTCTCTGTCTCTGGTGTTCCTCCTCCTTCTCTCCATCCTCTCTCCATCCTCTCTGTCTCTGTGTTCTTCCTCCTCCCATCCTCTCTCCATCCTCTCTCCATCCTCTGTTCGTGTTCCTCCTCCTTCTCTCCATCCTTCTCTCCATCCTCTCTCTGTCTCTGGTGTTCCTCCTTCTTCCATCTCTCTCCATCCTCTCTGTCTCTGGTGCTCCTTTCTTCCATCCTTTCTCTTCCAGTCTCTCCTCCTTCTCTCTGCATCCTTCTCCATCCTCTCCATCCTCGCTCCGTCTCAGTGTTCTCCTCCTCCTCCATCCCTCTCTCTGTCTCTGGTTCTTCCTCCTTCTTCCATCCTCTCTCCATCCCTCTCTGTCTCTAGGTTCCTCTTTCCATCCTCTTCATCCTCTCTGTCCATTCTCCTTCTCTCCATCCTCTCTTCCTCCTCTGTCTCTTCCATCCTCCTTCCATCCTCTCTGTCTCTGTGTTCTCTCCTTCTCTCCATCCTCTCTTCCATCCTCTCTCTGTCTCAGGTTCTTCTTCCTCCTTCTCTCCATCCTCTCTCTGTCTCTGGTGTTCCTCCTCCTTCTCTCCATCCTCTCTCCATCCTCTCTCTGTCTCTGGTTCCTCCTCCTTCTCTCCATCCTCTCCTGTCTCTCGTTCTTCCTACTTCTTTCCATCCTCTCTGTCTCTGGTGTTCTCCTCCTTCCTATCCTCTCCATCCTTCTCTCTGTCTCTGGTGTT
Organism: Oncorhynchus nerka; assembly: GCF_034236695.1. Lineage (NCBI taxonomy): Eukaryota > Metazoa > Chordata > Actinopteri > Salmoniformes > Salmonidae > Oncorhynchus > Oncorhynchus nerka. Next base: position 10,410,051 of record NC_088403.1, read on the forward strand.
CCTCTTCTCTCTCTCCATCCTTCTCCATCCTCTCTGTCTCTAGTTCTTCTTCCATCCTTCTCTCCATCCTCTCCTCCCTCCATCCTCTCCATCCTCTCTCTGTCTCTGGTCTCTTCTTCCTCCTTCTCTCCATCCTTTCTCTCCTCCGTTCCATCCTCTCTCTCCATCCTTCTCCATCCTCTTCCTCCTGATCCTTCTCCATCCTTCCTCCTTCTCCATCCTCTCTGTCTCTGGTGTTCCTCCTCCTTCTCCTCCATCCTCTCCATCCTTCCATCCTCTCTCTGTCTCTGTGTTCCTCCTCCTTCTCTCCATCCTCTCTCCATCCCTCTCTGTCTCTGTGTTCCTCCTCCTATCTCTCCATCCTCTCTCTGTCTCTGGTGTTCTTCCTCCTTCTCTCCATCCTTCTCTCCATCCTCTCTGTCTCTGGTGTTCTTCCTCCTTCTCTCCATCCCTTCTCTGTCTCTGGTTTCCTCCTCCATCCCCATCCTTCTCCATCCTCTCTCTGTCTCTGGTTCTCTTCCTCTCTGTTCTTCTCCATCCTTCTCCATCCTCTCTGTCTCTGGTGTTCCTCCTCCTTCATCCTTCTCTGTCTCTGGTCTTCTTCCATCCTTCTTCCATCCTGTCTCGCTTCCTCTTCTCTATCCTTCTCCATCCTTGTTCATCCTTCCTCCTTCTTCTCATCCTCTCTCTGTCCTTTCCTCCTCCTTCTCCATCCTCTTCTCTCTGGTCCTTCTTCTATCCATCCTCTCTGTCTCTAGTTTTCCTCCTCCTTCTCTCCATCCTCTCTTCATCCTTGTCTTCTCCTCCTTCTCCATCCTCTCTCCATCCTTCTCTCTGTCTCTCGTGTCTCCTTCCTTCCTCCTTCTTCCATCCTCTCCATCCCTCTTCTCTCCATCCCTCTCTCCGTCTCTGGTGTTCCATCCTCTCTTCTCTCCTAGTCTCGATCCTTATCTCTCGATCCTCTCTCCTCCTGTTTCCATCCTTCTCTCCATCCTCTCTCTCCATCTCTAGGTTCCATCCTCCTCTCCATCCTCTATCCTCTCTCTCCATCTCTCTCCATCCCCTCTCTGTCTCTAGTCCTCCTTCCATCCTTCTCTTCCATCCTCTCTCTGTCTCTGGTTCTTCTCCTCCTTCTCTCCATCCTTCCATCCTCTCTGTCTCTAGGTTCTCTCCTTCCTCCATCCTCCTCTCCATCCTCCATCCCTCTCATCCCCTCCATCCTCTCTCTGTCTCTGGTGTTCCCTCCTTCTTCCATCCTCTCTCCATCCTCTCTCTGTCTCTGGTGTTCCTCCTCCTTCTTCCATCCTCTGTCCATCTCTTCTCTCCTCTCTTCCTTTCTCCATCCTCTCTCCATCCTCTCTCTGTCTCTGGTGTTCTTCCTCCTTCTTCCATCCTCTTCTGTCCTAGTGTTCCTTCCTCCATCCTCTCCATCCTTGTCTCCGGATCCTCTCTCTCTCCAGTCCTCTCTCCATCCTCTCTCCATCTCTCTGTCCTGTCTTCTCCTCCTTCTCTATCTCATCTCTTCCATCCTTCTCTCCATCCTCTCTGTCTGTCGTTCATCCTCTTCTTCTCCATCCTCTCTTCTCTCTCCTCCATCTCCATCTCTGTCTCTCTTCCATCCTCTCTCCATCCTCTCTCTGTCCTAGGTTCTTCCATCCTTCTTCTCCATCCTATCCTCGTCTCTTCGATCCTCTTCTCCTATCCTTTCATCCTGTCTCTGATCTCTCGCTTCCTCTCCTCTTCATCCTTTCTCTATCCTCTTGTGTTCCTCTCTCCTTCTCCATCCTCTCTATCCTTTCTGATCCTGTTTCCGTTCCTTCCTCCTTCTCTCCATCCTCTCTCATCTGTCTGGTGTTCCTCCTCCTTCATCCTCTCCATCCTTTCTCCATCCTCTCTCTGTCTCTTCGTTCTTCCATCCTTCTCTCCATCCTCTCTGTCTCTCGGTGTTCTTCCTCCTTCTTCATCCTTCTCTCCATCCTCTCTCCATCCTCTTCATCCTTCTTCCATCCTCTTTCCATCCTCTCCATCCTCTCTCTGTCTCCTGTTCTCCTTCCTCTCTCCATCCTCTTCTCCATCCTCTCCATCCTCTGTCTCTGGTGTTCTTCCATCCTTCTCTCCATCCTTCGTCTCTGTCCTGCTTCTTCCTCCTCCTCTCTCCATCCTTTCTCTCTGTCTCTAGTGTTCCTCCTCCTTCTCTCCATCCTCCATCTCTGTCTCTCTTCATCCTTCCTTCTATCCTCTGTCTGTGTTCTTATCCTCCTTCTTCCATCCTTCTCTATCTCTGTCGTTCCCTTTCTTCCATCCTCTCTCCATCCTTCTCTGTCTCTGGTGTTCTTCCTCCTTTCTTCTCTTATCCTAGTTCCTCCTCTTTCATCCTCTTCTTCTTCTCTTCTCTTTCTTCTCCATCCTCTCTCATCCTGTCTCTGTCTCTCGTGTTCTCTCCTTCTCTCCATCCTTTCTTCTCTGTCTCTCGATCCTTCTTCCATCCTTTCTCTCCATCCTCTCTTCCATCCTCTCTCCGTCTCTGGTTTCATCCTCCTTCTCTCCATCCTCTCCATCCCTGCTCTGTCTCTGTATTCTCTCCTCCTTCATTCTTCCATCCTCTTCTGTCTCTGGTGTTCCTCCTCCTTCTTCTTCGATCCTCTCTCCATCCTCTCTCTGTCTCTGGTGTTCTTCCTCCTTCTTCTCTCCATCCTCTCTCTGTCTCTGGTGTTCCTCCTCCTTCTCTCCATCCTCTCCATCCTCTCTCTGATCCTAGTGTTCCTCCTCCTTCTTTCCATCCTTCTCTCCATCCTCTCTCCATCCTTTCTCCATCCTCTCTGTCTCTGGTGTTCCTCCTCCTTCTCTCCATCCTCTCCTGTCTCTGGTGTTCTCTCTCTCCTTCCTCTCCATCCTCTCTCCATCCTCTCTCGTCTCTGGTGTTCTTCCTCCTTCTCCATCCTCTCTCCATCCTCTCTCGTCTCTAGTCTTCCTCCATCCTCTTCTCTCCATCCTTCTTCTCCATCCTCTCTCGTCTCTGTGTCTCCTTCTCCATCCCATCCCTCCATCCTCTCTCTGTCTCCAGTTCTTCTCCATCCTTTCCATCCTCTCTGCATCTGTGTTTCCTCCTTCTCTCCATCCTCTCTCCATCCTCTCGTCTCTGGTGTTCCTCCTCCTTCTCTCCATCCTCTCCTCCATCCTCTCTCTATCTCTGTGTTCTTCCTCCTTCTCTCCATCCTCTCTCTATCCTTCTCTCTTATCCCTCCATCCTCTCTCCATTCTTCTCCTCCATCCTTCTCCATCCTTTCTCATCCTTCCATCCTTTCTCTGATCCTCTCTCTGTCTCTAGTGTTCTTCCTCCTTCTCCATCCTTCTCTCCATCCTCTCTCTGTCTCTAGTGTTCCTCCTTCTTCTTCTCCATCCTCTCTCCATCCTCTCTATCTCTATGTTCCTCCTCTTCTCCATCCTTCTCTCCATCCTTCTCTCTCGTCCTCCATCTCTCTCCATCCTCCATCCTCTCTTCTCTGCATTCTTCCTTCTCCATCCTTCTCTCTGTCTCTGGTGTTCCTCCTTCTTCTCTCGCTCCATCCTCTCTCCATCCTCTCTCTGTCTCTGGTTCTTCCATCTCCTCTTCTTCCTCTCTCCTTCTCTTCCATCTCTCTCTCCATCCTCTTCTGTCTCTGGTGTCTCTTCCTTCTCATCTCTCTCTCCATCCTCCTCTCCATCCTCTCTGTCTCTACTCTCTCTCCTTCCTTCTCCATCCTCTCTGTCCTAGGTTTCCTCTTCTCCTTCTGCCTCTCCATCCCTTCTCCATCCTCTCTCTGTCTCTGGTGTTCTTCCTCCTTCTCTCCATCCTCTCTCTGTCCTCTCTTCCATCCTCTCTTCCATCCTTCTCTCCATCCTCTCCATCCTCCTTCTCCATCCTCTCTCTCTGTCTCTGGTGCTCTTCCTCCTTCTTCTCCATCCTTCTCTCGTCTCTGTGTTCCTCCTCCTTCCTCCATCCTCTCCATCCTCTCTCTGTCTCTGGTGTTCCTCTTCTCCATCCTCTCCATCCTTTCTCCTCCTTCTCTCATCCTCTCTCCATCTCTGTGTCCTTCTCCTTCTCTCCATCCTCTCTCTGTCTCTTCTTCCTCTCCTTCTTCCATCCTCTCTTCCATCCTCTTCTCTGTTCTGTCGCTCCTTCCTCATCCTCTCCATCCTGTTCTCCATCCTTCTCTCTCCATCCTTCCTCCATCCTCTCTGTCTCCGGTGTTCTTCCTCCTTCTTCCATCCTTCTCTCCATCCTCTCTCTGTCTCTGGTGTTCCTCCTCCTTCCATCCTCTCCATCCCTCTGTCTCTGGTGTTCTTCCTCCTTCTCTCCATCCTCTCTCTCTCTCAGCCTTTCTCCATCCTCTCTCCATCCTCTCTGTCATCCTTCTCTCCATCCTTCTCTCCATCCTCTTCTCTGTCCTGTGTTCCTCCTCCTCTCTCCATCCTTCTCTCCATCTCTCTGTCTCCTTCTTTCTCCTTCTTCTCCAGCTCTCTCCATCCTCTCTCTGTCTCGGTCCTTCCTCCTTCTCTCCATCCTCTCCTTCTTCCATCCTTCTTCTCTCTTCCTCCGTCTCTTCTTCCTATCCTTTCTCTCCATCCTCTTCCTCTTGTCCATGTTCCTCCTCCTTCTCTCCATCTCTCTCTGTCTCTCTGTTCTTCCATCCTTCTCTCCATCCTCTCTGTCTCGGTGTTCCTTCCTCTCTCCATCCTCTCTCCATCTCTCTCTCATCCTTCTCTGTCCTTGTGTTCTTCCTCCTTCTCTCCATCCTTCTCTGTCTCTAGTGTTCTTCCTCTCTCCATCCTTCTTCCATCCTCTCCATCCTCTCTCTGTTCTGTGTCCTCCTTCTCTCCATCCTCTCTCCATCCTCTCTCTGTCTCTGTTCTCTCCTCCTTCTTCTCCATCCTTCTCTTCTCATCTCCTTCTCTGTCTTCTTCCTCTCTCTGTCTGGTTTCCTCCTCCTTCTCTCCATCCTCTTCTCTGTCTCTGTGTTCCTCCTCCTTCTCTCCATCCTCTCTCCATCCTCTCTCTGTCTCTAGTCTTCTCCATCCTCCTTCTTCCATCCTCTTCTTCCTCTCCTTCTCTCCATCCTCTATCCTCCTGTCTCTGGTCTCCTCCTTCTCTCCATCCTCTCTCCATCCTCTCTCCTCTCTCCATCCTCTCTCCATCCTCTCTGTCTCTGTGTTCTTCCTCCTTCTCTCCATCCTCTCTCTGTCTCTGTGTTCTTCCTCCTCCATCCTCTCTCCATCCTTCTCTCCATCCTCTCTCCATCCTCTCTCCATCCTCTCTCTGTCTGGTGTTCCTCCTCCTTCTCTCCATCCTCTCCATCTCTCTCTGTCTAGTGTTCCTCCTCCTTCTCTCCATCCTCTCTCCATCCTCTCTCTGTCTGGTGTTCCTCCTCCTTCTCTCCATCCTCTCTCCATCCTCTCTCCATCCTCTCTCTGTCTCTGGTGTTCTTCATCCTTCTCTCCATCCTCTCTCTCTGTCTCTGGTGTTCTTCCTCCTTCTCCATCCTCTCTCTGTCTCAGTATTCCTCCTCCTTCTCTCCATCCTCTCTCCATCTCTCTCTGTCTCTCTTCCTCCTTCTCTCCATCTCTCTCCATCTCTCTCTCTGTCTCTGAGGTTCTTCACCTCCTTCTCTCCTCATCCTCTCTCTGTCTCTGGTGTTCCCTCCTTCTCTCCATCCTCTCCATCCTCTCTCTGTCTGGTGTTCTCCTCCTTCTCTCCATCCTCTCTCCATCCTCTCTCTGTCTGGTGTTCCTCCTTCCTTCTCCATCCTCTCTCCATCCTCTCTCTGTCTCTGGTGTTCTTCCTCCTTCTTCCATCCTCTCTCTGTCTCTGGTGTTCTTCCTCCTTCTCTCCATCCTCTCTCTGTCTGGTGTTCCTCCTCCTTCTCTCCATCCTTCTCCATCCTCTCTCCATCCTCTCTCTGTCTCTGGTGTTCTTCCTCCTTCTCTCCATCCTCTCTCCATCCTCTCTCTGTCTCTGGTGTTCTTCCTCCTTCTCTCCATCCTCTCTGTCTCTGGTGTTCTTCCTCCTTCTCTCCATCCTCTCTCATCCTCTCTCTCTGTCTCTGGTTTTCCTCCTCCTTCTCTCCATCCTCTCTCTCCATCCTCTCTCTCTGTCTCTGGTTTCCTCCTCCTTCTCTCCATCCTCTCTCCATCCCTCTCTCCATCCTCTCCATCCTCTCTGTCTCCAGTGTTCTTCTGTTGTATATATACTTTGTGTTTGTTTTCAGGTTTGATAACAGAAACATTGATAACCATAACAATACAACATCCTCCAGTCCTTTACCCCCCTCCACACCCCCACCAAGGTGTCAAACAATAACAGAAACATTGACAACCATAGCAATACAACATCCTCAGTCCTTTACCCCTCCCCCTCCCCCACCAAGGTGTCAAACACACAGAAACATTGACAACCATAATAATACAACATCCCTCAGTCCTTTACCCCCCCCATCCACCCCCACCAAGGTGTCAGACAATAACAGAAACAAACCAAAATAAGATGCACAAAAGAGAGAAAATATAATATACAATAAATAAAATAAAATAGGTGTCACAGCAGCAATGGAATCCATTTGCAGCCTGTAGCCATCGGGACACAGGATATAAGTGTCTCACTAAGAAACAGAAAGGATTCTCCACGGCCAGTTGAAAAAGCTGTCTGGCTCCACGACAGATCTCTTCTAAGTGTTCCTGTAAAGACTGAGGCTCTTGCTGAGGTATTGACATCCGTTAGAGTCATCCACTATTTATACAGCCCAGCAGAGCAGAGCAGCACGCTCCACTGAGCTGAAGAGACCCCTTTCCTCTATACGAGGAGGACAGAGTCATCCACTATGTATACAGCAGAGCAGAGCAGAGCAGCACGCTCCACTGAGCTGAAGAGACCCCTTTCCCTCTATACGAGGAGGACAGAGACAGTCACTCCTATTTTGGTACTTGTCCTCAAGACAAGTGTGGAGCTGCCAAACCCACTCACCCTGCCCATGTAATGAGCCTAGGTAATTAAGGGAACATAGACTGCACAGATGTAGGAGAACACACACACACACACACACACACACACACACACACACACACACACACACACACACACACACACACTATATACACACACACACACACACACTATATACACACACACACACACACACTATATATACACACACACACTATATACACACACACACACACTATACACACACACACGCACACACGCACGTACGTACGCACGCACACACACACTATATATATACACACACACACACACACACACACACACACACACACATGGACCAGGGGTATTTCCATCACACAGTCTCCTCTGTGCTGTGTGTTTGGTGACACGGATCACTCAGTGGGTTGTGGATTTACGGCCTGGCTGTGTGAAGAGGACTGGGTCGCTCCAGAGGGTCCAGTGAAAACCGTTTTCCCAAGACCACATGAAAATATATACGTCCCCTCCCCTCCCTCCAGACATGACTCAGCAGTCCTATGACACAATTCATAACGCGCACTGTAGAAACAAGACCAAAGAAAGCCCAGGCTCTTTCCCTCTTTCTCCCTCGTTCTCTCGCTCCCTAATGTTGACCGGGATGAGGGGACGTCTCACCCTCTCTTCTCTCTCCTTCCCATCTCTTTCCAGCCCTGCCCTGTCCTGTCCCATGTTGTCCCCATCTCTTTCCAGCCCTGCCCTGTCCTGTCCCATGCTGTCCCCATCTCTTTCCTGCCCTGTCCTGTCCCATGTTGTCCCCATCTCTTTCCTGCCCTGCCCTGTCCCATGCTGTCCCCATCTCTTTCCAGCCCTGCCCTGTCCTGTCCCATGCTGTACCCATCCTCTTTCCTGTCCTGCCCTGTCCTGTCCCATGTTGTCCCCGATCTCTTTCCAGCCCTGCCCTGTCCTGTCCCGCATGTTGTCCCGATCTTTTCCAGGGCTCCCGTTCTGTCCGGAGTCACCGAGTGATGTCTCCGGGATCTTTTTCCTGCTCCTGTTCTGTTCCGGAGACCGACGGCAAGAGCCTGATTCTTCTTAGCTCCTGTTCGACTCTGTTCTATGTCGTTCCCGGATCTTTTCTAGCTCTGTTCTTGTCCGATGTTGTTCCCGATCTTTCTTAGTCTCTTTGTTCTTGTCCGAGTCCGGTAGTGTTGATCCCGTGATCTTTTCTTGCCTTGTCTCTGTCTCTGTCGCCCGACGTTGTCCCGATTCTTCCAGCCCTGTCTCTGTCCCGTGAACCGTATGGCGTCCTCGATTCTTTTCCTGTTCTGTTCTGTCCCCTGTCCGATGTTAGTAACCCGATCTCTTCAGCCCTGTTCTGTCTCTGTGAGTCCCATGCTGTCCTCGACTCCTTCTAGCTCCTGGCTCTGTCCTGTACCTGAGAAAGAGCCCGGGATCTTTCTCCTAGCTCCTGTCTTCTGTTCTGTCCGGGCGTTGTCCCTTTATCTTTCTTTCCAGTCTGGCCCTTGTCCTGCATCCTAGGAGATAAGAGTCCGATATCTTCCAGTGCTCCATGTCTGTAACCGATAAGTTGTCCGGATCTTTCCTTGTCCTGTAACTCGAGAAGAGCTCTTGATCTTGCCTCAGCTCCTGTCTCTGTCCTGTCCGAGCGAGTGTTGTCCCGATCTTGCTCTGTCTCTGTCCTCGAATCCGAGAGCGAGTTCTGGATCTTCTCTGTTCTGTCTCTGTCTCGAGCAGCGAGTCCGGGATCTTTTCAGCCTCGGTTCTGTCCTGTCGCCCATGTTGTCCTCGAGATTGAGCCCCGAGTGCTGTCCTGTCGTTACGTTGTCTCCGACTCTTGCCTTGCCCCGTGTTGTCCCCATTCTTCTGCTCTGTTCTGTCACCTGAGTCCGAGATGCCGATTCCTAGCTTTTGTCTGAGTTATGCCCGGGAATCCGAGTCCGATGCCGATCTCCATTTTGCCTGCTCCTGTCCTGTCCGGATGTTGTCCCCGGATCTTTTTCCTGTTCTGTCTCGTGCATCCGATGTAAGAGACCCCGATCTTTTTCCATCTCTGTTCTGTCCTTGTCCCGATGTTGAATGACTCTTTCCGGGATCTGTTCTGTCCTGTCCTAGTGTTGGCCTCTCGGATCTTTGTCTCCTTGTCCGGAGAGCCGAGAACCGGGATCAATGTTCCCGATGCTTCCTGGGTTCTGTGTCTTGTCCGGATGCTAAGTCCCGCATCTCTTTTCCAGCTCCTGCCTCTGTCCGGTCCGGGAGAAAGACACTGATATCTTTTTCCTTTGCTCTGTCTTGTCCTGAGCCCATAGAAAGCGTCCCGATCTTTCCTAGGCTCTGCTCTCTGTCCGACATCCGATGTTAGTCCCGATTCTTCCAGGCCCTGTTCTGTCACCGTGTCCTAGTTATGTTATCTCCGATCTCTTCCTGCTCCCGCTCCTGTCCTCTGTCCCATGTTGTCCCCATCTCTTCCAGCCCTGTCTGTCCTGTCCCATGTTGTCCTCGATCTCTTTCCTAAGGTCCTGTTCTAGGCCTCGTTATCCGAGAAAGAGCCCTCGATTCTTGCTCTTAGCTCCTGTTCTGTCCTGTCCCATGTTGTCCCCGATTCTCTTCCTAGCTCCTGTTCTGAACCCCGGGCCTATGCTGTCCTCGATTCTTCCAGCCCTGCCTCTGTCCTGTCCGGAGTGCTGTTCCGGGACGCCTCGTTCTTGTTCGAACCGAGCCCTGATATCCCCCGATCTTCTTAGCTCCTGTCCCAGTAGCTTCTCCGATCTTTTCCCGACTTCTTAGGGCTCTGTCTCTGTCCGAACCGAGAAAGAGCCCCGGGATCTGTTTCATCTCTGTCCTGCTCTGTTCGTGAGCCTGATCCGGCGACAGAGAGATCCCGGGATCTTTTCCAGCTCCTGCCTCCTGCTCCAGTCCGGAGCATGCTGTCCGATCTCTTCCAGCCCTGCTCCTTGTCCTGTCCCATGTTGTCCCGATCTCTTCCAGGGCCCGTCTTGTCACTTGTCCCGAGGCTGTCCCCGATCTCTTAGCCTTGTCCTGTCCGATGCTGAGCCCCGATGCTGTCTCGGTCCGGAGAGCAGTCCTGGGCAGCTTAGTCGCTTACTCCGAGTCTGGCAGTCCCGCGACGCCCGGGCTCCTAGTTCATGTCCGAGGTAGAGTCCGGATCTTCTTTTGTCTTCAGTCCTTGTCTCGGAGAAAGAGATCCCGGATTCTTCCAGCTCCTGCCTTGTCTTGAGTCTCGGGATGTTGTGCCGGAGATGCCGGTTCTTGTTCTCGGTGCTATCCGATGTTGTCTCCCCGGATCTTTTAGCTTTGTCCTGAGCCCGGAGAAAGAGACCCTGATCTTTTCCAGGCTCCTGCTCCCGTCCTGTCCCATGTTGTCCCGATCTCTTTCCAGCTATGCTCTACTCCCAGATCCATGTTGTCCCATTCTTTCCTGTTCCTGTCCTGTCCCATGTTGTCCTTTATCTTTTTCCCAGCTCCTGTTCTGTCCTGATCCGGATGTTAGACGATTCTCCCAGCGTTCTGCTCTAGTCCTTTTTTTGTCCCATGTTGTCCCATCTCTGCCAGCCCTGCCCTGTCCTGTCCGATGCTGTCCCCATCGCTTTCCTGTTCTGTCCTGTCCGCATGCTGTCCCCATCTCTTTCCAGCCCTGCCCTGTCCTGTCCCATGCTGTCCCCATCTTTCCTGCCTGCCCTGTCCTGTCCCATGCTGTCCCATCTCTTTCCTGCCCTGTCCTGTCCCATGTTGTCCCCATCTCTCCTCACCTTAGTCTCAAAGATCTCATGGTTACCAACTTCCCTAAGTCTCTCCCTTAACTTCATTCAGCTCTCTGTCTCTCTGCTACTTCCAATTGACATTTCTTGCCTGATTTCTCTCAAAAGCATCTGAGCTGCTCTGTTCTGTTCTCTGTTCTGTTTCTATCTTCTGTTCTCTGTTCTGTTTCTATCTTCTGTTCTCTGTTCTGTTCTTTGTTCTGTTTCTATCTTCTGTTCTCTGTTTTCTATCTTCTGTTCTCTGTTCTGTTCTTTGTTCTGTTTCTATCTTCTGTTCTCTGTTCTGTTTCTATCTTCTGTTCTCTGTTCTGTTCTTTGTTCTGTTTCTATCTTCTGTTCTGTTTCTATCTTCTGTTCTCTGTTCTGTTCTTTGTTCTGTTCTCTGTTTTCTATCTTCTGTTCTCTGTCTCTGTTCTTTGTTCTGTTCTCTGTTCTGTTCTTTGTTCTGTTTCTATCTTCTTGTTCTCTGTCTCTGTTTCTGATCTTCTGTTCTCTGTTCTGTTCTTTGTTCTGTTTCTGATCTTCTGTTCTCTGTTCTGTTTCTCATCTTCTGTTCTGTTCTCTGTTCTGTTTCTATCTTCTGTTCTGTTCTCTGTTCTCTGTTCTGTTTCTATCTTCTGTTCTCTGTTTTCTATCTTCTGTTCTCTGTTTTCTATCTTCTGTTCTCTGTTCTGTTCTCTGTTCTGTTTCTATCTTTCTGTTCTGTTCTGTTCTCTGTTCTGTTTCTATCTTTCTGTTCTGTTCTCTCCTGTCTGCTTTGCTTCTGCATTTTCTATAATCTCTTCTTCTGTCTTCTTCTCTCTGTCTTCTTCTTCTCTGTCTTCTGCTACTCACTGCCTGTGCTGTGTAGAAGTTCTTGCATGACTCCAACCACACCGGCATTAAGTGGTGCAAGGTATGAAACGCTTTCTTCTATGAACATTGCATTTCTTCTGACTGCTTCTACTGCCGATGACTCTTTTTGACCTGCTTGTTAAACTGCTTTTTTTGGTTCAAATGTTCCAAATGTCCCAGTCTACTTTGTGCCTTCATTCCATTTCAATGTCTTCTGTGTGTCTTCATCTCTTGGGGATTTTAATTAATTACGGTGTGATTTATGGTTTATGGTCTAAACTCATAACATCTCCTGGTCATATCTGCCAAACATGTGTCCCATCTGCTCATGTTTCATATTTCCAGAGGATGCATCTGCATCTTAGTTTGGGAGAAGGAATCACAAACAGTGTTTCCCCGGAGTACTCGGTCCTCTCAAAGACTCTTCCCTACAAAGCCCCGTACATCCGTCCGTGCTTGGGAGGCTGTCCACTCTCTCCTCCCCAGAAAGATGATCCATTCTTAGGAAGGTTAATCCCGACGCTTCCTTTAAAATGATGTTCTGTTCTGGGGAGACGTTACCACTGTCCCCCTAAAAGGAAGACTTATGAAGAGTCCTCAACACTGAAGAGACCACTGTAAAGTTTACCTAGTCTTTTAACTTAGGCTCTCCTCCTCCCTCCCTCCCTCCCTCTCTCTCTCCTCTTCTTCCTTCTCTTTCTTCCTTTCTTTCTTTCTTCTCTCCTTTCCTTCTTCCTTTCTTTGCTTTCTTCATTTTCGCTTTTCTTCCTTCTTTCTTTCTTCTTCCTTCTCTTCCTCTTCTCTCTTCTTTCTTTCTCTCTCTTTCTTTCTGATCTTCTTTTTCTTCTCTCCTCTCTTCTCTCCCTCCTCACCCGATCTTCTCTCTTTCTCCCTCCCTTCTTTCTCTACTTTCTCTCTCTCCTCTTCTCTCTTCTCCTCTCTCCTCTAATCTCATGCGCATTTATTGGATAGGTTGGAACATGTGTTAACATTGCCAAAGCAAGTGAGGTAGATAATATATAGAGTGAATATATAAAGCGAAATAAACAATAAAAATTAACAGTAAACATTACACATACAGAAGTTTCAAAACTCTCTCTCTCTCTGTATCTCTCTCTCTCTCTTCTTCTCCCCCACTTCTCTCTTCCTCTCTCTCTTCTCTCTTTCTTTCTCTTTCTTCTTTCTGTCTCTCTCTGTCTCTCCTCTTCTTGTCTCTCTGTCTTTCTCTCTTCTATGGTTCTTTCTCATTACAACTTTGAACTGGTATAAT
>NC_088403.1:10423006-10428006 GCF_034236695.1 Oncorhynchus nerka
TCTCTCTCTCTCTCTCTCTCTCTGTTCTCTCTCTCTCTCTCTCTCCCTCCTCACTCGCTCTTCCATACTCTCTCTGTCTTCCACTTTCTCCTTTTCCTAACCCCTCTTACCTCCCTTCTCTCACTGCTCTCCCCTCACTCTCCCTCTCCTCCATCCATACCTCCCCCTCTTACCGCCCTTCTCTCACTGCTCTCCCACTCACTCACTCTCCCCTCTCCTCCCTCCATACCTCCCCCTCTTACCTCCCTTCTCTCACTGCTCTCCCACTCACTCACTCTCCCCTCTCCTCCCTCCATACCTCTCCCTCTCCTCCCTCCATACCTCCCCCTCTTACCTCCCTTCTCTCACTGCTCTCCCACTCACTCACTCTCCCCTCTCCTCCCTCCATACCTCCCCCTCTTACCTCCCTTCTCTCACTGCTCTCCCACTCACTCACTCTCCCCTCTCCTCCCTCCATACCTCCCCCCCTCTTCTCCCTCCATACCTCCCCTCTCCTCCCTCCATACCTCCCCTCTCCTCCTCCCTCCATACCTCTCCCTCTCCTCCCTCCATACCTCTCCCTCTCCTCCCTCCATACTCTCCCTCTCCTCCCTCCATACCTCCCCCCTCCTCCCCTCCATACCTCCCCCTCTCCTCCTCCATACCTCTCCCCTCTCCTCCCTCCATACCTCCCCCTCTCCTCCTCCATACCTCCCCCTCTCCCCTCCATACCTCTCCCTCTCCTCCCTCCATACCTCCCCTCTCCTCCCTCCATACCTCTCCCTCCTCCCTCCATACCTCTCCCTCTCCTCCCTCCATACCTCTCCCTCTCCTCCCTCCATACCTCTCCCTCCCTCCTCTATACCTCCCCCTCTTACCTCCTTCTCTCACTGCTCTCCCCCACTCACTCACTCTCCCCTCTCCTCCCTCCATACCTCCCCCTCTCCTCCCTCCATACCTCCCCTCTCCTCCCTCCATACCTCTCCCCTCTCCTCCCTCCATACCTCTCCCTCTCCTCCCTCCATACCTCTCCCTCTCCTCCCTCCATACCTCTCCCTCCTCCCTCCATACCTCCCTCTCCTCCCTCCATACCTCCCCCTCTCCTCCCTCCATACCTCTCCCTCTCCTCCCTCCATACCTCCCCCCTCTCCTCCCTCCATACCTCTCCCTCTCCTCCCTCCATACCTCTCCCTCTCCTCCCTCCATACCTCCCCCTCTTACCTCCCTTCTCTCACTGCTCTCCCACTCACTCACTCTCCCCTCTCCTCCCTCCATACCTCCCCCTCTCCTCCCTCCATACCTCCCCCCCTCCTCCCTCCATACCTCTCCCTCTCCTCCCATACTCTCCCTCTCCTCCCTCCATACTTCTCCCTCTCCTCCCTCCATACCTCTCCCTCTCCTCCCTCCATACCCTCTCCCTCCATCCTCCCCTCCATACCTCCCCTCTCCTCCCTCCATACCTCTCCCTCTCCTCCTCCATACCTCTCCCTCTCCTCCCTCCATACCTCCCCTCTCCTCCCTCCATACCTCTCCCTCTCCTCCCTCCATACCTCCCCTCTCCTCCCTCCATACCTCTCCCTCTCCTCCCTCCATACCTCTCCCTCTCCTCCTCCATACCTCCCCTCTCCTCCCTCCTCTCTCCTCTCCCCTCCCTCCATACCTCCCCTCTCCTCCTCCATACCTCCCCCTCTTACCTCCCTTCTCTCACTGCTCCTCCCCTCCTCACTCTCTCCCTCTCCTCCCTCCATACCTCTCCCTCTCCTCCCTCCATACCCTCTCCCTCTCCTCCCTCCATACCTCTCCCTCTCCTCCCTCCATACCTCTCCCTCTCCTCCCTCCATACCTCCCCTCTCCTCCCTCCATACCTCTCCCTCTCCTCCCTCCATACCTCTCCCTCTCCTCCCTCCATACCTCCCCCCTCCCTCCATCTCTCCCTCTCCTCCCTCCATACCTCCCCTCTCCTCCCTCCATACCTCCCTCCCTCTCCTCCTCCCTCCATACCTCTCCCTCTCCTCCCTCCATACCTCTCCCTCTCCTCCCTCCATACCTCTCCCTCTCCTCCCTCCATACCTCCCCCTCTCTCAGCCTGAAGCCAATGAGTGCTGCTTGCTGCTTGCTGCTGCTTGCTGCTGTTTGAGACAGAGCTTGTTGTTGTTTGCTGCCTCTGGCGTGGTTCCAAGGTTTGACAGTCACAAGATTGTTGTGTCATTTAGTTTGGCTCCCCTCTCTGGTTCCAGCCAGGGTTTTAGGCCCAGAGAAACCTTTTCCTTGCCTTTCCAAATATGCACCAATTGTTTGGCGGTGCGCGATCGGTCATATCTCCTGCTGGCTGTTGTGGAACAGGGAAGGGGAGTGAACTTTAAAGATCATGGAGAACGTTGTGTGGTCTCTCATGTCTGTCTGCCCTTAGCCTCTCACCTTTAACCTCTCACATGACCAATTATTGGACTGTTTGGACTCCATTTTACCTTTCTTTCTCTTTCTCTCTCTTTATATTTCTCTCTCTCTCTCTCTCTCCCTCTCTGTCTCTCTCGTTCTCTCTCTCTCTTTCTATCACTTTTTCTCTCTTTCTCTTTCTTTCTTTCTTTCTTTCTTTCTTTCTTTCTTTCTTTCTTTCTTTCTCTCTCTCTTTCTCTCTCTCTGTCTCTCTTGTTCTGGTCCCATAGGGTTCTGGTCCCATAGGGTTCTGGTTCCATAGGGCTCTGGTCCCATAGGGCTTTGGTCCCATAGGGCTTTGGTCCCATAGAGCTCTGGTCCCATAGGGCTCTGGTCCCATAGGGCTTTGGTCCCATAGAGCTCTGGTCCCATAGGGATCTGTTCCCATAGGGCTCTGGTCCCATAGGGCTCTGGTCCCATAGAGTTCTGGTCCCATAGGGCTCTGGTCCCATAGAGTTCTGGTCCCATAGAGTTCTGGTCCCATAGAGTTCTGGTCCCATAGGGCTCTGGTCCCATAGAGTTCTGGTCCCATAGGGCTCTGGTCCCATAGGGCTCTGGTCCCATAGTGTTCTGGTCCCATAGGGCTCTGGTCCCATAGAGTTCTGGTCCCATAGGGCTCTGGTCCCATAGAGTTCTGGTCCCATAGGGCTCTGGTCCCATAGAGTTCTGGTCCCATAGGGCTCTGGTCCCATAGAGATCTGGTCCCATAGAGTTCTGGTCCCATAGAGTTCTGTTCCCATAGGGCTCTGGCCAAACATTACACTCACAGAAGTTCCAAAAGAATAAAGATATTTCAAATGTTATATTATGTCTATATACAGTGTTGTAACGATGTGCAAATAGTTAAAGCACACAAGTACAAAAGGGAAAATAAATAAACATAAATATGGGTTGTATTTACAATGGTGTTTGTTCTTCACTGGTTGACCTTTTCTCGTGGCAACAGGTCACATCTTGCTGCTGTGATGTCACACTGTTGAATTTCATCCAGTAGATATGGGAGTTTTTCAAAATTGGGTTTGTTTTCAAATCTTTGTGGATCTGTGTAATCTGGGTGAAATATGTGTCTCTAATATGGTCATACATTTGGCAGGAGGTTAGGAAGTGCAGCTCAGTTTCCACCTAATTTTGTGGGCAGTGAGCACATAGCCTGTCTTCTCTTGAGAGCCATGTCTGCCTACGGCGGCCTTTCTCAATAGCAAGGCTATGCTCACTGAGTCTGTACATAGTCAAAGCTTTCCTTAAGTTTGGGTCAGTCACAGTGGTCAATATTTCAAGTAATTATGTTTTTGTTTTTCTCATGATTTGGTTGGGTCTAATTGGGTTGCTGTCCTGGGGCTCTGTGGGGTCTGTTTGTGTTTGTGAACAGAGCCCCAGGACCAGCATGCTTAGGGGACTCTTCTCCAGGTTCATCTCTCTGTAGGTGATTTTTGGTTTGGGAATCTGTTCCTTTTAGGTGGTTGCAGAATTTGGATAATTAGCGGGTATCGGCCTAATTCTGCTCTGCAGGCATTATTTGGTGTTTTACGTTGTACAAGGAGGATATTTTTTCAGAAGAGTCTCAATATGGTGTTTGTTCCATTTTGTGAAGTCTTGGTTGGTGAGCAGGACCCCAGACCTCACAACCATAAAGGGCAACCGGTTCTATAACTGATTCAAGTGTTTCTTTATTTTATTTTATTATCTATTTATTTTTACCCCTTTTTTCTCCCTAATTTCGTGGTATCTAATTGTCAGTAGTTACTATCTAGTCTCATCGCTACAACTCCCTTACGGACTCGGGAGAGACGAAGGTCGAAAGCCATGCGTCCTCCGAAACATAACCCAACCAAGCCGCACTGCTTCTTAACACAGCGCGCATCCAACCGCACCAATGTGTCGTAGGAAACACCGTGCACCTGGCGACCTGGTCAGCGTGCACAGCGCCCGGCCCGCCACGCGGCCGGCTGCAACAGAGCCTGAGCTCGAACCCAGAGTCTCTGGTGGCAGAGTTCTGATTCCATAGGGTTCTGGTTCCATAGAGTTCTGATTCCATAGGGTTCTGATTCCATAGGGTTCTGATTCCATAGAGTTCTGATTCCATAGGGTTCTGATTCCATAGGGTTCTGGTTCCATAGGGCTCTGGTCCCATGGGGGAGGGGTACAGATCCTAATTGGTATGTCAAATGTGATGTTCCTTTTGATGGCCTGGAAGGCCCTTCTTGCCCTTCTTGCCTTGTCTCTCAGATGGTTCACAGCTTTGTGGAAGTTACCTGTGGAGCTGATAGTTAGGGTCGAGGTATGTATAGTTTCCTGTGGAGCTGATAGTTAGGTCGAGGTATGTATAGTTTCCTGTGGAGCTGATAGTTAGGTCGAGGTATGTATAGTTTCCTGTGGAGCTGATAGTTAGGTCGAGGTATGTATAGTTTCCTGTGGAGCTGATAGTTAGGTCGAGGTATGTATAGTTTCCTGTGGAGCTGATAGTTAGGTCGAGGTATGTATAGTTTCCTGTGGAGCTGATAGTTAGGTCGAGGTATGTATAGTTTCCTGTGGAGCTGATAGTTAGGTCGAGGTATGTATAGTTTCCTGTGGAGCTGATAGTTAGG
>NC_088403.1:10433006-10443006 GCF_034236695.1 Oncorhynchus nerka
AGCAGGAGGCTGGTTTAATCAGTGGTAGAAGCAGGAGGCTGGTTTAATCAGTGGTAGAAGCAGGAGGCTGGTTTAATCAGTGGTAGAAGCAGGGGGCTGGTTTGGTCAGTGGTAGAAGCAGGAGGCTGGTTTGGTCAGTGGTAGAAGCAGGAGGCTGGTTTGGTCAGTGGTAGAAGCAGGAGGCTGGTTTAATCAGTGGTAGAAGCAGGGGGCTGGTTTAATCAGTGGTCGAAGCAGGATGCTGTTTTAATCAGTGGTAGAAGCAGGAGGCTGGTTTAATCTGTGGTAGAAGCAGGAGGCTGGTTTGGTCAGTGGTAGAAGCAGGAGGCTGGTTTAGTCAGTGCTGGAAGCAGGAGGCTGGTTTAATCAGTGGTAGAAGCAGGAGGCTGGTTTAATCAGTGGTAGAAGCAGGAGGCTGGTTTAATCAGTGGTAGAAGCAGGAGGCTGGTTTAATCAGTGGTAGAAGCAGGAGGCTGGTTTAATCAGTGGTAGAAGCAGGAGGCTGGTTTAATCAGTGGTAGAAGCAGGAGGCTGGTTTAATTAGTGGTAGAAGCAGGAGGCTGGTTTAATCAGTGGTAGAAGCAGGAGGCTGGTTTAATTAGTGGTAGAAGCAGGAGGCTGGTTTAATCAGTGGTAGAAGCAGGAGGCTGGTTTAATCAGTGGTAGAAGCAGGAGGCTGGGTTAATCAGTGGTAGAAGCAGGAGGCTGGTTTCATCAGTGGTAGAAGCAGGAGGCTGGTTTAATTAGTGGTAGAAGCAGGAGGCTGGTTTAATCAGTGGTAGAAGCAGGAGGCTGGTTCAATCAGTGGTAGAAGCAGGAGGCTGGTTTGGTCAGTGGTAGAAGCAGGAGGCTGGTTTGGTCAGTGGTAGAAGCAGGAGGCTGGTTTAGTCAGTGCTGGAAGCAGGAGGCTGGTTTAATCAGTGGTAGAAGCAGGAGGCTGGTTTAATCAGTGGTAGAAGCAGGAGGCTGGTTTAATCAGTGGTAGAAGCAGGAGGCTGGTTTAATCAGTGGTAGAAGCAGGAGGCTGGTTTAATCAGTGGTAGAAGCAGGAGGCTGGTTTAATTAGTGGAAGCAGGAGGCTGGTTTAATCAGTGGTAGAAGCAGGAGGCTGGTTTAATTAGTGGTAGAAGCAGGAGGCTGGTTTTTAGTGGTAGAAGCAGGAGGCTGGTTTAATCAGTGGTAGAAGCAGGAGGCTGGTTTAATCAGTGGTAGAAGCAGGAGGCTGGTTTAATCAGTGGTAGAAGCAGGAGGCTGGTTTAATCAGTGGTAGAAGCAGGAGGCTGGTTTTCAGTGGTAGAAGCAGGAGGCTGGTTTAATTAGTGGTAGAAGCAGGAGGCTGGTTTAATCAGTGGTAGAAGCAGGAGGCTGGTTTAATCAGTGGTAGAATCAGGAGGCTGGTTTAGTCAGTGGTAGAAGCAGGAGGCTGGTTTAGTCAGTGGTAGAAGCAGGAGGCTGGTTTAATCAGTGGTAGAAGCAGGAGGCTGGTGTAATCAGTGGTAGAAGCAGGAGGCTGGTTTAATCAGTGGTAGAACCAGGAGGCTGGTTTAATCAGTGGTAGAAGCAGGAGGCTGGTTTAATCAGTGGTAGAAGCAGGAGGCTGGGTTAATTAGTGGTAGAAGCAGGAGGCTGGGTTATTCAGTGGTAGAAGCAGGAGGCTGGTTTAATTAGTGGTAGAAGCAGGAGGCTGGTTTAATCAGTGGTAGAAGCAGGAGGCTGGTTTAATCAGTGGTAGAGGAGGCTGGTTTAATTAGTGGTAGAAGCAGGAGGCTGGTTTAATCAGTGGTAGAAGCAGGAGGCTGGTTTAATCAGTGGTAGAAGCAGGAGGCTGGTTTAATCAGTGGTAGAAGCAGGATGCTGGTTTAATCAGTGGTAGAAGCAGGAGGCTGGTTTAATCAGTGGTAGAAGCAGGAGGCTGGTTTAATCAGTGGTAGAAGCAGGAGGCTGGTTTAATTAGTGGTAGAAGCAGGAGGCTGGTTTAATCAGCTGGTAGAAGCAGGAGGCTGGTTTAATTAGTGGTAGAAGCAGGAGGCTGGTTTAATCAGTGGTAGAAGCAGGAGGCTGGTTTAATCAGTGGTAGAAGCAGGAGGCTGGTTTAGTGGTCAGTGGTAGAAGCAGGAGGCTGGTTTCATCAGTGGTAGAAGCAGGAGGCTGGTTTAATCAGTGGTAGAAGCAGGAGGCTGGTTTAATCAGTGGTAGAAGCAGGAGGCTGGTTTAATCAGTGGTAGAAGCAGGAGGCTGGTTTAATCAGTGGTAGAAGCAGGAGGCTGGTTTAATCAGTGGTAGAAGCAGGAGGCTGGTTTAATCAGTGGTAGAAGCAGGAGGCTGGTTTAATCAGTGGTAGAAGCAGGAGGCTGGTTTGTCAGTGGTAGAAGCAGGAGGCTGGTTTAATCAGTGGTAGAAGCAGGAGGCTGGTTTAATCAGTGGTAGAAGCAGGAGGCTGGTTTAATCAGTGGTAGAAGCAGGAGGCTGGTTTAATCAGTGGTAGAAGCAGGAGGCTGGTTTAATCAGTGGTAGAAGCAGGAGGCTGGTTTAGTCAGTGGTAGAAGCAGGAGGCTGGTTTAATCAGTGGTAGAAGCAGGAGGCTGGTGTAATCAGTGGTAGATGCAGGAGGCTGGTTTAGTCAGTGGTAGAAGCAGGAGGCTTTGTTTAATTAGTGGTAGAAGCAGGAGGCTGGTTTAGTCAGTGGTAGAAGCAGGAGGCTGGTTTAATTAGTGGTAGAAGCAGGAGGCTGGTTTAATCAGTGGTAGAAGCAGGAGGCTGGTTTAATCAGTGGTAGAAGCAGGAGGCTGGGTTAATTAGTGGTAGAAGCAGGAGGCTGGGTTATTCAGTGGTAGAAGCAGGAGGCTGGTTTAATTAGTGGTAGAAGCAGGAGGCTGGTTTAATCAGTGGTAGAAGCAGGAGGCTGGTTTAATCAGTGGTAGAAGCAGGAGGCTGGTTTAATTAGTGGTAGAAGCAGGAGGCTGGTTTAATCAGTGGTAGAAGCAGGAGGGTGGTTTAATCAGTGGTAGAAGCAGGAGGCTGGGTTAATTAGTGGTAGAAGCAGGAGGCTGGGTTATTCAGTGGTAGAAGCAGGAGGCTGGTTTAATTAGTGGTAGAAGCAGGAGGCTGGTTTAATCAGTGGTAGAAGCAGGAGGCTGGTTTAGTCAGTGGTAGAAGCAGAAGACTTTATTTGGAAAGTCCTGATAGTCCATCTGTAGATGTTCTTAAGATTGTCATATTATCAACAAACTATCCGTTGATTAACTTCTGCTAACTAAGGTTACGGTTAGAATAAGGGTCAGGGCAGGTTTAGGATCAGGAGGGTTGAGGTTGGGGTTAGAATAAGGGTCAGGGCTAGGTTTAGGATCAGGAGGGTTAAGGTTGGGGTTAGAATAAGGGTCCGGGCAGGTTTAGGATCAGGAGGGTTAAGGTTGGGGTTAGAATAAGGGTCAGGGCTAGGTTTAGGATCAGGAGGGTTAAGGTTGGGGTTAGAATAAGGGTCAGGGCAGGTTTAGGATCAGGAGGGTTAAGGTTGGGGTTAGAATAAGGGTCAGGGCAGGTTTAGGATCAGGAGGGTTAAGGTTGGGGTTAGAATAAGGGTCAGGGCAGGTTTAGGATCAGGAGGGTTAAGGTTGGGGTTAGAATAAGGGTCAGGGCAGGTTTAGGATCAGGAGGGTTAAGGTTGGGGTTAGAATAAGGGTCAGGGCAGGTTTAGGATCAGGAGGGTTAAGGTTGGGGTTTAGGAGGATAAGGGTTAGGGCAGGTTTAGGATCAGGAGGGTTAAGGTTGGGGTTAGAATAAGGGTCAGGATAGGTTTAGGATCAGGAGGGTTAAGGTTGGGGTTAGAATAAGGGTTAGGGCAGGTTTAGGATCAAGAGGGTTAAGGTTGGGGTTAGAATAAGGGTCAGGGCTAGGTTTAGGATCAGGAGGGTTAAGGTTGGGGTTAGAATAAGGGTTAGGGTTAGGTTTAGGATCAGGAGGGTTGGGGTTAGAATAAGGGTCAGGGCAGGTTTAGGATCAGGAGGGTTAAGGTTGGGGTTAGAATAAGGGTCAGGGCAGGTTTAGGATCAGGAGGGTTAAGGTTGGGGTTAGAATAAGGGTCAGGGCAGGTTTAGGATCAGGAGGGTTAAGGTTAGAATAAGGGTCAGGGCAGGTTTAGGATCAGGAGGGTTAAGGTTAGAATAAGGGTCAGGGCAGGTTTAGGATCAGGAGGGTTAAGGTTGGGGTTAGAATAAGGGTCAGGGCAGGTTTAGGATCAGGAGGGTTAAGGTTGGGGTTAGAATAAGGGTCAGGGCAGGTTTAGGATCAGGAGGGTTAAGGTTAGAATAAGGGTCAGGGCAGGTTTAGGATCTGGAGTAGTCTGTAGGGTTAGAGTCTGATAGTCTGTAGGGTTAGAGTCTGATAGTCTGTAGGGTTAGAGTCTGATAGTCTGTAGGGTTAGAGTCTGTAGGGTTAGAGTCTGATAGTCTGTAGGGTTAGAGTCTGATAGTCTGATAGTCTGTAGGGTTAGAGTCTGATAGTCTGTAGGGTTAGAGTCTGTAGGGTTAGAGTCTGATAGTCTGTAGGGTTAGAGTCTGATAGTCTGTAGGGTTAGAGTCTGTAGGGTTAGAGTCTGATAGTCTGTAGGGTTAGAGTCTGATAGTCTGTAGGGTTAGAGTCTGATAGTCTGTAGGGTTAGAGTCTGTAGGGTTAGAGTCTGATAGTCTGTAGGGTTAGAGTCTGTAGGGTTAGAGTCTGAGTCTGATAGTCTGTAGGGGGTTATAGTCTGTAGGGTTAGAGTCTGATAGTCTGTAGGGTTAGAGTCTGATAGTCTGATAGTCTGTAGGGGAGTCTGATAGTCTGATAGTCTGATAGTCTGGGTTAGAGTCTGTAGGGTTAGAGTCTGATAGTCTGTAGGGTTAGAGTCTGATAGTCTGTAGGGTTAGAGTCTGATAGTCTGTAGGGTTAGAGTCTGTAGGGTTAGAGTCTGATAGTCTGTAGGGTTAGAGTCTGATAGTCTGTAGGGTTAGAGTCTGTAGGGTTAGAGTCTGATAGTCTGTAGGGTTAGAGTCTGTAGGGTTAGAGTCTGATAGTCTGTAGGGTTAGAGTCTGATAGTCTGTAGGGTTAGAGTCTGATAGTCTGTAGGGTTAGAGTCTGATAGTCTGTAGGGTTAGAGTCTGTAGGGTTAGAGTCTGATAGTCTGTAGGGTTAGAGTCTGATAGTCTGTAGGGTTAGAGTCTGATAGTCTGTAGGGTTAGAGTCTGTAGGGTTAGAGTCTGATAGTCTGTAGGGTTAGAGTCTGATAGTCTGTAGGGTTAGAGTCTGATAGTCTGATAGTCTGTAGGGTTAGAGTCTGAGGGTTAGTCTGATAGGGTTAGAGTCTGATAGTCTGTAGGGTTAGAGTCTGTAGGGTTAGAGTCTGATAGTCTGTAGGGTTAGAGTCTGATAGTCTGTAGGGTTAGAGTCTGATAGTCTGTAGGGTTAGAGTCTGATAGTCTGTAGGGTTAGAGTCTGATAGTCTGTAGGGTTAGAGTCTGATAGTCTGTAGGGTTAGAGTCTGATAGTCTGTAGGGTTAGAGTCTGATAGTCTGTAGGGTTAGAGTCTGATAGTCTGATAGTCTGTAGGGTTAGAGTCTGATAGTCTGTAGGGTTAGAGTCTGATAGTCTGTAGGGTTAGAGTCTGTAGGGTTAGAGTCTGATAGTCTGTAGGGTTAGAGTCTGATAGTCTGTAGGGTTAGAGTCTGTAGGGTTAGAGTCTGATAATCTGTAGGGTTAGAGTCTGATAGTCTGTAGGTCGTCCAACAGTAGATGCTCTACATCAGTGGTCACCAACCTTTTCTGAGTCAAGATCACTTTCACTGTCAACAAACAAGCTGGGATCTCCTGCTCTGCTCTTTTTTACATTAACCTCAAACAAACAGTTGTGTAGGAATGAGGCAGTTGGCCTAATACATATCACAGCATGTTGGCTATATGATTGGCCTGACAATATTGTTAATCAGACCATATTATATTTAAAAACTCCAGCTTTGATAACAATGTTATTTTACTTAACCTTTATTTAACTAGGCAAGTCAGTTAAGAACAAATCCTTATTCACAATGACAGCCTAGGAACAGTGGGTTAACTGCCTGTTCAGGGGCAGAACGACAGATTTGACCTTATCAGCTCGGGGATTCGATCTTGCAACCTTCCGATTACTAGTCCAACGCTCTAACCACCAGGCTACCTGCCTCTAAACACTAGGCTACCTGCCGCCCCTCTAACCACTAGGCTACCTGCCGCCCCTCTAACCACTAGGCTACCTGCCGCCCCTCTAACCACTAGGCTACCTGCCACCCCTCTAACCACTAGGCTACCTGCCGCCCCTCTAACCACTAGGCTACCTGCCACCCCTCTAACCACTAGACTACCTGCCTCACCTCTAACCTCTAGGCTACCTGCCTCTAACCACTAGACTACCTGCCGCCCCTCTAACCACTAGGCTACCTGCCACCCCTCTAACCACTAGGCTACCTGCCGCCCCTCTAACCACTAGGCTACCTGCCGCCCCTCTAACCACTAGGCTACCTGCCTCTAACCACTAGACTACCTGCCTCACCTCTAACCTCTAGGCTACCTGCCTCTAACCACTAGACTACCTGCCGCCCCTCTAACCACTAGGCTACCTGCCTCTAACCACTAGACTACCTGCCTCTAACCACTAGACTACCTGCCTCACCTCTAACCTCTAGGCTACCTGCCTCTAACCACTAGACTACCTGCCGCCCCTCTAACCTCTAGGCTACCTGCCTCAAACCACTAGACTACCTGCCGCCCCTCTAACCACTAGGCTACCTGCTGCCTAAAATAGATCAGTTGGTTTAGCGCTGTGGAGCTAAACCAACTGGACTGATGGTATCTGCATCTGATGGTATCTGGACTGATGGTATCTGCATCTGATGGTATACTGGACTGATGGTATCTGCATCTGATGGTATACTGGACTGATGGTATACTGGACTGATGGTATCTGCATCTGATGGTATACTGGACTGATGGTATCTGCATCTGATGGTATACTGGACTGATGGTATCTGCATCTGATGGTATCTGGACTGATGGTATCTGCATCTGATGATATACTGGACTGATGGTATCTGCATCTGATGGTATCTGCATCTGATGGTATACTGGACTGATGGTATACTGGACTGATGGTATCTGCATCTGATGGTATCTGGACTGATGGTATCTGCATCTGATGGTATACTGGACTGATGGTATCTGCATCTGATGGTATACTGGACTGATGGTATCTGCATCTGATGGTATCTGCATCTGATGGTATCTGCATCTGATGGTATACTGGACTGATGGTATCTGCATCTGATGATATACTGGACTGATGGTATCTGCATCTGATGGTATACTGGACTGATGGTATACTGGACTGATGGTATCTGCATCTGATGGTATACTGGACTGATGGTATCTGCATCTGATGGTATACTGGACTGATGGTATCTGCATCTGATGGTATCTGCATCTGATGGTATACTGGACTGATGGTATACTGGACTGATGGTATCTGCATCTGATGGTATCTGCATCTGATGGTATACTGGACTGATGGTATCTGCATCTGATGGTATCTGGACTGATGGTATCTGCATCTGATGGTATCTGGACTGATGGTATCTGCATCTGATGGTATCTGGACTGATGGTATCTGCATCTGATGGTCAACGAGGTCAAATCACAACGTCAGGGATCTTCAGGTCGAAAAGTCGGAGCTCTAGAAAGATGCCGAGTTGGAAGACGGTTCAAAACTATTTTTCCCAACCGCCTCTCAGAGAGACTGCTCTCTCCTTCCTGTCCCTGCTCTCTCCTTCCTGTCCCTGCTCTCTCCTTCCTGTCCCTGCTCTCTCCTTCCTGTCCCTGCTCTCTCCTTCCTGTCCCTGCTCTCTCCTTCCTGTCCTCCGGTGAGACTGACCAGAGAGAGGGTCTGCCTCTCACGGTCCCTGCTCTCTCCTTCCTGTCCCTGCTCTCTCCTTCCTGTCCCTGCTCTCTCCTTCCTGTCTCTCTCCTTCCTGTCCCTGCTCTCTCCTTCCTGTCCTCCGGTGAGACTGACCAGAGAGAGGGTCTGCCTCTCACGGTCCCTGCTCTCTCCTTCCTGTCCTCCGGTGAGACTGTCCCTGAGAGAGGGGACACACCTGTCATCCACCTGATGGCCAAACGCTTCCTGTCCTCCGGCACCTGCCTCATGCACCTGCCTCATGCACCTGCCTCATGCACCTGCCTTCATGCACCAATTCATGTTGTTCCTATGACCAGAGAAAGTGAAATATTCCTTCATATTAACATGGACACGACGAGCTGTCCTAATAACAAACCGCAGGGCTGTCGTTACGGTGGCAACTCATTCATTACAGCTGCAGCCCGAGTGAGACTGACCGAGAGGCGTGTTTTGTAATAGTGTTGAATAAAAACAGTGACAGAGCTGAATAAAAACTTCAACATGAACTCGTATTTTAATTAATTTAATTTTACCTTTATTTAACCAGGCAAGTCAGTTAAGAACACATTCTTATTTTCAATGACGGCCTGGGAACAGTGGGTTAACTGCCTGTTCAGGGGCAGAACGACAGATTTGTACCTTGTCAGCTCGGGGGTTTGAACTCGCAACCTTTTTGTTACTAGTCCAACGCTCTAACCAATAAAGGCTACGCATGAACTCGTATAACCAGCAGCTCTTTGCTGTATTCGTTGACAGTCTCTCTGTGGTTTTAAAAGTTACTACATCTGACGTAGGCTACTAGCCTATTAAACCTGGCTGTGTCTAGGGTCATGGACGCTCTGTCGCCACGGGGATTTGAGCTATCCGATTGGTCAGCGCAGTAGGGTGCACTCGATGTAATCACAGATTACAGGCGGAGTTTGTCTCATGGGAACACTTGGCTTACCCAGGGTGCCGGGCAGGCGGGGTTTGTCTCATGGGAACACTTGGCTTACCCAGGGTGCCGGGCAGGCGGGGTTTGTCTCATGGGAACACTTGGCTTACCCAGGGTGCCGGGCAGGCGGGGTTTGTCTCATGGGAACACTTGGCTTACCCAGGGTGCCGGGCAGGCGGGGTTTGTCTCATGGGAACACTTGGCTTACCCAGGGTGCCGGGCAGGCGGGGTTTGTCTCATGGGAACACTTGGCTTACCCAGGGTGCCGGGCAGGCGGGGTTTGTCTCATGGGAACACTTGGCTTACCCAGGGTGCCGGGCAGGCGGGGTTTGTCTCATGGGGACACTTGGCTTACCCAGGGTGCTGGGCAGGCGGGGTTTGTCTCATGGGGACACTTGGCTTACCCAGGGTGCCGGGCAGGCAGGGTTTGTCTCATGGGGACACTTGGCTTACCCAGGGTGCCGGGCAGGCGGGGTTTGTCTCATGGGGACACTTTGCTTACCCAGGGTGCCGGGCAGGCGGAGTTTGTCTCATGGGGACACTTTGCTTACCCAGGGTGCCGGGCAGGGAGTTTGTCTCATGGGGACACTTTGACCCAGGGTGCCGGGCAGGCGGGGTTTGTCTCATGGAGACCATCTAAATGAAGTGTGCCGGGCAGGCGGGGTTTAATCTCATGGGAACACAGAACACACAGGGTACAGGAGTCAGGCTAAATGTCTCACTACTGTTAGTGGCTGTGGATTAGAGGGTCTGCCAGGGTTAGTGGCTGTGGGCAGGAGAGTCTGGGAAATGACTCACTACTGTTAGTGGCTGGGATTAGAGGGTTTGTCTAAATGACTCACTACTGTTAGTGGTGTGGATTAGCGGGGTTGTCTAAATGACTCACTACTGTTAGTGGTGCCGGGCAGGAGAGTTTGTCTAAATGGGGACTCACTACTGTTACCCAGTGGTGTGGGCAAGAGAGTTTGTCTAAATGACTCACTACTGTTAGGGTGCTGGGATAAGAGAGTCTCTAAATGACTCACTACAGTTAGTGGCTGTGGATAAGAGAGTCTGCTAAATGACTCACTTTGTTAGTGGCTGTGCTTACCCAGAGAGTCGGGCTAAA
>NC_088403.1:10448006-10453006 GCF_034236695.1 Oncorhynchus nerka
GAGACGGAGACATGGAGGGGGTGGAGAGAGGGAGAGGATGGCGATAGGGACAGAGAGAGAGGGTGGAGAGAGAGAATGGGAGAGAGAGGGTGGAGAGAGAGAGACAGAGAGAGACAGAGAGGGAGGGAAAGTGAGGGTGGAGAGACAGAGAGGATGGAGGGGAGAGAGACAGAGAGAGAGGGTGGAGAGAGAGAGACAGAGAGAGACAGAGAGGGAGGGAAAGTGAGGGTGGAGAGACAGAGAGGATGGAGGGGAGAGAGACAGAGAGAGAGGGTGGAGAGAGAGAGACAGAGAGAGACAGAGAGGGAGGGAAAGTGAGGGTGGAGAGACAGAGAGGATGGAGGGAGAGAGAGAGAGAGAGAGGGTGGAGAGAGAGACAGAGAGGATGGAGGGAGAGAGAGAGAGACAGAAAGGAGGGAGGGAAAGTGAGGGTGGAGAGAGAGAGACAGAGAGAGAGAGAGAGAGAGACAGAGAGGGAGGGAAAGTGAGGGTGGAGAGACAGAGAGGATGGAGGGAGAGAGAGGGAGAAGTGGAGAGAGGGACAGTGAGTGAAGAAGGGAAATAGGGAGGGGGAGGGAGAGAAATGACAACATTCTGCAAGCACACAGCACATTCCATGTGCCTTGAATATGTTGTTGTCTGCCATTCTGGCCTTGGGTCTGTTGAGTTTGCGTCTCAAATGTAACCCTATCCCCTATATAGTGCACTACTAATGACCGGAACCCTATGGGCCCTGGTTAAAAAGAAGTGCACTAGGGAACAGGGTTGTATGGGACACATTGTAAATGTGAAGACTGGGGAATATTTCAGCAGCCCTGCATGGGGTCAGTCTGAACGACTTTAACAAAGGAAACATTCCCTGTTTTGGATCGTTGGCTTTCTTCATTACTGTAAAATCCCAATGTAGACTTTTATTGTCTGGTCGTATTTATGGGTTCTTGTATAGTGGCCAGTAATGGGCTATAACTATAACTAACTAACTAACTGACTGGGTCCAGACCAGTAATGGGCTATAACTAGGGCCCAGAGTTGTTCCTGACTGGGTCCAGACCAGTAATGGGCTAAAACTAGGGCCCAGAGTTGTTCCTGACGGGGTCCAGACCAGTAATGGGCTAAAACTAGGGCCCAGAGTTGTTCCTGACGGGGTCCAGACCAGTAATGGGCTAAAACTAGGGCCCAGAGTTGTTCCTGACGGGGTCCAGACCAGTAATGGGCTAAAACTAGGGCCCAGAGTTGTTCCTGATGGGGTCCAGACCAGTAATGGGCTAAAACTAGGGCCCAGAGTTGTTCCTGACGGGGTCCAGACCAGTAATGGGCTAAAACTAGGGCCCAGAGTTGTTCCTGACTGGGTCCAGACCAGTAATGGGCTATAACTAGGGCCCAGAGTTGTTCCTGACGGGGTCCAGACCAGTAATGGGCTAAAACTAGGGCCCAGAGTTGTTCCTGACGGGGTCCAGACCAGTAATGGGCTAAAACTAGGGCCCAGAGTTGTTCCTGACTGGGTCCAGAGCAGTAATGGGCTATAACTAGGGCCCAGAGTTGTTCCTGACGGGGTCCAGACCAGTAATGGGCTAAAACTAGGGCCCAGAGTTGTTCCTGACTGGGTCCAGGTGACAGCATTCCCTCCCACATATGCCCCCCTAGGCACAACTATGACAACATAACCAACAAAAACGGGTCACAACTCCTGCAGCTGTCGCACGCTGGGTATGTTCATAGTCAGTGGTAGGCTTCGAGGGGACCTATGGTAGGTACACCTATAGCTCATCTCTTGGCAGTAGTACTGTAGACTACTTTAACACTGACCTCAACCTGACCACAGCAAAATCACAGTCTACTTAAACAGAGCAATACTCAATCATGAGGCATCAAAGCCAAAGGAACTGAGTAACATTAAGAAATGCTATAGATGGAAGGAATGCAGTTTGGAAACCTACCAAAAAACAATTAGGCAACAACAAATTCAATCCCTTTTAGACAATTTCCTGGGTAAAACGTTCCACTGTAATAGTGAAGGTGTAAACTTGGCAGTAGAACATCTTACCAGTATATTTGACCTCTCAGCTTCTCTATCAAATCTAAAAATCTCAAATAGAAAACCGAAGAAAATGAACAACAATAAATGGTTTGATGAAGAATGCAAAAATCTAAGAAAGAAATTGAGAAACCTGTCCAACCAAAAACATAGTGACCCGGAAAACCTGAGTCTACGCCTTCACTATGGTGAATCATTAAAACAATACAGAAATACACTACAGAAAACCTGAGTCTACGCCTTCACTATGGTGAATCACTAAAGCAATACAGAAATACACTACAGAAAACCTGAGTCTACGCCTTCACTATGGTGAATCTAAAAGAAATCAGATCAATGTCATTGAAGAATCCATAGACTCTAACCACTTCTGGGAAAATTGGAAAACACTAAACAAACACGAAGAATTATCTATCCAAAACAGAGATGTCTGGGTAAACCACTTCTCCAATCTGATTGGCTCTATAATAAAGAATAAACAGCAAAAACATATACATGATCAAATACAACATTTTAGAATCAACTATTAAAGACTCCCAGAACCCACTGGATTCTCCAATTACATTGAATCAACTATTAAAGACTCCCAGAACCACCTGGATTCTCCAATTACATTGAATCAACTATTAAAGACTCCCAGAACCCACTGGATTCTCCAATTACATTGAATCAACTATTAAAGACTCCCAGAACCCACTGGATTCTCCAATTACATTGAATCAACTATTAAAGACTCCCAGAACCCACTGGATTCTCCAATTACATTGAATCAACTATTAAAGACTCCCAGAACCCACTGGATTCTCCAATTACATTGAATCAACTATTAAAGACTCCCAGAACCCACTGGATTCTCCAATTACATTGAATCAACTATTAAAGACTCCCAGAACCACCTGGATTCTCCAATTACATTGAATCAACTATTAAAGACTCCCAGAACCCACTGGATTCTCCAATTACATTGAATCAACTATTAAAGACTCCCAGAACCCACTGGATTCTCCAATTACATTGAATCAACTATTAAAGACTCCCAGAACCCACTGGATTCTCCAATTACATTGAATCAACTATTAAAGACTCCCAGAACCCACTGGATTCTCCAATTACATTGAATCAACTATTAAAGACTCCCAGAACCCACTGGATTCTCCAATTACATTGAATCAACTATTAAAGACTCCCAGAACCACCTGGATTCTCCAATTACATTGAATCAACTATTAAAGACTCCCAGAACCCACTGGATTCTCCAATTACATTGAATCAACTATTAAAGACTCCCAGAACCCACTGGATTCTCCAATTACATTGAATCAACTATTAAAGACTCCCAGAACCCACTGGATTCTCCAATTACATTGAATCAACTATTAAAGACTCCCAGAACCCACTGGATTCTCCAATTACATTGAATCAACTATTAAAGACTCCCAGAACCCACTGGATTCTCCAATTACATTGAATCAACTATTAAAGACTCCCAGAACCCACTGGATTCTCCAATTACATTGAATCAACTATTAAAGACTCCCAGAACCCACTGGATTCTCCAATTACATTGAATCAACTATTAAAGACTCCCAGAACCACCTGGATTCTCCAATTACATTGAATGAACTACAGGACAAAATAAAAACCCTCCAACCCAAAAAGGCCTGTGGTGTTGATGGTATCCTCAATGAAATGATCAAATATACAGACAACAAATTCCAATTGGCTATACTAAAACTCTTTAACATCATCCTTAGCTCTGGCATCTTCCCCAATATTTGGAACCAAGGACTGATCACCCCAATCCACAAAAGTGGAGACAAAGTTGACCCCAATAACTATCGTGGAATATGCGTCAATAGCAACCTTGGGAAAATCCTCTGCATTATTATTAACAGCAGACTCGTACATTTCCTCAATGAAAACAATGTACTGAGCAAATGTCAAATAGGCTTTTTACCAAATTACCGTACAACAGACCATGTATTCACCCTGCACACCCTAATTGACAACCAAACAAACCAAAACAAAGGCAAAGTCTTCTCATGCTTTGTTGATTTCAAAAACGCCTTCGACTCAATTTGACATGAGGGTCTGCTATACAAACTGATGGAAAGTGGTGTTTGGGGTAAAACAACATTCTATGACATCAAAAGGAACATAACATTCAACATACCAATTGGGATCTGGCTAAAAATACTGGAATAAGTTATAGAACCCATTGCCCTTTATGGTTGTGAGGTCTGGCGTCCGCTCACCATCCAAGACTTCACAAAATGGGGCAAACACCAAATTGACTCTGCATGCAGAATTCTGCAAGAATATCCTCCGTGTACAACATAAAACACCAAATAATGCATGCAGAGCAGAATTAGGCCGATACCCACTAATTATCAAAATCCAGAAAAGAGACGTTCAATTCTACAACCACCTAAAAGGAAGCGATTCCCAAACCTTCCATAACAAAGCCATCACCTACAGAGAGATGAACCTGGAGAAGAGTCCCCTAAGCAAGCTGGTCCTGGGGCTCTGTTCACAAACACATACAGACCCCACAGAGCCCCAGGACAGCAGCACAATTAGACCCAACCAAATCATAAGAAAACAAAAAGATAATTACTTGACACATTGGAAAGAATTAACAAAAAAACAGAGCAAACTAGAATGCTATTTGGCCCTACACAGAGAGTACACAGTGGCAGAATACCTGACCACTGTGACTGACCCAAACTTAAGGAAAGCTTTGACTATGTACAGACTTAGTGAGCATAGCCTTGCTATTGAGAAAGGCGGCCGTAGGCAGACATGGCTCTCAAGAGAAGACAGGCTATGTGCTCACTGCCCACAAAATGAGGTGGAAACTGAGCTGCACTTCCTAACCTCCTGCCAAATGTATGACCATATTAGAGACACATATTTCCCTCAGATTACACAGATCCACAAAGAATTTGAAAACAAACCCAATGTT
>NC_088403.1:10458006-10500217 GCF_034236695.1 Oncorhynchus nerka
TCCTCCAGACATGACGCTTGGCATTCAGGCCAAAGAGTTCAATCTTGGTTTCAATCGACCAGAGTCCTTAGGTACCTTTTGGCAAACTCCAAGCGGGCTGTCATGTGCCTTTTACTGAGGAGTGGCTTACGTCTGGCCACTCTACCATAAAGGCCTGATTGGTGAAGTGCTGCAGAGATGGTTGTACTTCTGGAAGGTTCTCCCATCTCCACAGAGGAACTCTGGAGCTCTGTCAAAGTGACCATCAGGTTCTTGGTCATCTCCCTGACCAAGGCCCTTCTCCCCTGAATTCTCAGTTTGGCCGGGCGGCTCTAGGAAGAGTCTTGGTGGTTCCAAACTTCCTCCATTTAAGAATGATGGAGGCCATTGTGTTCTTGGGGACCTTTAATGCTGCAGACATTTTTTGGTACCCTTCCCCAGATCTGTGCCTCAACACAATCCTCTCTCGGAGCTCTACAGACAATTCCTTCGACCTCATGGCTTGGTTTTTGCTCTGACATGCATTTTCAACTGTGGGACCTTATATAGACAGGTGTGTGCCTTTCCAAATCATGTCCAATCAAATAAATGTTCCACAGGTGGACTCCAATCAAGTTCAGAAACATCTCAAGGATGATCAATGGAAACAGGATGCAGCTGAGCTCGACTCTCAAAGCAAAGGGTCTGAATACGTATGTTATTTCTGTTTATTGTTTTTTGTAAATTTGCAAAAAAAAATAAAAACCGGTTTCTGCTTTGTCATTATGGGGTATTGTGTGTAGATTAATAAGGGGAGAAAAAGTGTATTCATTTTAGAATAAGGCTGCAACGTAAGAAAATGTGGAAAAAGTCAAGGGGTCTGAATACTTTCTGAATGCACTGTATACACTGAGTGTGCAAAACATTAGGAACACCTTCCTAATATTGAGTTGCACCCACTCTGTGCCCTCAGAACAGCCTCAGTTCATCGGGGCGTGGTCTGTACAAGGTGTTGAACGCGTTCCATGGAGATGCTGGCCCGAGTTTACTCCCACAGTTGTATTAAGTTGGTTTGATGTCCTTTAGGTGGTGGACCATTCTTGACACACACAGGAAATGGTTGAGGCTGAAAAACCCTGCAGCGTTGCAGTTCTTGACACAAACCAGTGCGCCATCACCCTCTGAATGGCACACACACACAATCCATGTCTCAACTGTCTCAAGGCTTAACACTCCTTATTTAACCGGTCTCCTCCCCTTCATCTACACTGACTGAAGTGGATTTAACAGGTGGCATCAATAAAGGATCATAGATTTCACCTGGATTCGCCTGGTCAGTCTACCTCATGGAAACAGCAGGTGTTCATAATGTTTTGTGCAGTCAGTGTGTAAACCTGGTGTTACCTTGCGTTACTTGGCGTTACCTGGCGTTAAGTGGCGTTACTTGGCGTTACTTGGTGTTACCTGGCTTTACTTGGTGTTACCTGGCGTTACCTCGCGTTACTTGGTGTTACCTGGCGTTACTTGGCGTTACCTGGTGTTACCTGGCGTTACTTGGTGTTACCTGGCTTTACTTGGTGTTGCCTGGCGTTACTTGGTGTTACCTGGCGTTACTTGGCGTTACCTGGTGTTACTTGGTGTTACCTGGCGTTACTTGGTGTTACCTGGCTTTACTTGGTGTTGCCTGGCGTTACTTGGCGTTACCTGGCGTTACTTGGTGTTACCTGGCTTTACTTGGTGTTGCCTGGCGTTACTTGGCGTTACTTGGCGTTACTTAGTGTTACCTGGCTTTACTTGGTGTTACCTGGCGTTACCTGGCGTTACTTGGCGTTACCTGGAGTTACCTGGTGTTAACTGGCGTTTCCTGGCTTAACCTGGTGTTACCTGGCGTTACTTGGTGTTACCTGGCGTTACTTGGTGTTACCTGGCGTTACTTGGTGTTACCTGGCGTTACTTGGTGTTACCTGGCGTTACCTGGCGTTACCTGGTTTTACCTGGCGTTACTTGGCGTTACCTGGCGTTACCTGGTGTTACCTGGCGTTACTTGGCGTTACCTGGCGTTACTTGGTGTTACCTGGCGTTACTTGGTGTTACCTGGCTTTACTTGGTGTTGCCTGGCGTTACCTGGCGTTACTTGGTGTTACCTGGCGTTACTTGGCGTTACCTGGTGTTACTTGGTGGTTACCTGGTTTACCTGGTGTTACTTGGTGTTACCTGGCGTTACTTGGGTTACCTGGCTTTACTTGGTGTTGCCTAGTGTTACCTGGCGTTATTTGGCGTTTGGCGTTACCTGGCTTTACTTGGTGTTACCTGGCGTTACTTGGCGTTACCTGGTTTTACTTGGCCTTAGTGTTACCTGGCATTATTTGGTGTTACTGGTGTTACCTGGCGTTACTTGGCGTTACCTGGTGTTACCTGGTGTTACCGTTTCCTGGCGTTACCTGGTGTTACCTGGCGTTACCTGGCGTTACTTGGCGTTACCTTGGTGTTACCTGGCGTTACCTGGCGTTACCTGGTGTTACCTTGGTGTTACCTGGCGTTACCTGGTTACTTGGTGTTACCTGGCGTTACCTGGTGTTACCTGGCGTTACCTGGCGTTACTTGGTGTTACCTGGCTTTACTTGGCGTTACCTGGCGTTACTTGGCGTTACCTGGCGTTACTTGGTGTTACCTGGCTTTACTTGGTGTTGCCTGGTGTTACTTTAGCGTTACCTGGCGTTACTTGGTGTTACCTGGCGTTACTTGGTGTTACCTGGCTTTACTTGGTGTTAACTTAGCGTTACCTGGCGTTACT
This sequence comes from Oncorhynchus nerka, assembly GCF_034236695.1. Lineage (NCBI taxonomy): Eukaryota > Metazoa > Chordata > Actinopteri > Salmoniformes > Salmonidae > Oncorhynchus > Oncorhynchus nerka. Next base: position 10,460,759 of record NC_088403.1, read on the forward strand.
TGGTGTTACCTGGCGTTACCTGGCGTTACTTGGCGTTACCTGAGTTACCTGGTGTTACTTGGTGTTACCTGGCGTTACTTGGCGTTACCTGGTTACCTGGTGTTACCTGGCGTTATGGCGTTACCTGGCGTTACTTGGTGTTACCTGGCGTTACTTGGTGTTACCTGGTGTTACCTGGCGTTACTTGTGTTACCTGGCTACCTGGCGTTACTTGGTTTACCTGGCGTTACTTAGTGTTACCTGGCGTTACTTGGCGTTACCTGGCGTTACTTGGCGTTACCTGGTGTTACTTGGCGTTACTGGCGTTTCCTGGCGTTAACCTGGTGTTACCTGGCGTTACCTGGCTACTTGGCGTTACCTGGCGTTACTTGGTGTTACCTGGTGTTACTTGGCGTTACCTGGTGTTACTTGGCGTTACTTGGTGTTACCTGGTGTTACTTGGCGTTACCTGGTGTTACTTGGCGTTACTTGGTGTTACCTGGTGTTACTTGGCGTTACCTGGTGTTACCTGGCGTTATTTGGCGTTACTTGGTGTTACCTACTTGGTGTTACCTGGCGTTACTTGGCGTTACCTGGTTTACTTGGCGTTACCTGGTGTTACCTGGCATTATTTGGCGTTACTTGGTGTTACCTGGTGTTATTTGGCGTTACTTGGTGTTACCTGGCGTTACTTGGTGTTACCTGGCGTTACATTTGGTGTTTTACCTGGCGTTGTTGGCGTTACCTGGCGTTACCTGGCGTTACCTGGCGTTACCTGGTGTTACTTGGCGTTACTTGGTGTTACCTGGCGTTACTTGGTGTTACCTGGCGTTACTTGGCGTTACCTGGCGTTACCTTGGCGTTACCTGGCGTTACCTGGCGTTACCTGGCGTTACTTGGCGTTAGTTGGCGTTACCTGGCTTTACTTGGCGTTACTTGGTGTTACTTGGCGTTACCTGGCGTTACTTGGTGTTACCTGGCGTTACCTGGCGTTGGTGTTACCTGGCGTTACCTGGCTTTACTTGGTGTTACCTGGCGTTACATTTGGCGTTACCTGGTGTTACCTGGCCGTTACCTGCCGTTACCTGGCGTTACCTGGCGTTACTTGGTGTTACTGGCTACTTAGCGTTACCTGGCGTTACTTGGCGTTACCTGGCGTTGTTACCTGGCGTTACCTGGCGTTACCTGGTGTTGCCTGGTGTTACCTGGCGTTACCTGGTGTTACCTGGCGTTACCTCACACCGTTACCTGGCGTTACATTACTTGGTGTTACCTGGCGTTACTTAGTGTTACCTGGCGTTACTTGGTGTTACCTGGCGTTACTTGGCGTTACCTGGTGTTACTTGGTGTTAACTGGCGTTTCCTGGCTTAACCTGGTGTTACCTGGCGTTACTTGGTCTGGTGTTACCTGGCGTTAGTGTTACCTGGCGTTACTTGGTGTTACCTGGCGTTACTTGGTGTTACCTGGCTGGCGTTACTGGTGTTACCTGGCGTTACTTGGTGTTACCTGGCGTTACCTGGCGTTACTGGCGTTACCTGGTGTTACTTGGCGTTACCTGGTGTTACCTGGGTTACATTTGGTGTTACCTGGTGTTACTGTTACCTGGCGTTATTTGGCGTTACCTGGTGTTACTTGGCGTTACCTGGCGTTACTTGGCGTTACCAGTGTTACCTGGTGTTACTTGGTGTTACCTGGCGTTACTTGGCGTTACTTGGTGTTACCTGGTGTTTACCTCAGCGTTACCTGGTGTTACCTGGCGTTACTTGGTGTTACCTGGTGTTACCTGGCGTTAACCTGGTGTTACCCATACCGTTACCTGGTGTTACCTGGCGTTACTTGGCGTTACCTGGACCTGGCGTTACTTGGCGTTACTTGGTGTTACTTGGCGTTACTTGGTGTTACCTGGCGTTAGTTACCTGGCGTTACCTGGCGTTACCTGGCGTTACCTGGCGTTACCTGGCGTTACCTGGTGTTAACTGGCGTTACTTGGCTTACCTGGTGTTACCTGGCGTTACTTGGCGTTACCTGGCGTTACTTGGCGTTACCTGGCGTTACCTGGCGTTACTGGCGTTACCTGGCGTTACTTGGCGTTACCTGGCGCTTGGTGTTACCTGGCGTTACTTTGTTACCTGGTGTTACTTGGCGTTACCTGGTGTTACTCTGGCGTTACTTGGTGTTACCTGGTGTTATGGCGTTACCTGGTGGCGTTACTTGGTGTTACAATGTTACCTTGGCACCTGGTGTTACCTGGCGTTACTTGGCGTTACCTGGTGTTACCTGGCGTTACTTGGTGTTACCTGGCGTTACTGGCGTTACCTGGTGGCGTTACCTGGCTCAAGGCTTACTTAGTGTTACCTGGTGTTACCTGGTGTTACCTGGCGTTACCTGGCGTTACCTGCGTTACCTGGCGTTACCGGTTACCTGGCGTTACTTGGCGTTACCTGGCGTTACCTGGCGTTACCTGGCGTTACTTGGCGTTACCTGGCGTTACCTGGCGTTACCTGGCGTTACCTGGCGTTACTTGGTGTTAACACTTGGTGTTACCTGGCGTTCTTGGCGTTAGTGTTACCTGGCATAATGGTGTTACCTGCGTTACTTGGCGTTACCTGGTGTTACTTGGTGTTACCTGGCGTTTCCTGGCGTTAACCTGGTGTTACCTGGCGTTACCTGGCGTTACTTGGTGTTACCTGGCGTTACCAGCGTTACCTGGCGTTACTTGGCGTTACCTGGCGTTAGGCGTTACCTGGCGTTACTTGGTGTTACCTGGCGTTACCTGGCGTTACCTGGCGTTACCTGGTGTTACCTGGCGTTACTTGGCGTTACTTGGTGTTTGGCGTTACCTGCGTTACCTGGCGTTACTTGGTGTTACCTGGCGTTACTTGGTGTTACCTGGCGTTACTTGGTGTTACCTGGTGTTACTTGGTGTTAACTGGCGTTTCCTGGCTTAACCTGGTGTTACCTGGCGTTACTTGGTGTTACCTGGCGTTACTTGGCGTTACCTGGCGTTACCTGGCGTTACTTGGCGTTACCTGGCGTTACTTGGTGTTACCTGGCGTTACCTGGCGTTACTTGGTGTTACCTGGCGTTACTTGGTGTTACCTGGTGTTACTTGGCGTTACCTGGTGTTACTTGGCGTTGCTTGGTGTTAGCTGGTGTTAACTGGCGTTTCCTGGCTTAACCTGGTGTTACCTGGCGTTACCTGGCGTTACTTGGTGTTACCTGGCGTTACTTGGCGTTACCTGGCGTTACTTGGCGTTACCTGGTGTTACTTGGTGTTACCTGGCGTTACTTGGTGTTACCTGGCTTTACTTGGTGTTGCCTGGCGTTACCTGGCGTTACTTGGTGTTACCTGGCTTTACTTGGTGTTGCCTGGCGTTACCTGGTGTTACTTGGTGTTACCTGGCGTTACTTGGTGTTACCTGGCTTTACTTGGTGTTGCCTGGCGTTACTTGGCGTTACCTGGCGTTACTTGGTGTTACCTGGCTTTACTTGGTGTTGCCTGGCGTTACTTGGCGTTACTTGGCGTTACTTAGTGTTACCTGGCTTTACTTGGTGTTACCTGGCGCTTGGCGTTACCTGGAGTTACCTGGTGTTAACTGGCGTTTCCTGGCTTAACCTGGTGTTACCTGGCGTTACCTGGTACTTGGTGTTACCTGGCGCTACCTGGCTTACTTGGTGTTACCTGGTGTTACCTGGCGTTACTTGGCGTTACCTGGCGTTACTTGGTGTTACCTGGCGTTACTTGGTGTTACCTGGCGTTTCCTGGCGTTACTTGGTGTTACCTGGCGTTACCTGGCGTTACCTGGTTTTACCTGGCGTTACTTGGCGTTACTTGGCGTTACCTGGCGTTACTTGGCGTTACCTGGCGTTACTTGGCGTTACCTGGCGTTACTTGGCGTTACCTGGTGTTACTTGGTGTTACCTGGCTACTTGGCGTTACCTGGCGTTACCAGGTGTTAATTGGCGTTACTTGGCGTTACTTGGTGTTACCTGGCTTTACTTGGTGTTACCTGGCGTTATCTGGCGTTACTTGGTGTTACCTGGCGTTACTTGGCGTTACCTGGTTTTACTTGGCGTTACTTAGTGTTACCTGGCATTATTTGGCGTTACTTGGTGTTACCTGGCGTTACTTGGTGTTACCTGGCCTGGCGTTACCTGGTTTTACTGCGTTACTTAGTGTTACCTGGCATTATTTGGCGTTACTTGGTGTTACCTGGCGTTATTTGGCGTTACCTGGTGTTACTTGGTGTTACCTGGCGTTACCTTGGTGTTACCTGGCGTTACTTGGCGTTACCTGGCGTTACTTGGCGTTACCTGGCGTTACTTGGTGTTACCTGGTGTTACCTGGCTTTACTTGGTGTTACCTGGCGTTACTTGGCGTTACCTGGCGTTACTTGGTGTTACCTGGCGTTACCTGGTGTTACCTGGTGTTACCTGGCGTTACCTGGCCTGGTGTTACCTGGCGTTACTTGGCGTTACCTAGCGTTACCTGGCGTTGGCGTGTTACCTGGCGTTACCTGGCGTTACTTGGTGTTACCTGGCGTTACTTGGCGTTACCTGGGTTACCTTTACGTTACCTGGCGTTACCTGGCGTTACTTGGTGTTACCTGGCGTTACTTAGTGTTACCTGGCGTTACTTGGTGTTACCTGGCGTTACTTGGCGTTACCTGGTGTTACTTGGTGTTAACTGGCGTTCCTGGCTTACCTGGTGTTGCCTGGCGTTACCTGTTACTTGGCGTTACCTGGCGTTACCCAGCGTTACCTGGCGTTACTTGGTGTTACCTGGCGTTACTTGGCGTTACCTGGCCTTAGTGTTTTTACTTGGTGTTACCTGGCGTACTTGGCGTTACCTGGTGTTACTTGGTGTTAACCTGGCTTAACCTGGTGTTATTATTGGTGTTACCTGGCGTTACTTGCGTTACCTGGCGTTACCTGGCGTTACTTGGCGTTACCTGGCGCGTTACCTGGCGTTACCTGGCGTTACTTGGTGTTACCTGGCGCTTAGTGTTACCTGGTGGCGTTACCTGGTGTTTGGCGTTGCTTGGTGTTACCTGGTGTTACCCTGGCGTTACCTGGTGTTACTTGGCGTTACTTGGTGTTACCTGGCGTTGCCCAGCGTTACCTGGTGTTACCTGGCGTTGCCATTTGGTGTTACCTGGCGTTTTGGCGTTACCTGGTGTTACCTGGTGTTACCTGGCGTTACTTGGCGTTACCTGGTGTTACCTGGTGTTACTTGGCGTTATTTGGTGTTACCTGGCGTTGGTGTTACCTGGCGTTACCTGGTGTTACCTGGTTACCTGGCGTTTGCGTTACCTGGCGTTACCTGGCGTTACTTGGCGTTACCTGGCGTTACTTTGGCGTTACCCTGGCGTTACCTGGCGTTACTTGGCGTTACCTGGCGTTACCTGGCGTTACTTGGCGAATTGGCGTTACCTGGCGTTACCTGGCGTTACTTGGCTGCGTTACCTTGGCGTTACTTGGTGTTACTTGGCGTTACCTGGCCAGGTGTTACCTGCCGTTAGCGTTACCTGGCGTTACCTGGCTTTACTTGGTGTTACCTGGCGTTACTTGGCGTTACCTGGCGTTACTTGGTGTTACCTGGCGTTACCTGGCGTTACTTGGCGTTACCTGGCGTTACCTGGCTTTACTTGGTGTTAACTGGCGTTACTTGGCGTTACCTGGCGTTACTTGGCGTTACCTGGCGTTACTTGGCGTTACCTGCGTTGCCAGCGTTGCATTTGGTTACCCTGGCGTTACCTGGCGTTACTTGGCGTTACCTGGCGTTACTTGGCGTTACCTGGTGTTACCTGCCGTTACCTGCCGTTACCTGGCGTTACCTGGCGTTACTTGGTGTTACCTGGCGTTACTTAGTGTTACCTGGCGTTACTTGGTGTTACCTGGCGTTACTTGGCGTTACCTGGTGTTACTTGGTGTTAACTGGCGTTTCCTGGCTTAACCTGGTGTTACCTGGCGTTACCTGGCGTTACTTGGTGTTACCTGGCGTTACTTGGCGTTACCTGGCGTTACTTGGTGTTACCTGGCGTTACCTGGCGTTACTTAGTGTTACCTGGCGTTACTTGGTGTTACCTGGTGTTACGTTACCTGGCGTTACCTGGTGTTACCTGGTGTTACCTGGCGTTACTTGGTGTTACCTGGCGTTACCTGGCGTTACCTGGTGTTACTTGGCGTTACCTGGTGTTACCTGGCGCGTTTGCGTTACTTGGTGTTACCTGGTGTTACTTGGCGTTACTTGGCGTTACCTGGCGTTACTTGGTGTTACCTTGCGTTACTTGGTGTTACCTGGCTTAACCTGGCGTTACTTGGCGTTACCTGGCGTTACCTGGCGTTACTTGGCGTTACCTGGCGTTACTTGGCGTTACTTGGTGTTACCTGGTTACCTGGTGTTACTTGGCGTTACCTGGTGTTACCCCTGGCGTTACTTGGTGTTACCTGGCGTTACTTGGCGTTACCTGCGTGTTACCTGGTGTTACTTGGTGTTAACTGGCGTTTCCTGGCTTAACCTGGTGTTGCCTGGCGTTACCTGGCGTTACTTGGCGTTACCTGGCGTTACTTGGCGTTACCTGGCGTTATTTGGTGTTACCTGGCGTTACCTGGCGTTTTAGTGTTACCTGGCCTTGGTGTTACCTGGCGTTACTTGGCGTTACCTGGTGTTACTTGGTGTTAACTGGCGTTTCCTGGCTTAACCTGGTGTTACCTGGCGTTACTTGGTGTTACCTGGCGTTACTTGGCGTTACCTGGCGTTACCTGGCGTTACTTGGCGTTACCTGGCGTTACTTGGTGTTACCTGGCGTTACCTGGCGTTACTTGGTGTTACCTGGCCTTGGTGTTACCTGGTGGCGTTACCTGGTGTTGGCGTTGCTTGGTGTTACCTGGTGTTACTTGGCGTTACCTGGTGTTACTTGGCGTTACTTGGTGTTACCTGGTGTTACTTGGCGTTACCTGGTGTTACCTGGCGTTACTTGGCGTTACCTGGTGTTACTTGGCGTTACTTGGTGTTACCTGGCGTTACTTGGCGTTACCTGGTGTTACTTGGCGTTACCTGGTGTTACCCGGCGTTACTTGGCGTTACTTGGTGTTACCTGGTGTTACCTGGCGTTACTTGGCGTTACCTGGCGTTACTTGGCGTTACTTGGCGTTACCTGGCGTTACTTGGCGTTACCTGGCGTTACTTGGCGTTACCTGGCGTTACCTGGCGTTTTGGCGTTAGTTGGCGTTACCTGGCGTTACCTGTTAGTGGCGTTACCTGGCTTTTGGCGTTACCTGGTTACTTGGCGTTACCTGGCGTTACTTGGTGTTACCTGCCGTTACTTGGTGTTACCTGGCGTTACCTGGCTTTACTTGGTGTTACCTGGCGTTACTTGGCGTTACCTGGCGTTACTTGGTGTTACCTGGCGTTACCTGGCGTTACCTGGCGTTACCTGGCTTTACTTGGTGTTAACGTTGGCGTTACCTGGCGTTACCTGGCGTTACCTGGCGTTACTTGGCGTTACCTGGCGTTACTTGGCGTTACTTGGAGTTACCTGGCGTTACCTGGCGTTACCTGGCGTTACTTGGTGTTACCTGGCGTTACCTGCCGTTACCTGGCGTTACTTAGTGTTACCTGGCGTTACTTGGTGTTACCTGGCGTTACTTGGCGTTACCTGGTGTTACTTGGTGTTAACTGGCGTTTCCTGGCTTAACCTGGTGTTACCTGGCGTTACCTGGCGTTACTTGGCGTTACCTGGCGTTACCTGGCGTTGGCGTTACCTGGCGTTACTTGGTGTTACCGCGTTACCTGGCGTTATTTGGTGTTACCTGGCGTTACTTGGTGTTACCTGGTGTTACTTGGCGTTACCTGGTGTTACTTGGCGTTGCTTGGTGTTAGCTGGTGTTAACTGGCGTTTCCTGGCTTAACCTGGTGTTACCTGGCGTTACCTGGCGTTACTTGGTGTTACCTGGCGTTACTTGGCGTTACCTGGTGTTACTTGGTGTTACCTGGCGTTACTTGGTGTTACCTGGCTTTACTTGGTGTTGCCTGGCGTTACCTGGCGTTACTTGGTGTTACCTGGCGTTACTTGGCGTTACCTGGTGTTACTTGGTGTTACCTGGCGTTACTTGGTGTTACCTGGCTTTACTTGGTGTTGCCTGGCGTTGGCGTTACCTGCGCTTGGTGTTACCTGGCTTTACTTGGTGTTGCCTGGCGTTACTTGGCGTTACCAGCGTTGCTTAGTGTTACCTGGCTTTACTTGGTGTTACCTGGCGTTACCTGGCGTTACTTGGCGTTACCTGGAGTTACCTGGTGTTAACTGGCGTTTCCTGGCTTAACCTGGTGTTACCTGGCGTTACCTGGCGTTACTTGGTGTTACCTGGCGTTACTTGGCGTTACCTGGCGTTACTTGGTGTTACCTGGTGTTACCTGGTTACCTGGCGTTACTTGGTGTTACCTGGCGTTACTTGGTGTTACCTGGCGTTTCCTGGCGTTACTTGGTGTTACCTGGCGTTACCTGGCGTTACCTGGTTTTACCTGGCGTTACTTGGCGTTACTTGGCGTTACCTGGCGTTACTTGGCGTTACCTGGCGTTACTTGGTGTTACCTGGCTACTTGGCGTTACCTGGCGTTACCAGGTGTTAATTGGCGTTACTTGGCGTTACTTGGTGTTACCTGGCTTTACTTGGTGTTACCTGGCGTTATCTGGCGTTACTTGGTGTTACCTGGCGTTACTTGGCGTTACCTGGTTTTACTTGGCGTTACTTAGTGTTACCTGGCATTATTTGGCGTTACTTGGTGTTACCTGGCGTTACTTGGTGTTACCTGGCGTTACTTGGCGTTACCTGGTTTTACCTGGCGTTACTTAGGCTGGTTACCTGGTGGCGTTACCTGGTGTTACTTGGTGTTACCTGGCGTTACCTGGCTTGGTGTTACCTGGCGTTACTTGGCGTTACCTGGCGTTACCTGGCGTTACTTGGTGTTACCTGCCGTTACTTGGTGTTACCTGGCTTTACTTGGTGTTACCTGGCGTTACTTGGCGTTACCTGGCGTTACTTGGTGTTACCTGGCGTTACCTGGCGTTACTTGGCGTTACCTGGCGTTACCTGGCTTTACTTGGTGTTACCTGGCGTTACTTGGCGTTACCTGGCGTTACTTGGCGTTACCTGGCGTTACTTGGCGTTACTTGGAGTTACCTGGCGTTACCTGGCGTTACTTGGTGTTACCTGGCGTTACTTGGCGTTACCTGGTGTTACCTGCCGTTACCTGGCGTTACCTGGCGTTACTTGGTGTTACCTGGCGTTACTTAGTGTTACCTGGCGTTACTTGGTGTTACCTGGCGTTACTTGGCGTTACCTGGTGTTACTTGGTGTTAACTGGCGTTTCCTGGCTTAACCTGGTGTTGCCTGGCGTTACCTGGCGTTACTTGGCGTTACCTGGCGTTACCTGGCGTTACTTGGTGTTACCTGGCGTTACTTGGCGTTACCTGGCGTTACTTAGTGTTACCTGGCGTTACTTGGTGTTACCTGGCGTTACTTGGCGTTACCTGGTGTTACTTGGTGTTAACTGGCGTTTCCTGGCTTAACCTGGTGTTACCTGGCGTTACTTGGTGTTACCTGGCGTTACTTGGCGTTACCTGGCGTTACCTGGCGTTACTTGGCGTTACCTGGCGTTACTTGGTGTTACCTGGCGTTACCTGGCGTTACTTGGTGTTACCTGGCGTTACTTGGTGTTACCTGGTGTTACTTGGCGTTACCTGGTGTTACTTGGCGTTGCTTGGTGTTACCTGGTGTTACTTGGCGTTACCTGGTGTTACTTGGCGTTACTTGGTGTTACCTGGTGTTACTTGGCGTTACCTGGTGTTACCTGGCGTTACTTGGCGTTACCTGGTGTTACTTGGCGTTACTTGGTGTTACCTGGCGTTTGGCGTTACCTGGTGTTACCTGGCGTTACCTGGTGGCGTTACTTGGCGTTACCTGGTGGCGTTACTTGGTGTTACCTGGTGTTACTTGGCGTTACCTGGCGTTGGCATTTGGCGTTACCTGGCGTTACTTGGCGTTACTTGGCGTTACCTGGCGTTACTTGGCGTTACCTGGCGTTACTTGGCGTTACCTGGCGTTACCTGGCGTTACTTGGCGTTACCTGGCGTTACCTGGCGTTACCTGGCGTTACTTGGCGTTAGTTGGCGTTACCTGGCTTTACTTGGCGTTACTTGGTGTTACTTGGCGTTACCTGGCGTTACTTGGTGTTACCTGCCGTTACTTGGTGTTACCTGGCGTTACCTGGCTTTACTTGGTGTTACCTGGCGTTACTTGGCGTTACCTGGCGTTACTTGGTGTTACCTGGCGTTACCTGGCGTTACTTGGCGTTACCTGGCGTTACCTGGCTTTACTTGGTGTTAACTGGCGTTACTTGGCGTTACCTGGCGTTACTTGGCGTTACCTGGCGTTACTTGGCGTTACTTGGAGTTACCTGGCGTTACCTGGCGTTACCTGGCGTTACTTGGTGTTACCTGGCGTTACCTGGTGTTACCTGCCGTTACCTGCCGTTACCTGGCGTTACCTGGCGTTACTTGGTGTTACCTGGCGTTACTTAGTGTTACCTGGCGTTACTTGGTGTTACCTGGCGTTACTTGGCGTTACCTGGTGTTACTTGGTGTTAACTGGCGTTTCCTGGCTTAACCTGGTGTTACCTGGCGTTACCTGGCGTTACTTGGTGTTACCTGGCGTTACTTGGCGTTACCTGGCGTTACTTGGTGTTACCTGGCGTTACTTGGCGTTACCTGGCGTTACTTAGTGTTACCTGGCGTTACTTGGTGTTACCTGGCGTTACTTGGCGTTACCTGGCGTTACTTGGCGTTACTTGGTGTTACCTGGTGTTACTTGGCGTTACTTGGTGTTACCTGGCGTTACTTGGCGTTACCTGGTGTTACTTGGCGTTACCTGGTGTTACCCGGCGTTACTTGGCGTTACTTGGTGTTACCTGGTGTTACTTGGCGTTACTTGGCGTTACCTGGCGTTACTTGGTGTTACCTTGCGTTACTTGGTGTTACCTGGCTTAACCTGGCGTTACTTGGCGTTACCTGGCGTTACCTGGCGTTACTTGGCGTTACCTGGCGTTACTTGGCGTTACTTGGTGTTACCTGGCGTTACTTGGCGTTACCTGGCGTTACTTGGCGTTATCTGGCGTTATCTGGCGTTACCTGGCGTTACTTGGCGTTACCTGGCTTTACCTGGTGTTACTTGGCGTTACCTGGCGTTACCTGGCGTTACTTGGCGTTACTTGGCGTTACCTGGCGTTACTTGGCGTTACCTGGCGTTACTTGGCGTTACCTGGCGTTACCTGGCGTTACTTGGCGTTAGTTGGCGTTACCTGGCGTTACCTGGCGTTACTTGGCGTTACTTGGCGTTACCTGGCTTTACTTGGCGTTACTTGGTGTTACTTGGCGTTACCTGGCGTTACTTGGTGTTACCTGCCGTTACTTGGTGTTACCTGGCTTTACTTGGTGTTACCTGGCGTTACTTGGCGTTACCTGGCGTTACTTGGTGTTACCTGGCGTTACCTGGCGTTACTTGGCGTTACCTGGCGTTACCTGGCTTTACTTGGTGTTAACTGGCGTTAGCGTTACCTGGCGTTACTTGGCGTTACCTGGCGTTACTTGGCGTTACCTGGCGTTACTTGGCGTTACTTGGAGTTACCTGGCGTTACCTGGCGTTACTTGGTGTTACCTGGCGTTACTTGGCGTTACCTGGTGTTACCTGCCGTTACCTGCCGTTACCTGGCGTTACCTGGCGTTACTTGGTGTTACCTGGCGTTACTTGGTGTTACCTGGCGTTACCTTGGCGGTGTTAACTGGCGTTTCCTGGCTTAACCTGGTGTTACCTGGCGTTACCTGGCGTTACTTGGTGTTACCCTGGCGTTACCTGGCGTTACTTGGTGTTACCTGGCGTTACTTGGCGTTACCTGGCGTTACTTAGTGTTACCTGGCGTTACTTGGTGTTACCTGGCGTGGTGGCGTTACCTGGCGTTACCAGCGTTACTTGGTGTTTGGCGTTACGTTACCTGGCTGGCGTTACCTGGTGTTACTTGGCGTTACCTGGTGTTACCCCTTGGCGTTACCTGGTGTTACCTGGTGTTACTTGGCGTTACTTGGTGTTACCTGGCGTTACTTGGTGTTACCTTGCGTTACTTGGTGTTACCTGGCTTAACCTGGCGTTACTTGGCGTTACCTGGCGTTACCTGGCGTTACTTGGCGTTACCTGGCGTTACTTGGCGTTACTTGGTGTTACCTGGCGTTACTTGGCGTTACCTGGCGTTACTTGGCGTTACCTGGCGTTATCTGGCGTTACTTGGCGTTACCTGCGTTACTTGGCGTTACCTGGCGTTACCTGGCGTTATTTGGCGGCGTGTTACCTGGCTTTACTTGGCGTTGGTGTTACTTGGCGTTACCTGGCGTTACTTGGTGTTACCTGCCGTTACTTGGTGTTACCTGGCGTTACCTGGCTTTACTTGGTGTTAACTGGCGTTACTTGGCGTTACCTGGCGTTACTTGGCGTTACCTGGCGTTACTTGGAGTTACCTGGCGTTACCTGGCGTTACCTGGCGTTACTTGGTGTTACCTGGCGTTACTTGGCGTTACCTGGTGTTACCTGCCATTACCTGGCGTTACTTGGCGTTACCTGCCGTTACCTGGCGTTACCTGGCGTTACCTGGCGTTACTTGGTGTTACCTGGCGTTACTTAGTGTTACCTGGCGTTACTTGGTGTTACCTGGCGTTACTTGGCGTTACCTGGTGTTACTTGGTGTTAACTGGCGTTTCCTGGCTTAACCTGGTGTTACCTGGCGTTACCTGGCGTTACTTGGTGTTACCTGGCGTTACTTGGCGTTACCTGGCGTTACTTGGTGTTACCTGGCGTTACTTGGCGTTACCTGGCGTTACTTAGTGTTACCTGGCGTTACTTGGTGTTACCTGGCGTTACTTGGCGTTACCTGGTGTTACTTGGTGTTAACTGGCGTTTCCTGGCTTAACCTGGTGTTACCTGGCGTTACTTGGTGTTACCTGGCGTTACTTGGCGTTACCTGGCGTTACTTGGTGTTACCTGGCATTACCTGGCGTTACTTGGTGTTACCTGGCGTTACTTGGTGTTACCTGGTGTTACTTGGCGTTACCTGGTGTTACTTGGCGTTGCTTGGTGTTACCTGGTGTTACTTGGCGTTACCTGGTGTTACTTGGCGTTACTTGGTGTTACCTGGTGTTACTTGGCGTTACCTGGTGTTACCTGGCGTTACTTGGCGTTACTTGGTGTTACCTGGTGTTACTTGGCGTTACTTGGTGTTACCTGGCGTTACTTGGCGTTACCTGGTGTTACTTGGCGTTACCTGGTGTTACCCGGCGTTACTTGGCGTTACTTGGTGTTACCTGGTGTTACTTGGCGTTACTTGGTGTTACCTGGCGTTACTTGGTGTTACCTGGCATTACTTGGTGTTACCTGGCTTAACCTGGTGTTGCCTGGCGTTACCTGGCGTTACCTGGCGTTTAGAGAGAGAGGGGAAGAGAGAGGGGCAGACACAGGGAGAGAAAGGGGGAAGAGAGGGTGAGGACAAAATCAGAGGTAGTAGCAGAGAAAAGGAACTGTAAACCAAATAAACCAGGGAACCTGCAGAGACTAGCAAAGCTCTGTAACTGGAGAGAGGGGGGAGGGAGAGAGAGAGAGGGGGAGAGAGAGAGAGAGAGAGGTGGGGGAGAGGGAGAGAGAAAGAGGGAGAGAGAAAGAGAGAGAGAGGAGAGAGAGACAGAGAGAGAGAGAGAGAGAGAGAGAGAGAGAGAGAGGGGGAGAAAGAGGGAGAGAATGAGAGAGAGAGGGAGAGAGAGAGAGAGAGAGAGAGAGAGAGAGAGAGAGAGGGAGAGAAAGAGGGAGAGAGAGAGAGAGAGAGAGAGAGAGAGAGAGAGAGAGAGAGGGAGAGAGAGAGAGAGAGAGAGAGAGAGGAGAGGAGAGAAAGAGAAAGAGAGAGAGAGTTAGAGAGAGAGAGAAGAGAGAGAGAGAAGAGAGAGAGGGGAGAGAAGAGAGAGAGAGAGAGAGAGAGAGAGAGAGAGAGAGACTGTTTTGACAGCTTGGAGCCATCGAGCAGAGGCAGCAGAAGGCAGGCTCTGTGTGTGTGGCGCGAGGTGAGTCTGGTCAACCCCTCGGAGGCGTCAGATCCCTGACAGCTTGGGCCTCCCAGCCTGCCCCTGGGCCCTGTCAGGTCACATGACACCAGTCAAACACTGTCACAACCTCCCAGAGGAGAGCTGGCTGACCCCGATATGCACACACAGACGAACAAACGCATGCATACACACAGGAAACTGGCCAGGACTTCTGTTAAATACCCCTTCTGTTTATCTTTTGGACCTTATTGTGTCTCCAAAGGCCCCTCACTATGCTGTGGCCGGACCGTGTCTCATCAACCCTTCACAGACACTGTGATGTGATGAGGACCCTTCTGTAGGGTGGCCATCAAACCCCTATGGACGGCCTTGTGTCCAGCCTCAGTCCATGTTGTGTCCACTGGTTTAAGGGCGACAGGCCAGATCAATAGGATGGGATCAATAGGAGGTGACAGGAGGTCCTCTGGGACCACTGGACTGTCCACACACCTGGTCCTGGCAGAGAGACTGGCTACTAGCTGACACTCACTGTCTGTCTCTCTCCCTTTTCACCTGTCTGTCTCTCCCTTTCTCCTGTCTGTCTCTCCTTTTCTCCTGTCTGTCTCTCCTTTTCTCCTGTCTGTCTCTCCTTTTCTCCTGTCTGCCTCTCCTTTCTCCTGTCTGTTTGTCTGTCTGTCTGCCTCTCCCTGTCTCCTGTCTGTTTGTCTGTCTGTCTCTCCCTTTCTCCTGTCTGTCTGTCTGTCTGCCTCTCCCTTTCTCCTGTCTGTCTGTCTGCCTCTCCCTTTCTCCTGTCTGCCTCTCCCTTTCTCCTGTCTGTCTCTCCCTTTCTCCTGTCTGTCTGTCTGCCTCTCCCTTTCTCCTGTCTGTCTGTCTGTCTCTCTTTTCTCCTTCTTCTCCTGTCTGCCTCTCCCTTTCTCCTGTCTGTCTCTCCCTTTCTCCTGTCTGTCTGTCTGCCTCTCCCTTTCTCCTGTCTGTCTCTCCCTTTCTCTTGTCTGTCTCTCCCTTTCTCCTCTGTCTCTCCCTTTCTCCTGTCTGTCTCTCCCTGTCTCCTGTCTGTCTCTCCCTTTCTCCTGTCTGTCTCTCCCTTTCTCCTGTCTGCCTCTCCCTTTCTCCTGTCTGCCTCTCGCTGTCTCCTGTCTGTCTGTCTCTTTCTCCTGTCTTCTCCTGTCTCCTGTCTGCCTCTCCATTTCACCTGTCTGTCTGTCTGCCTCTCCTTTTCACCGGTCTGCCTCTCCTTTTCTTCTGTCTGCCTCTCCTTTCTCCTGTCTGCCTCTCCCTTTCTCCTGTCTGTCTGTCTGCCTCTCCTTTTCTCCTGTCTGCTCTCCCTTTCCCTGCCTTCCCTTTCTCCTGTCTGTCTGTCTGCCTCTCCCTTTCTCCTGTCTGCCTCTCCTTTTCTCCTGTCTGCCTCTCAATTTCTCCTGTATGTCTCCTGTCTGTTCCAAAAGAATAAAGACATTTCAAATGTCATATTATGTCTATATACAGTGTTGTAACGATGTGCAAATAGTTAAAGCACAAAAGTAAACAAGATAAAATAAATAAGCATAAATATGGGTTGTATTTACAATGGTGTTTGTTCTTCACTGGTTGCCGTTTTCTTGTGGCAACAGGTCACAAATCTTGCTGCTGTGATGTCACACTGTTGAATTTCACCCAATATATATGAGAGTTTATCAAAATTGGGTTTGTTTTCGAATTCTTTGTGGGTCTGTGTAATCTGGGTGAAATATGTGTCTCTAATATGGTCATACATTTGTCAGGAGGTTAGGAAGTTCAGCTCAGTTTCCACCTCATTTTGTGGGCAGTGAGCACATAGCATGTCTTCTCTTGAGAGCCAGGTCTGCCTTTGGCGCCCTTTCTCAATAGCAAGGCTATGCTCAGTGAGTCTGTACATAGTCAAAGCTTTCCTTAAGTTTGGGTCAGTCACAGTGGTCAGGTATTCTGCCACTGTGTACTCTCTGTTTAGGGACACATAGCATTCTAGTTTGCTCTGTTTTTTTGTTAATTCTTTCCAATGTTTCAAGTAATTATCTTTTTGTTTTCTCATGATTTGGTTGGGTCTAATTGTGCTGCTGTCCTGAGGCTCTGTAGGGTGTGTTTGTGATTGTGAACAGAGCCCCAGGACCAGCTTGCTTAGGGGACACTTCTCCAGGTTCATCTCTATGTAGGTGATGGCTTTGTTATGGAAGGTTTGGGAATCGCTTCCTTTTAGGTGGTTGTAGAATTGAATGGCTCTTTTCTGGATTTTGATAAATAGTGGGTATTGTGCATTATTTGGTGTTTTACGTTGTACACAGGGGATATTTTTGCAGAATTCTGCGTGCAGAGTCTCAATTTGGTGTTTGTCCCATTTTGTGAATTTTTGGTTGGTTAGTGTAGCCCAGACCTCACAACCATAAAGGGCAAGCCTTTCTCCCTCCCTCTGTCTTTACCTCTCCCTCTGTCTCTCTCTAGCACTGCCTCTCTGTCTGTCCATCTGTCTGTCTGTCTTTACCTGTCCCTCTGTCTCTCTCTAGCCCTCCCTCTGTCTGTCTTTACCTCTCCCTCTGTCTCTCTCTAGCCCTGCCTCTCTGTCTGTCCATCTGTCTGTCTGTCTTTACCTCTCCCTCTGTCTCTCTATTTCTGCCTCTGTCTGTCTGTCCATCTGTCTGTCTGTCTTTACCTCTCCCTCTGTCTCTCTCTAGCCCTCCCTCTGTCTGTCTTTACCTCTCCCTCTGTCTCTCTCTAGCCCTCCCTCTGTCTGTCCGTCCGTCCGTCCGTCTGTCTGTCTGTCTTTACCTCTCCCTCTGTCTCTCTCTATTTCTGCCTCTGTCCGTCTGTCCGTCTGTCTTTACCTCTCCCTCTGTCTGTCTGTCTTTACCTCTCCCTCTGTCTTTACCTCTCCCTCTGTCTCTCTCTACCTCTCCCTCTGTCTCTCTCTACCTCTCCCTCTGTCTCTCTCTACCTCTCCCTCTGTCTCTCTCTACCTCTCCCTCTGTCTCTCTCTACCTCTCCCTCTGTCTCTCTCTACCTCTCCCTCTGTGTCTCTCTACCTCTCCCTCTGTCTCTCTCTACCTCTCCCTCTGTCTCTCTTCCCTCTGTCTCTCTCTACCTCTCCCTCTGTCTCTCTCTACCTCTCCCTCTGTCTCTCTCTACCTCTCCCTCTGTGTCTCTCTACCTCTCCCTCTGTCTGAACCTCTCCCTCTGTCTCTCTCTACCTCTCCCTCTGTCTCTCTACCTCTCCCTCTGTCTCTCTCTACCTCTCCCTCTGTGTCTCTCTACCTCTCCCTCTGTCTCTCTCTACCTCTCCCTCTGTCTCTCTCTACCTCTCCCTCTGTCTCTCTCTACCTCTCCCTCTGTCTTTACCTCTCCCTCTGTCTCTCTCTAGCCCTGCCTCTCTGTCTGTCCATCTGTCTGTCTGTCTTTACCTCTCCCTCTGTCTCTCTATTTCTGCCTCTGTCTGTCTGTCCATCTGTCTGTCTGTCTTTACCTCTCCCTCTGTCTCTCTCTAGCCCTCCCTCTGTCTGTCTTTACCTCTCCCTCTGTCTCTCTCTAGCCCTCCCTCTGTCTGTCTGTCTGTCCGTCCGTCCGTCCGTCTGTCTGTCTGTCTTTACCTCTCCCTCTGTCTCTCTCTATTTCTGCCTCTGTCCGTCTGTCCGTCTGTCTTTACCTCTCCCTCTGTCTGTCTGTCTTTACCTCTCCCTCTGTCTTTACCTCTCCCTCTGTCTCTCTCTACCTCTCCCTCTGTCTCTCTCTACCTCTCCCTCTGTCTCTCTCTACCTCTCCCTCTGTCTCTCTCTACCTCTCCCTCTGTCTCTCTCTACCTCTCCCTCTGTCTCTCTCTACCTCTCCCTCTGTGTCTCTCTACCTCTCCCTCTGTCTCTCTCTACCTCTCCCTCTGTCTCTCTCTACCTCTCCCTCTGTCTCTCTCTACCTCTCCCTCTGTCTTTACCTCTCCCTCTGTCTCTCTCTAGCCCTGCCTCTCTGTCTGTCCATCTGTCTGTCTGTCTTTACCTCTCCCTCTGTCTCTCTATTTCTGCCTCTGTCTGTCTGTCCATCTGTCTGTCTGTCTTTACCTCTCCCTCTGTCTCTCTCTAGCCCTCCCTCTGTCTGTCTTTACCTCTCCCTCTGTCTCTCTCTAGCCCTCCCTCTGTCTGTCTGTCTGTCCGTCCGTCCGTCCGTCTGTCTGTCTGTCTTTACCTCTCCCTCTGTCTCTCTCTATTTCTGCCTCTGTCCGTCTGTCCGTCTGTCTTTACCTCTCCCTCTGTCTGTCTGTCTTTACCTCTCCCTCTGTCTTTACCTCTCCCTCTGTCTCTCTCTACCTCTCCCTCTGTCTCTCTCTACCTCTCCCTCTGTCTCTCTCTACCTCTCCCTCTGTCTCTCTCTACCTCTCCCTCTGTCTCTCTCTACCTCTCCCCTCTGTCTCTCTACCTCTCCCTCTGTCTCTCTCTACCTCTCCCTCTGTCTCTCTCTACCTCTCCCTCTGTCTCTCTCTACCTCTCCCTCTGTCTCTCTCTACCTCTCCCTCTGTCTCTCTCTACCTCTCCCTCTGTGTCTCTCTACCTCTCCCTCTGTCTCTCTCTACCTCTCCCTCTGTCTCTCTCTACCTCTCCCTCTGTCTCTCTCTACCTCTCCCTCTGTCTCTCTCTACCTCTCCCTCTGTCTCTCTCTACCTCTCCTCTGTCTCTCTCTACCTCTCCCTCTGTCTCTCTCTACCTCTCCCTCTGTCTCTCTCTACCTCTCCCTCTGTCTTTACCTCTCCCTCTGTCTCTCTCTACCTCTCCCTCTGTCTCTCTCTACCTCTCCCTCTGTCTCTCTCTACCTCTCCCTCTGTCTCTCTCTACCTCTCCCTCTGTCTCTCTCTACCTCTCCCTCTGTCTTTACCTCTCCCTCTGTCTCTCTCTACCTCTCCCTCTGTCTTTACCTCTCCCTCTGTCTCTCTCTACCTCTCCCTCTGTCTTTACCTCTCCCTCTGTCTCTCTCTACCTCTCCCTCTGTCTTTACCTCTCCCTCTGTCTTTACCTCTCCCTCTGTCTTTACCTCTCCCTCTGTCTCTCTCTACCTCTCCCTCTCTCTCTCTACCTCTCCCTCTGTCTTTACCTCTCCCTCTGTCTCTCTCTACCTCTCCCTCTGTCCCTCTGTCTCCCTCTACCTCTCCCTCTGTCTTTACCTCTCCCTCTGTCTCTCTCTACCCTCTCTCTGTCTGTCCATCTGTCCCTCTGTCTTTACCTCTCCCTCTGTCTCTCTCTAGCCCTCTCCCTCTGTCTGTCTGTCTGTCTGTCTTTACCTCTCCCTCTGTCTAGCCCTCCCTCTGTCTGTCTTTACCTCTCCCTCTGTCTTTAGCCTCTCCCTCTGTCTTTCCTGTCTGTGTCTGTCTGTCTGTCTTTACCTCTCCCTCTGTCTCTCTCTATTTCTGCCTCTGTCTGTCTGTCCGTCTGTCTTTACCTCTCCCTCTGTCTCTCTCTACCTCTCCCTCTGTCTCTCTCTACCTCTCCCTCTGTCTCTCTCTACCTCTCCCTCTGTCTCTCTCTACCTCTCCCTCTGTCTCTCTACCTCTCCCTCTGTCTCTCTCTACCTCTCCCTCTGTCTCTCTCTACCTCTCCCTCTGTCTCTCTCTACCTCTCCCTCTGTCTCTCTCTACCTCTCCCTCTGTCTCTCTCTACCTCTCCCTCTGTCTCTCTCTACCTCTCCCTCTGTCTCTCTCTACCTCTCCCTCTGTCTCTCTCTACCTCTCCCTCTGTCTGTCTGTCTGTCCGTCCGTCTGTCTTTACCTCTCCCTCTGTCTCTCTCTAGCCCTGCCTCTGTCCGTCCGTCTTTACCTCTCCCTCTGTCTCTCTCTAGCCCTGCCTCTGTCTGTCTGTCTGTCTGTCTGTCTGTCTGTCTGTCTGTCTGTCTGTCTGTCTGTCTGTCTGTCTGTCTGTCTGTCTGTCTGTCTGTCTGTCTGTCTGTCTGTCTTTACCTCTCCCTCTGTCTCTCTCTAGCCCTGCCTCTGTCTGTCTGTCTGTCTGTCTGTCTTTACCTCTCCCTCTGTCTCTCTCTAGCTCTCCCTCTGTCTCTCTCTAGCTCTCCCTCTGTCTGTCTGTCCGTCCGTCTGTCCGTCCGTCTGTCCGTCTGTCTTTACCTCTCCCTCTGTCTCTCTCTAGCTCTCCCTCTCTCTCTAGCTCTCCCTCCTCACAGACAAGCAGTGTGCAGGTAATACAGACAGTCCATGCTAAGTCGTCCTCTCTCCTCTCGTTGTAAAACAGACATTCAGAGCCCTACTATTATCCTCCTGTGTGACTCTGACCTGACCGCTGTCTATTAGAGGCTGTAGAGCAGATGGGAGGAGGGGACCAGGACACTGCTGTACTATTAGATGCCTAGCAGGCTACAGGTAATAACAGTGTTGTGCTGTACATCTAGTCAAACAAGGCACAGTAAAGAAGAAACAATGCTCATATAACGGTGCATTCAGAAAGTATTCAGACCCCTTCCCTTTTTTACACATTTTGTTACGTTATACTGCCTTTTATTCTCACATTAATTCAATTGATTGTTTTCCTCATTAATCTACACACAATACCCCATAATGACAAAGTGAAAACAGGTTTGAATTTTTTTAATCAAATAAATATCTTATTTACATAAGTATTCAGACCCTTTGTTATGAGACTTGAAATTGAGCTCAGGTTCATCCTGTTTCCATTGACCATCCTTGAGATGTCCACCTGTGGTAAATTCAATTGATTGGACATGATTTGGAAAAGCAGCACACCTGTCTATGTAAGGTCCCACAGTTGACAGTGCATGTCAGAGCAAAAACCAAGCCATGAGGTCGAAGGAATCGTCCGTAGAGCTACGAGACAGGATTGTGTCGAGGCACAGATCTGGGGAAGGGTACCAAAAAATGTCTGTAGCATTAAATGTCCCCAAGAACACAGGGACCTCCATCATTCTTAAATGGAGGAAGTTTGGAACCACCAAGACTTCCTAGAGCTGTCCGGTCAAATTGAGCAATCTGGGAGAAGGGCCTTGGTCAGGGAGGTGACCAAGAACCTGATGGTCACTCTGATAGAGCTCCAGAGTTCCTTAGTGGAGATGGGAGAACCTTCCAGAAGGATAACTATCTCTGCAGCACTCCAGCAAATCAGGCCTTTATGGTAGAGCAGCCAGACGGAAGCCACTCCTCAGTAAAAGGCACACGACAGCCCGTTTGGAGTTTGCCAAAAGGCACTAAAGGACTCTGAGACCATGAGAAACAAGATTCTCTGGTCTGATGAAACCAAGATTGAACTCTTTGGCCTGAATTCCAAGCATCATGTCTGGAGGAAACCTGGCACCATCCCTACGGTGAAGCATGGTGGTGGCAGCATCATGTCTGGAGGAAACCTGGCACCATCCCTACGGTGAAGCATGGTGGTGGCAGCATCATGCTGTGGGGATGTTTTTCTGCGGCAGGGACTGAGGGACTAGTCAGGATCGAGGCAAAGATGAACGGAGCAAAGTACAGAGAGATCCTTGATGAAAACCTGCTCCAGAGCGCTCAGGACCTCAGACTGGGGTGAAGGTTCACCTTCCAACAGGATAATGACCCTAAGTACACAGCCAAGACAATGCGGGAGTGGCTTCGTGACAAGTCTCTGAATGTCCTTGTGTGGCCCAGCCAGAGCCTGGACTTGAACCTGATCTAACATCTCTGGAGAGACCTGAAAATAGCTGTGCAGCAACACTCCCCATCCAACCTGACAGAGCTGGAGAGGATCTGCAGAGAAGAATGGGATAAACTCCACAAATACAGAGGTGGCAAGATTGTAGCGTCATACCCAAGAAGACTTGAGGCTGTAATCACTGCCAAACGTGCTTCAACAAAGTACTGAGTAAAGTTTCTGAATGCTTATCTAAATGTGATATTAGCTTTTTATTTGTAATACATTTGCAAACATTTCTAAAAAACCTGATTTTGCTTTTTCATTATGGGTATTGTGATGTCATTATTGTGATGTCATTATGGGGTATTGTGATGTCATTATGGGGTATTGTGATGTCATTATTGTGATGTCATTATGGGGTATTGTGATGTCATTATGGGGTATTGTGTCGCTGGCCTGCAGGGAGGAAGGAAACCGCTCAGAGATTTCACCATGATGTCAATAGTGATTTTAAAACAGTTACAGAGTTTAATGGCTGTGTTAAAAGAAAACTGATGATGGATCAACAACATTGTAGTTACTCCACAATACCGACCTAAATGATAGAGTGAAAAGAAGGAAGCCTGTACAGAATAAAAAATATTCCAAAACATGCTTCCTGTTTGCAATACGGCACAAAATGTGGCACAGAAATGACCTTTATGACCTGAATACAAAGTGTTATATTTGGGTCAAATCCAACACAACACATCACTGAGTACCACTCTTTATATTTTCAAGGATGGGGGTGGCTGCATCATGTTATATACTTGTCATCGACAAGGACTAGGGAGGATTCGGGATGATTAAAACTAAACGTAATAGAGCTTAGCACAGGAGTAAAACCTGGTTCAGACTCCTTAACCAACAAACACTGGGAGACAAATTCACCTTTCAGAAAAACAATATTGAATGTTGCTGAGTCGCCTAGTTACAGTTTTGACTTAAATCGTCTTGAAACTCTATGGCAAGACTTTTGAAAATAATAATTGCCAAATATTGTACAATCCAGGTATGTAAAGCTCTTAGAGACTCACACAGAAACAGGCACAGCTCTTAGAGACTCACACAGAAAGACTCACAGCTGTAATCACTCTTAGAGACTTACCTAGAAAGAGTCACAGCTGTAATCACTCTTAGAGACTTACCCAGAAAGAGTCACAGCTGTAATCGCTGCCAAATGTGATTCTAACACGTATTGACTCAGGGGGTGTGAAAACTTATGTAAATTAATTTTTGGAAATTATTTTTCAATACATTTGCAAAAATGTTTTTAAAAAAAACATGTTTTCACCTTGTTATTGTGGGGTATTGTGTGTAGATGGGTGGGATTTAATATATATATATCCATTTTGAATTGAATCTGTAACAACAAACTGTAGTATAAGTCAAGGGAATACTTTCTGAAGGCCCTCTATATATCCATCTCCATAACATCTGAGACTGTAAATGTCACCAACGTGTGAACATGGCTAAATACAAATCTCATCTGGATATCATTACCAGAGCCTGGAAATCCTACTGGTAAAATCCCAGCCCTGTCTGACTGAGGGCTGAAACCTACCATCTGGATATCATTACCAGAGCCTGGAAATCCTACTGGTAATATCCCAGCCCTGTCTGACTGAGGGCTGAAACCTACCATCTGGATATCATTACCAGAGCCTGGAAATCCTACTGGTAATATCCCAGCCCTGTCTGACTAAGGGCTGAAATATACCATCTGGATATCATTACCAGAGCCTGGAAATCCTACTGGTAATATCCCAGCCCTGTCTGACTGAGGGCTGAAACCTACCATCTGGATATCATTACCAGAGCCTGGAAATCCTACTGGTAATATCCCAGCCCTGTCTGACTGAGGGCTGAAACCTACCATCTGGATATCATTACCAGAGCCTGGAAATCCTACTGGTAATATCCCAGCCCTGTCTGACTGAGGGCTGAAACCTACCATCTGGATATCATTACCAGAGCCTGGAAATCCTACTGGTAATATCCCAGCCCTGTCTGACTGAGGGCTGAAACCTACCATCTGGATATCATTACCATAGCCTGGAAATCCTACTGGTAATATCCCAGCCCTGTTTGACTGAGGGCTGAAACCTACCATCTGGATATCATTACCAGAGCCTGGAAATCCTACTGGTAATATCCCAGCCCTGTCTGACTGAGGGCTGAAACCTACCATCTGGATATCATTACCAGAGCCTGGAGATCCTACTGGTAATATCCCAGCCCTGTCTGACTGAGGGCTGAAACCTAGGCTGGGAGGGGGCTCAGCTCTGAGACAGAGTATGAACTGGTTTCCAGAGCAACATTAAACCAATAGTGTTTTGTTAGTCAAAGACTAGACGTTATCTGTGTCTAGGATACTCCGCCCAATAACACTGTAACTGGGGGGGCAACTCTAAAGGCTGGTTTCCCAGATACAGATTCATCCTAGTTCTGGACTAAAAAAGGTATTTCTTCATTGACAATTGAATTCTCCATTAGACCAGGACAAGGCTTAATCTGTGCCTGGGAAACCAGCCCAATGACACAGTGTCTGTATTCCCAGACACCAATTAAGCCTATATTCCTGGACTAAAAAGCTATTTAAAGAGAGATTCTTAAATTTAGCATGCTTTTTAGTTCAGGACCAGGCTTAATCTGTGTCCTGGAAACCGGCCCAATAACACAGTAACTGAACTTCTTTATCTCTGGTACAGGCAGCAAGTTTGTGTGTCTATATCTCTGATACAGGCAGCAAGTTTGTGTGTCTATATCTCTGGTACAGGCAGCAAGTTTGTGTGTCTATATCTCTGGTACAGGCAGCAGGTTGTGTGTCTATATCTCTGATACAGGCAGCAAGTTTGTGTGTCTATATCTCTGGTACAGGCAGCAAGTTTGTGTGTCTATATCTCTGGTACAGGCAGCAAGTTTGTGTGTCTTTATCTCTGGTACAGGCAGCAGGTTGTGTGTCTATATCTCTGGTACAGGCAGCAGGTTTGTGTGTCTATATCTCTGGTACAGGCAGCAGGTTTGTGTGTCTATATCTCTGGTACAGGCAGCAGGTTGTGTGTCTATATCTCTGGTACAGGCAGCAGGTTGTGTGTCTATATCTCTGGTACAGGCAGATAGTTCTATAGTGAGGTGCAGTAGACAGCAGGTTTCTATAGTGAGGTGCGGTAGACAGCAGGTTTCTATAGTGAGGTGCGGTAGACAGCAGGTTTCTATAGTGAGGTGCGGTAGACAGCAGGTTTCTATAGTGAGGTGCAGTAGACAGCAGGTTTCTATAGTGAGGTGCACAGACAGCAGGTTTCTATAGTGAGGTGCAGTAGACAGCAGGTTTCTATAGTGAGGTGCGGTAGACAGCAGGTTTCTATAGTGAGGTGCGGTAGACAGCAGGTTTCTATAGTGAGGTGCAGTAGACAGCAGGTTTCTATAGTGAGGTGCAGTAGACAGCAGGTTTCTATAGTGAGGTGCAGTAGACAGCAGGTTTCTATAGTGAGGTGCGGTAGACAGCAGGTTTCTATAGTGAGGTGCGGTACACAGCAGGTTTCTATAGTGAGGTGCGGTAGACAGCAGGTTTCTATAGTGAGGTGCGGTAGACAGCAGGTTTCTATAGTGAGGTGCGGTAGACAGCAGGTTTCTATAGTGAGGTGCGGTAGACAGCAGGTTTCTATAGTGAGGTGCGGTAGACAACAGGTTTCTATAGTGAGGTGCGGTAGACAGCAGGTTTCTATAGTGAGGTGCGGTAGACAACAGGTTTCTATAGTGAGGTGCGGTAGACAGCAGGTTTCTATAGTGAGGTGCAGTAGACAGCAGGTTTCTATAGTGAGGTGCAGTAGACAGCAGGTTTCTATAGTGAGGTGCGGTAGACAGCAGGTTTCTATAGTGAGGTGCGGTAGACAGCAGGTTTACATAGTGAGGTGCAGTAGACAGCAGGTTTCTATAGTGAGGTGCAGTAGACAGCAGGTTTCTATAGTGAGGTGCAGTAGACAGCAGGTTTCTATAGTGAGGTGCAGTAGACAGCAGGTTTCTATAGTGAGGTGCAGTAGACAGCAGGTTTCTATAGTGAGGTGCGGTAGACAGCAGGTTTCTATAGTGAGGTGCGGTAGACAACCTGCCTAACTGTCTCTTCTCTCCTCATTCTGGATTGTAACACACCACGCTCACTTTTAGCAGTCCAAAGTCAAATAGTGACTCACAAATTCCTCTGCTTTTCTTTTTCCAGGGATCAGACATTAGGGAGAGGCAGCGTCACCTTTCCTCCTCCACTCCCTACTTCTGCTCCTGCTCGCCTAACCCAGGCCTATACAGTAAGTTACTTCTCTCTCTCTCTAACTACTGTCCACACACACCTCTCATCTCAACAGTATATTCTATAAGAATCTCAACCCTCTTTTCGCTAACTTCCCTCTTCACAAATAATATACATTTCAGTGGTACAGTTTGCTTCACAAATAGCCCCCTATTCCCTGTGTAGTGCCCTATGGGGCCTGGTCTAAAGCAGTGCACTATAGAGGGAAAAGGGTGTAATTTGGAACGCACACACAGTTACAACACACCTCCAGCCAGATCTTTTGGTCTTTCGGGCCCCAGCCTGCAATCAAACGGCAGCCACGCCAAATGCTTTTTCCGGAGGCCAGGATTTTTTTCAGCTCCTGTAGCTCTGATAAAAGTCCTGCCACACTCAAACCCCCTATAGGCTTCACACACACACACACACACACACACAGTCCCCCGAAGGCCACTGAAAACATCAAAGCGTTTCTACTGTATGTCAGCAACACCTTTAAACTGCAGGCGTTGTAAAGCAGAGGTAGAAAGAGGTGGAGACTTAGGGAGGAGAGAGGAGGTGGAGAGGAGAGAGGAGGTGGAGAGAGGAGGAGACTTAGGGAGGAGAGAGGAGGTGGAGAGGAGAGAGGAGGTGGAGAGAGGAGGAGACTTAGGCAGGAGAGAGGAGGTGGAGAGGAGAGAGGAGGTGGAGAGAGGAGGAGACTTAGGGAGGAGAGGAGAGAGGAGGTGGAGAGAGGTGGAGAGAGGAGGAGACTTAGGGAGGAGAGAGGAGGAGACTTAGGGAGGAGAGAGGAGGTGGAGAGGAGGTGGAGAGAAGAGAGGAGGTGGAGAGAGGTGGAGAGAGGAGGAGACTTAGGGAGGAGAGAGGAGGAGACTTAGGGAGGAGAGAGGAGGTGGAGAGGAGGTGGAGAGGAGAGAGGAGGTGGAGAGAGGTGGAGAGAGGAGGAGACTTAGGGAGGAGAGAGGAGGTGGAGAGGAGGTGGAGAGGAGAGAGGAGGTGGAGAGAGGTGGAGAGAGGAGGAGACTTAAGGAGGAGAGAGGAGGTGGAGAGGAGAGAGGAGGTGGAGAGAGGAGGAGACTTAGGGAGGAGAGAGGAGGTGGAGAGGAGAGAGGAGGTGGAGAGAGTGGAGAGAGGAGGTGGAGAGAGAGGAGGTGGAGAGAGGATGTGGTGAGAAGTAAAGAGGAGAGAGGAGGTGGAGAGATGGGAGAGAGGATGTGGTGAATGGAGGTGGAGAGAAGTAAAGAGGAGAGAGGAGGTGGAGAGAGGGGAGAGAGGATGTGGTGAATGGAGGTGGAGAGAGAGGAGGTGGTGAGAAGTAAAGAGGAGAGAGGAGGTGGAGAGAGGGGAGAGAGGATGTGGTGAATGGAGGTGGAGAGGGTTAAAGAGAGGAGGTGAAAAAGGGAGATGGAGAGAGGAGGGGAAGAGGGGTGAACAGAAGAGGTGGAGAAAGGTAAAGAGAGGAGGTGGAGAGAGGTGGTGAGCCTTGGCTAGCATTATTGCAGATGTCCCTCTTGCTTTATTGAGGAGAGCCAGTTCCCCTTAATGTTAGCAGTAAAAGGGCTGTGGTTCTCCCTCTCAAAGCGAAGTAAGGCTTTAAAGTAACACTGTGAACGTTGACAGATCAACTCAGCAAAAATAACTGTTTGAAACAACTTGGCTACAAACTAACTACAGTATCAAAATCAATTACATTGAACCGTAGCAGGGACTATTTTAACTGAAGTTGGCCTACCAATTAAATTGAATGAAAAGTACTACAATAGCCATTTCAACTACAAACTGAATTCATCTGAAAAGTATACAAACAGCCATTTTGAACTCAAATACAAACATAGATCTAAATACCACAGCGGGACTTATTTCAACTGAAGTACAAACTATATTTGACTGAAAAGAATAGCAAGCAGGAGCCATTTTGATTGAAGTACAATCAACTCAAGGGGATATCTTATCAAATAGGGATCTCCAAGATAATTAACTGACAACTGTAGTCTTTCAGTCAAGGCAGACTACCAGAACATAACATCAACATTAAAAGAAGACCCCTGTATTTAAGGACATTTTTTAAATGATTATTTTGCCAAACACATATGAGATAAGATGTTCTAAAATACAGTACCCTGTTTATCTATAGAATGGGGGGTTATCTCACTGTTATGTGGTTATTGCACAAGACCAAGACGAGTCTAAAACAGCACGCAGTGAATTCTCTCTTTCCCTCTTTCACTCTCTCTGGTCCAGAACGGACAGACACGGGAAAGAAGAAGAACGCTTATAGCTGTGAATGATGGTGTGGAATGTTAAAAAGTGTCTGTGAGACAGGAGGGGGGGTCGGCTGAGTTTTGGGGGGGGGGGAGAAGGGAGGGGGTGGGAGGAGAGAAGACGTCCCGTGGGACCAAGGCAGTCTCTCAGATCTGGTATGCGTGACTGAGCAAGCTAGAGAAAAATCCCAACGTGTCTTTTTAACTTCGGGAAACAAAAGCAACCGCCGGTATCACACTCTTATTCTAAACACGCATTTGGCTAAAGAAACAGAAAGTAAATAGCGCATATTATAACATAGAACAAAATGTTAGCAACATTTGAACAGACAAAACCTAGGCTGTAGCCTAGAATGTCACAGAAAAACAGCACAATAAAATGCTAATATGTCAATGGGCGTGAGGCGTTTAATATCCCCAGATTTAGAGTCACGTTAGTGACAGGCCTTTGAGAGGCAAGCAGCTGAAACCTATCAACACAATACGTCAGACTGATAATTAGAACAAGCTAAATCAAGGGAAGCATCCATTTTGAATCTGCTCGTAAATAATTTAACAATCCAAGCCGGCATATCAACATTATTACTGCTTCTCTAAACCGAACAATCAAATTCGTAAGATTATGGTTGTGATCAGAACGATTAATAATATGTGGACAATTCTTGTCTTTTTTGTTGTCGTTTTAAATACCTTGTCTCTACCGGGGATCTACGGACATAAACAGCGGGTTTCTCTTAGAAACGGACACGTTTTCGATCAAAGCAGGAGTGCATGGTCTTGTAACAAGGATGATCACAAAGACACAATAAGTAGTAGGTTACTAGTCTACAATACAACCCCCGTACAAAACGAGTCCACATGACCTTTTCATTTATTATATAAATATCAACTTTAATGTTTACTGTAAGAATATAAAACCATTTCATTTTGGATTCAGTTTTTTTTTACAAACACATATACAGTACATTAAAACACAGTAGTCTCTCAGCAGGACCCAATACATGTTCAGTTCGCTCATAACGTCATGTTATGATCCCATAGGTTCCATGTAGGCCTGACACGCACTCACTTGGAAGCCGAGAAAATAAGGATCGATTGCTTCTTAATTCTAAAGTGTGTATTTAGATTCTATTCCAAAGGAGTGTCTCTTCTGTTGTTATTGTGGACTAGTGTGTATGATTGTGTTTAAAAGGTAGCAACCCATATTCTAGAGGATATGGAGGATTAGTTGGAAAACACCTGATTGAGAAAAAGGGGCAGCATTTCTATTATAGAAATCACTTCAATTTGAAGTACAACGCTCTGAATAACAGCAATAATTCGACAATATCTGCTTCCATAAGCATAAACACACCAAAATAATATAGGGAAGGAAGGGTCCCATTATTCAAAGCGTGAATCCAAGGCTACAAGGCCTTTAAGTTGGGCTAAAAAGTAAACAAAACAAAAATAAAATGATTTTGGATACAAACCAGTCCGTTTTAATTTGCATAATGTCTCTATTTTTGTCTGAGTGTGAACAGTCCTTTTAAACGAAACTCTGTTCGTTTATCTTCATTGTTAAGCGTTTCTGGGCAAATTAACACAAAGGTAGTTAGAGAGCGTTTCTTTTTGCTGCTAGGATTCTCCAAGCGCGAGACGCGTTGGGGGAGGGGACTACTACTGTCTATAGGCACAATTTATCTCCTCTCTTTCTTTTTAAGAATACACGGATTTATTACAACACATTGATAAACGAGGTAGCCAAATGTATTAGGCGCGATAGTTGGAGAGTTTGAAGTTAAATATTGCGACTCTTTAGGAATAATAAAAAGTAGTTTGTCTTCATAATGCGGGGGCGGGATATTGTGTTGTTAATAATGAAAACATGCATTTGATGATGATTAATCTTGTTTTCATTTGGCCTAAAATTGCGCAACATATTTTTTAATCACAGTTTTGTAGCATTAAGTTACATTGAATGAGAAAATATCCAACTACGACGAGATTGAGAGCAGAGGATATATATATATTTTTTAGAATGAACATTTCCCCGCCCACTGGTCTCCTGCTCCGTTACCCCTTCTCCTCTCTGTGTGTGTGTCCCTCCCCAACTAATCCTCGCCAAGTTAGTTTCACCTCACTTTTTCACTCTCTGTCATCTGCCAAAGTCCCAGATTCAAAACTTTAAGGCATGGGAGCTGCGTTATCCTTTCCAGTCCCCGTTTCGTGATTTTAGTACATCCATACAGATCGATCCCCGTCAACTGAGTCAAGTGGTCGGCAATGAGCTCCAGTCCTTTGTCTGTAATCCGCACACACTGTCCAATGTTCAGGGTTCTCAGCTCATGCATCTGGCGCACCATCCTGTTGATGCCATCGTCACTAATGTGGCACGAGCACAGGGACAGGGATTTGAGCTGGTACAGGCCCTGGGCGATGTAAGCCAGACTCTGGTCCCCTATCTTGTCACAGAAGGACATGTCTAGCCCGGAGAGCCGCAGCGTGCCCATGGCCAGGTGCATGATGCCCGTGTCACTGATGTTGTCGCACGAGCGCAGGTTAAGGCTCCAGAGGCTGGTCATGTGGGAGAGGTGGATCATACCTGCGTCAGAGATCCCGCCACAGAAACTCAGGTTGAGAACTTTGAGCTTAGCCAGGCCCTTCGAGATGTGCTTGAGAGACAGATCCGTAAGTTTCTGACAGTCCTGCAGCGTCAGGTATTCCAGGTTGAGACAGCCCTCCGCTGCGCTGCGGGTCATGCCCGCCAGGTGCCCGATGCCCACGTCAGACACATGCCGGCAGCTGCGGAGATTGAGGCTCTTGAGCCGGTGTAAACCCCACGCTATGAGCAACAGCCCCGTGTTGGTGATGTTACTACACCCGCCCAGTTCCAGAACCTCCAGGTTCTTCAGATACTGGGCGATCCGGCCCAGGCTGGAGTCCGTGATCTGCTTACACAGACTAAGGTTTAGAACCCGAAGGGAAGGGATCTCCTGGACAAACGCGTGCCCCAGGCCGTTATCCGTTAAGTTATAGCAGCCACTCAGGTTCAGGCTCTCGATGTTTGGCATCCCCTGGATCACGTAGCTGAGGCTCCGCCGCAGGCTGAGAATCTGTACTCTCCGGATTCCGCGGGCCTGTAGGCTGGGGAAGAGAGAAGGATTGGCCCGCCGCAGATGCAGCTTGGCTTCCACCCCCCTCCACACCGACTTGTGGTAGGAAGCGTCCCTCCAAGCAGCACACACTTGGGCCACCCTGCCTTTGTCCCTTACATCCAAGTAGCTGAAAATCATGGCTAAAATTTCCGGAAAGAGGCACGATATGTGCGTCTCCATTTTAAACAGGCATAAAAATCACTCCGGGTCCCCGAGCCCACCGACGTATTTCCCTCCGTAAAAGTAGAGTCCCCTGTAATCCGGAAGAAAGCGGTTATGCTTTTTTAACAGACCTTTCCCCGTTCCTCTTTTCACATTTAACGGCGCAAATCGATCAACTCCACATCCCACGTGATCCGTCTGGTTGCGCAGTAGAATTCAAATGCAAAAAGCCCCAAAACCTTGTTCCAATATAGCCTAGCCCCTCACCAAGAGGGGGGAAGCGAAGGATATAGGAACGGAAAGCACCCGAGCCCTCCTTGGTCAGACGACGCAACCTATGATGCCTTTAGAAACACGTCTAGGCTCGCGCCGAGGATCCAAACGGTCATACATTTTCAAAAGAGACCTTTAAACTATCATAAATACAAGGAGGGTTGGAATTCCAGTCTGCTTCTTCTCTCTGTCTCTCTTCCTCTCCGTTATCAGAAAGGAGTGGGGTTTCAGTTTGCATTTGCGCTCTCTCGGCTCGCACGCATTGCCAAGCCGAAGGGCTTCCTGCCTGCCTTTGTCTGGTCTTTCAAACTGACTTGGCAGGGCCGTGAGCACCGCTCTACCGCGGGGGAGAGACATACACATTACAAATAATTAAACCGTTTTCTTTATATTAAAGGAATACTGTAAAATACAATATATGTTATCCATGTTCCTAGTAAATAAGAACATTGTGTGACTTGCTTTGGCGTAGGATATTTACAATATATTTAAGAGAGTCTGTTTTGACTCCCCCCTTCCCTGGGAGGATGGTGGTTTGGTCCAACTCAGCTGGAACAGTAAGAATAGTTCCCCTGGAAACCAACTTCTTACAATTCAGTTCACTTTAGTCTTAACCCTTTAGTTGTCGCGGTATATTGGTTTTTGATTCTATTTGAAATGATTTAGATGGTCTATAATCCATCTAAAACTGAACTGTGTTTGTGTTATTATTTTCGAGCTCGAACTATTCTAGAAGGATTCTGTTAGAGTTCTGTGTTCCGAATAGAAGGCCGTGCTTTGTGTCTGTCTCCCTTCTCAGTGTTCTACACATTGAAACATTGTATCAGGTCTGATCCGCCAAATGTATCACGTAAAGGATACATTTGTAACTCAACTCTGCTGCCAAGTGAAAAAGTGTTACAATTGATACAATGATACAATGTAGAGCTGAGTAGTAACACACATCACCATATCACATGATTATGTCCAGATTCTAATCAAATGCGTTTTAATTGAAGGAGAATCTGTATTTTTCAACAAATATGGAACATTTATCCTGTTGCTGTACATATTGTGAGATTATTACTCCGTTTTATTTGTAATTATATGGTAAGAAGACTTATTATCAGGCTGTTACTATTTCCCCTCAACATTTCTCAGAGGGTTGTAGCCTGTTTAGAAGCATATTCACTACATTGTTATGTGTAAATTAATGAAGTTAGCAGTCATGCATTATATTTGTTGATTATATCCCGATCAATCTTAGTGATAACTTATTTGTGTAAATTATAATTATCATACATTTACCCATGCATTTTTCTTATTCATTTCAGGCATGTCTAGCTTTTCATCTATGCTCTGATTGGATTCTATGCTCTGACCCCCAGGTCAACAACACAAACAGGCAGCAGCTCCGTTCCCAGCTAGAAACTGACAGAATGCACGTGAAAAACAACAGCTGAATTCTGCTAGCTAGGGCCACCTTTCCAGTTCTAACATCAAAGGAAGGTAGATACTCTCTGCTAGCTAAGTAGTAGTAGTGGTAGTAGTAGTAGTATAAGTAGTAGTAGTGGTAGTAGTAGTAGTATAAGTAGTAGTAGTAGTAGTAGTGGTAGTAGTAGTAGTAGTAGTAGTATAAGTAGTAGTAGTAGTATAAGTAGTAGTAGTAGTAGTATAAGTAGTAGTAGTAGTAGTAGTGGTAGAAGTAGTAGTAGTAGTATAAGTAGTAGTAGTAGTAGTAGTAGTAGTAGTAGTAGTATAAGTAGTAGTAGTGGTACAAGTAGTAGTAGTTGTAGTAGTAGTAGTGGTAGTATAAGTAGTAGTAGTGGTAGTGGTAGTAGTGGTAGTAGTAGTAGTGGTAGTAGTAGTAGTAGTAGTAGTGGTAGTGTTAGTACTAGTAGTTGTAGTAATAGTGGTGGTAGTACTAGTAGCAGCAGTAGTAGGTGTGTAGTAGTGGTAGTGGCGGTAGTAGTAGTGGTAGTAGTGGTTGTAGTAGTATTAGTATCAGTAGTAGTAGCAGTAGTAGTAGTAGTAGTAGTAGTGGTAGTAGTAGTAGTAGTAGTGGTAGTGTAATAGAGGTAGTAGTAGTAGTGGTAGTAGTAGTGGAAGTAGTAGTAGCAGTAGTAGTACTAGTAGTGGTAGTAGCAGTAGTAGTACTAGTAGTAGTGGTAGTAGTAGTAGTACAGTAGTAGTACTAGTAGTAGTAGTAGCAGTAGTAGTACTAGTAGTAGTAGTGGAAGTAGTAGTATCAGTAGTAGTAGTAGTGGTAGTGGTAGTAGCAGTAGTAGTACTAGTAGTAGTAGTAGTGTCGTAGTGGTAGTAGTGGTAGTAGTCGTAGAAGTAGTATCATTAGTAGTAGTAATGGTAGTAGTAGTCGTAGATGTAGTAGCAGCAGTAGTAGGTGTGTAGTAGTAGTGGTAGTGGTAGTAGTGTTAGTGGTAGTGGTAGTAGTAGTAGAAGTGGTAGTAGTAGTGGTAGTAGTGGTAGTGGTAGTAGTTGTGATAGTAGTAGTCGTGGTAGTAGTGGTGGTAGTAGTAGTAGTGGTAGTAGTAGTGGTAGTAGTGATAGAAGAAGTGGTAGTAGTGGTCGTGGTAGTAGTAGTAGTAGTAGAATTGGTGGTAGTAGTAGTGGTAGTGGTGGTAGTAGTAGTAATAGTAGTGGTGGTAGTAGTGTTAGTGGTAGTAGTAGTAGAAGTGGTAGTAGTAGTAGTAGTAGTGGTAGTAGTGGTAGTAGTTGTGGTAGTAGTAGTCGTGGTAGTAGTAGTAGTAGTGGTAGTAGTAGTGGTAGTAGTAGTACAGTAGTAGTACTAGTAGTAGTAGTAGTAGCAGTAGTAGTACTAGTAGTAGTAGTGGAAGTAGTAGTAGCAGTAGTAGTACTAGTAGTAGTAGTAGTGGTAGTAGCAGTAGTAGTACTAGTAGTAGTAGTAGTGGTCGTAGTGGTAGTAGTGGTAGTAGTCGTAGAAGTAGTATCATTAGTAGTAGTAATGGTAGTAGTAGTCGTAGATGTAGTAGCAGCTGTAGTAGGTGTGTAGTAGTGGTGGTAGTAGTGTTAGTGGTAGTGGTAGTAGTAGTAGAAGTGGTAGTGGTAGTAGTAGTAGTAGTAGTAGTAGTGGTAGTAGTGGTAGTGGTAGTAGTTGTGGTAGTAGTAGTGGTGGTAGTAGTAGTAGTATTAGTGGTAGTAGTGATAGAAGAAGTGGTAGTAGTGGTCGTGGTAGTAGTAGTAGTAGTAGAATTGGTGGTAGTAGTAGTGGTAGTGGTGGTAGTAGTAGTAATAGTAGTGGTGGTAGTAGTGTTAGTGGTAGTAGTAGAAGTGGTAGTAGTAGTAGTAGTAGTGGTAGTAGTGGTAGTAGTTGTGGTAGTAGTAGTCGTGGTAGTAGTAGTGGTAGTAGTAGTACATTTAACATTTAAGTCATTTAGCAGACGCTCTTATCCAGAGCGACTTACAAATTGGAGTAGTAGTAGTGGTAGTAGTAGTGATAGAAAAAGTGGTAGTAGTGTTAGTGGGTGTGGTAGTAGTAATAGTAGTAGAATT
Source organism: Oncorhynchus nerka (assembly GCF_034236695.1). Classification (NCBI taxonomy): domain Eukaryota; kingdom Metazoa; phylum Chordata; class Actinopteri; order Salmoniformes; family Salmonidae; genus Oncorhynchus; species Oncorhynchus nerka. The sequence continues at coordinate 10,496,148 of NC_088403.1, forward strand.
GGTGGTAGTATTAGTGGTAGTGGTGGTAGTAGTAGTAGTAGTGGTAGTAGTAGTAATAGTTTAAGTAGTAGTAGTAGTAGTAGTAGTGGTAGTAGTAGTAGTAGTAGTAGTAATAGTAGTATAAGTAGTAGTAGTGGTAGTAGTAGTAGTAGTAGTAGTAGTAGTAGTAGTGGTAGTATAAGTAGTAGTAGTGGTAGTAGTAGTAGTATAAGTAGTAGTGGTAGTAGTAGTTCTAATAGTGGTAGTACTAGTAGTAGAAGTATAAGTAGTAGTAGTAGTATAAGTAGTAGTGGTAGTAGTATAAGTAGTAGTGGTAGTAGTAGTAGTAATAGTAGTATAAGTAGTAGTAGTGGTAGTAGTAGTAGTATAAGTAGTAGTAGTAGTAGTAGTAGTAGTGGTAGTATAAGTAGTAGTAGTGCTAGTAGTAGTAGTAGTATAAGTAGTAGAAGTATAAGTAGTAGTAGTAGTATAAGTAGTAGTAGTAGTAGTAGTAGTATAAGTAGTAGTGGTAGTAGTAGTAGTAATAGTAGTATAAGTAGTAGTAGTGGTAGTAGTAGTAGTATAAGTAGTAGTAGTAGTAGTAGTAGTAGTGGTAGTATAAGTAGTAGTAGTGCTAGTAGTAGTAGTAGTATAAGTAGTAGTAGTAGTTGTATAAGTAGTAGTAGTAGTATAAGTAGTAGTGGTAGTTGTAGTAGTAGTATAAGTAGTAGTAGTGGTAGTAGTAGTATAAGTAGTAGTAGTAGTAGTAGTAGTAGTAGTAGTATAAGTAGTAGTAGTGGTAGTAGTAGTATAAGTAGTAGTAGTAGTATTGGTAGTAGTGGTAGTAGTAGTAGTATAAGTAGTACAAGTTGTAGTAGTAGTAGTATAAGTAGTAGTAGTAGTAGTATAAGTAGTAGTAGTGGTAGTAGTAGTATAAGTAGTGGTAGTAGTAGTAGTGTATAAGGAGTGGTAGTAGTAGTAGTAGTGGTAGTAGTAGTAGTATAAGTAGTACTATAAGTAGTAGTAGTAGTAGTGTTAGCAGTGGTAGTAGTAGTAATGGTGGTAATAGTAGTAGTCGTTGTTGTAGTAGTAGTAGTTGTTGTAGTGGTAGTAGTAGTAGTAGTACTAGTGGTAGTAGTGGTGGTGGTAGTAGTGGTAGTGAAAGTAGTAGTTGTTGTAATAGTAGTAGTAGCAGTATTAGTAGTAGTAGTAGTGTTAGTAGTAGTACTTTTTGTGGTAAAAGTAGTAGTAGTAGTAGTTGTATTACTGGTAATAGTGGTAGTAGTGGTGGTGGTAGTAGTAGTAGTAGTATTATTAGTAGTAGTGGTAGTAGTAGTAGCAGCAGTAGTAGTAGGTGTGTAGTAGTGGCAGTAGTGGTAGTAGTGGTGGTAGTAGTAGTTGTGGTAGTAGTGGTAATACTGGTAGTAGTGGTAGTAGCAGTATTAGCAGTAGTAATAGTAGTGTTATTGGTAGTAGTTGTATTACTGGTAATAGTGGTAGTAGTAGTAGTTGTATTAGTGGTAATAGTGGTAGTAGTAGTAGTGGTAGTAGTAGTAGCAGCAGTAGTAGTAGTGGTAGTAGTGGTAGTGGAGGAAGTAGTAGTAGCAGTAGTAGTGGTAGTGGTAGTAGTGGTAGTAGTTGTAGTAGTAGTATCATTAGCAGTAGTAGTGGTAGTAGTAGTAATTGTAGTAGTAGCAGCAGTAGTAGGTGTGTAGTAGTAGTTTTAGTGGTGGTAGTAGTTGAATTAGTAGTGGTTGTAGTAGTATTAGTGGTAGTGGTTGTAGTAGTAGTAGTGGTAGTGGTAGTAGTAGTAGTAGTAGTGGTAGTAGTGGTAGTAATAGTGGTAGTGGTATTAGTAGTAGTGGTAGTGGTAATGGTAGAAGTAGTGGTAGTGGTAGTACTTGTAGTAGTGGTGGTAGTAGTAGTAGTGGTGGTAGTAGTAGTAGTGGTAGTAGTAGTAGTAGTAGTAGTGGTAGTAATAGTGGTAGTGGTAGTATTAGAAGTAGTGGTAGTGGTAGTACTAGTAGTAGTGGTAGTACTAGTAGTAGTGGTGGTAGTAGTAGTAGTAGTGGTGGTGGTAATAGTGGTAGTGGTAGTAGTAGTATTATTATTATTAGTAGTAGTAGTAATAGTAGTAGTAGTGGTACTGTAGTAGTAGTAGTAGTAGTAGTAGTAATAGTGGTGGTAGTAGTAATAGTAGAAGTCGTAGTGGTGGTGGTGGTAGTAATAGTAGTAGTAATGGTAGTAGTGGTGGTAGTAGTAGTGGTCATGGTAGTAGTAGTAGTAATGGTGGTAGTAGTAGTAGTAGTAGTAGTAGCGGTGGTGGTAGTGGTAGTAGTAGTAAAGGTAGTGGTAGTATTAGTAGTGTTTGTAGTAATAGTGTTAGTTGTAGTGATAATAGTAGTGTTTGTAGCAATAGTGTTAGTTGTAGTGATAATAGTAGTGTTTGTAGTAGTAGTGTTTGTAGTGGTAGTAGTAGTAGTAGTAGTAGTGGTGTTTGTAGTTGTAGTGGTAGTAGTAGTAGTTGTAATGGTAGTAGTAGTAGTAATCGTAGTAGAAGTAGTAGTAGTTGTAGTGGTAGTAGTAGTGGTAGTAGTAATTGTAGTAGTAGTTGCAGTAGTAGTGGTGGTAGTAGTAGTAGTAGTAGTAGATAGTAGTAGTAGCAGTAGTAGTAGTAGTAGTTGTTGTTGTAGTAGTAGTAGTAGTTGTAGTAGTTGTAGTAGTAGTAGTTGTAATAGTACTAGTTTAGTGGTAGTAGTAGTAGTAGTAGTAATAGTAGTACTTGTAGTAGTAGTAGTGGTAGTAGTAGTTGTAGTAGTAGTAGTAGTGGTAGTATTAGTAGTAGTAGTGGTAATAGTATTAGTAGTAATAGCAGTAGTAGTAGTGGTAGTAGTAGTAGTAGTAATAGTAGTAGTAGTAGTAGTTGTTGTAGTAGTTGTATTAGTAGTTGTAGTAGTAGTAGTAGTAGTTGTATTAGTAGTAATAGTAGTAGTAGTAGTTGTATTAGTATTAGTAGTAATAGTAGTTGTAGTAGTTGTAGTAGTATTTTTAGTAGTAGTATTAGTAGTAGTTGTAGTAGTAGTGGTGGTAGCAGTAGTTGTAGTAGTAGTAGTGGTAGTAGTAGCAGTAGTTGTAGTAGTGGTAGTAGCAGTAGTTGTAGTAGTAGTAGTGGTGGTAGCAGTAGTTGTAGTAGTAGTAGTGGTAGTAGCAGTAGTTGTAGTAGTAGTAGTGGTGGTAGTAGTGGTAGTAGCAGTAGTTGTAGTAGTAGTAGTAGTGGTGGTAGTATCAGTAGTTGTAGTAGTAGTAGTGGTGGTAGTAGTAGTAGTAGCAGTAGTTGTAGTAGTAGTAGTGGTGGTAGTAGTGGTAGTAGCAGTAGTTGTAGAAGTGGTGGTAGTAGTGGTAGTAGCAGTAGTAGTGTTTGGTCACCTACATTGCTGGTTGTTTCTGTGTTTTTTAATAAACTTGTGCATAACCCCCCAGCAGTGGGCCTCTGCTCTAGCTGCTGCTTCTGGACCCGGCTGACTGCCAGTGTTCACTAGCATTGTTTGCTAATATGACAGCAGAGTGCTTGCAGGACTCACTGGAGTGTAGCAGAGAGAGGGGGGGAGACAGAGAGATGGGGGGGTGTGTGTGGGGGGGCAGAGAGAGGGGGGAGAGAGACAGAGAGAGGGGGGAGACAGAGAGATGGGGGGAGACAGAGAGAGGGGGAGAGACAGAGAGAGGGGGAGACAGAGAGAGGGCTCAATAGAGAGAGATAGAGAGAGGGGGAGACAGAGAGATGGGGCGGAGACAGAGAGACGGGGAGAGAGACAGAGAGAGGGGGGAGAGAGAGATAGATATATATATATAGAGAGAGAGAGAGAGGGAAGGATAGAAAGAGAGAGCAGGCAGGCAGTGGTAGGGGCGGAAGGAGAGGAGAGTTGCAGCTCACACACACACACACACACACACACACACACACACACACACACACACACACACACACACACACACACACACACACACACAGTAGAGAATGTTTGCAGGGGAAATGTAACCCAGAGCAACTGAGCAGCACCAATCCTCTCCATCTCTCCTCCATCTCTCAGTCA
>NC_088403.1:10500717-10508217 GCF_034236695.1 Oncorhynchus nerka
TTAGGAAGGCTTGTATCTTTGTAGTGATTGGGTGTATTGATACTGAGTTAGAAGGAAGCACTTATCTTTGTAGACTGGTGTATTGATACTGGATAGGAGGCTTGTAGTGACTGGGTGTATTGATACTGAGTTAGGAAGGCTTGCTTATTTTGTAGTGACTGGGTGTATTGATACTGAGGTTAGGAAGGTTTGTATATTTGTAGTGACTGGGTGTATTGGTACTGAGTTAGGAAGGCTTGTCTTTGTAGTGACTGGGTGTATTGATACTGATGTCTTTAGGAAGGCTTGTATCACCAAATTTAGGAAAACTTGTAGTGACTGGGTGTATTGGTACTGAAGTTAGGAAAGGTTTGTAGTGACTGGGTGTATTGGTACTGGTGAGTTAGGAAAGGCTTGTAGTGACTGGGTGTATTGGATACTGAGTTAGGAAGGCTTATAGCGGCTGGGTGTATTGGTATTAGTAGTTAGGAAGGCTTGTATATTTGTAGTGACTGCGTGTATTGATACTGAGTTAGGAAGGCTTGTATATTTTGTGAATGACTGAGTTTGAAGTATATTGTAGTGACTTTGGTTAAGTACTGAAGGGTTTGTATATTTATAGAGCTCAGTGTAATGATACTGATTAGGAAGGCTTGTATATTTGTGACTGGGTGTATTGGTACTGAGTTAGGAATGTTTGTATATTTGTGACTGGGTGTATTGTGTTCTGAGTTAGGAAGGCTTGTATATTTGTAGTGACTGGGTGTATTGGTACTGAGTTAGGAAGGCTTGTAGTGACTGGGTGTATTGGTACTGAGTTAGGAAGGCTTGTAGTGACTGGGTGTATTGGTACTGAGTTAGGAAGGTTTGTATATTTGTAAGTCGCTCTGCATAAGAGCGTCTGCTAAATGACTTAAATGTAAATGTAAATGTAGTGACTGGGTGTATTGGTACTGAGTTAGGAATGTTTGTATATTTGTAGTGACTGGGTGTATTGGTACTGAGTTAGGAAGGCTTGTATATTTGTAGTGACTGGGTGTATTGGTACTGAGTTAGGAAGGCTTGTAGTGACTGGGTGTATTGGTACTGAGTTAGGAAGGCTTGTAGTGACTGGGTGTATTGGTACTGAGTTAGGAAGGCTTGTATATTTGTAGTGACTGCGTGTATTGATACTGAGTTAGGAAGGCTTGTATATTTGTAGTGACTGGGTGTATTGGTACTGAGTTAGGAAGGTTTGTATATTTGTAGTGACTGGGTGTATTGGTACTGAGTTAGGAAGGCTTGTATATTTGTAGTGACTGGGTGTATTGGTACTGAGTTAGGAAGGCTTGTAGTGACTGGGTGTATTGGTACTGAGTTAGGAAGGCTTGTAGTGACTGGGTGTATTGGTACTGAGTTAGGAAGGCTTGGTTTGTAGTGACTGGGTGTATTGGTACTGAGTTAGGAAGGCTTGGTGATTGGTGTATTGGATACTGAGTTAGGAAGGCTTGTATATTTGTAGTGACTGGGTGTATTGGTACTGAGTTAGGAAGGCTTGTAGTGACTGGGTGTATTGGTACTGAGTTAGGAAGGCTTGTATATTTGTAGTGACTGGGTGTATTGATACTGAGTTAGGAAGGCTTGTAGTGACTGGGTGTATTGGTACTGAGTTAGGAAGGCTTGTAGTGTCTGGGTGTATTGATACTGAGTTAGGAAGGCTTGTATATTTGTAGTGACTGGGTGTATTGGTAGTGACTGGGTGTATTGATACTGAGTTAGGAAGGCTTGTATATTTGTAGTGACTGGGTGTATTGGTAGTGACTGGGTGTATTGATACTGAGTTAGGAAGGCTTGTATATTTGTAGTGACTGGGTGTATTGATACTGAGTTAGGAAGGCTTGTATATTTGTAGTGATTGGGTGTATTGATACTGAGTAAGGAAGGCTTGTATCTTTGTAGTGACTGGGTGTATTGGTACTGAGTTAGGAAGGTTTGTAGTGACTGGGTGTATTGGTACTGAGTTAGGAAGGCTTGTAGTGACTGGGTGTATTGATACTGAGTTAGGAAGGCTTGTAGTGACTGGGTGTATTGGTACTGAGTTAGGAAGGCTTGTAGTGACTGGGTGTATTGGTACTGAGTTATGAAGGCTTGTAGTGACTGGGTGTATTGGTACTGAGTTAGGAAGGCTTGTATATTTGTAGTGACTGGGTGTATTGATACTGAGTTAGGAAGGCTTGTATATTTGTAGTGACTGGGTGTATTGGTACTGAGTTAGGAAGGCTTGTAGTGACTGGGTGTATTGGTACTGAGTTAGGAAGGCTTGTAGTGACTGGGTGTATTGGTACTGAGTTAGGAAGGTTTGTATATTTGTAAGTCGCTCTGGATAAGAGCGTCTGCTAAATGACTTAAATGTAAATGTAAATGTAGTGACTGGGTGTATTGGTACTGAGTTAGGAAGGTTTGTATATTTGTAGTGACTGCGTGTATTGATACTGAGTTAGGAAGGCTTGTATATTTGTAGTGACTGGGTGTATTGGTACTGAGTTAGGAATGTTTGTATATTTGTAGTGACTGGGTGTATTGGTACTGAGTTAGGAAGGCTTGTATATTTGTAGTGACTGGGTGTATTGGTACTGAGTTAGGAAGGCTTGTAGTGACTGGGTGTATTGGTACTGAGTTAGGAAGGCTTGTAGTGACTGGGTGTATTGGTACTGAGTTAGGAAGGCTTGTATATTTGTAGTGACTGGGTGTATTGGTACTGAGTTAGGAAGGCTTGTAGTGTCTGGGTGTATTGATACTGAGTTAGGAAGGCTTGTATATTTGTAGTGACTGGGTGTATTGGTAGTGACTGGGTGTATTGATACTGAGTTAGGAAGGCTTGTATATTTGTAGTGACTGGGTGTATTGATACTGAGTTAGGAAGTGTTGTATATTTGTAGTGATTGGGTGTATTGATACTGAGTAAGGAAGGCTTGTATCTTTGTAGTGACTGGGTGTATTGGTACTGAGTTAGGAAGGTTTGTAGTGACTGGGTGTATTGGTACTGAGTTAGGAAGGCTTGTAGTGACTGGGTGTATTGATACTGAGTTAGGCTTGTAGTGACTGGGTGTATTGATACTGAGTTAGGGAAGGCTTGTATATTTGTAGTGACTGGGTGTATTGGTACTGAGTTAGGAAGGCTTGTAGTGACTGGGTGTATTGGTACTGAGTTAGGAAGGCTTGTATCTTTGTAGTGACTGGGTGTATTGGTACTGAGTTAGGAAGGTTTGTAGTGACTGGGTGTATTGGTACTGAGTTAGGAAGGCTTGTAGTGACTGGGTGTATTGATACTGAGTTAGGAAGGCTTGTAGTGACTGGGTGTATTGGTACTGAGTTAGGAAGGCTTGTAGTGACTGGGTGTATTGGTACTGAGTTAGGAAGGCTTGTATATTTGTAGTGACTGGGTGTATTGGTACTGAGTTAGGAAGGCTTGTAGTGACTGGGTGTATTGGTACTGAGTTAGGAAGGCTTGTAGTGACTGGGTGTATTGGTACTGAGTTAGGAAGGCTTGTATATTTGTAGTGACTGGGTGTATTGATACTGAGTTAGGAAGGCTTGTATATTTGTAGTGACTGGGTGTATTGGTACTGAGTTAGGAAGGCTTGTAGTGACTGGGTGTATTGATACTGAGTTAGGAAGGCTTGTATATTTGTAGTGACTGGGTGTATTGATACTGAGTTAGGAAGGCTTGTAGTGACTGGGTGTATTGGTACTGAGTTAGGAAGGCTTGTAGTGACTGGGTGTATTGGTACTGAGTTAGGAAGGTTTGTATATTTGTAAGTCGCTCTGGATAAGAGCGTCTGCTAAATGACTTAAATGTAAATGTAAATGTAGTGACTGGGTGTATTGGTACTGAGTTAGGAAGGTTTGTATATTTGTAGTGACTGCGTGTATTGATACTGAGTTAGGAAGGCTTGTATATTTGTAGTGACTGGGTGTATTGATACTGAGTTAGGAAGGCTTATATTTGTAGGCTGGGTGTATTGGTACTGAGTTAGGAAGGCTTGTATATTTGTAGTGACTGGGTGTATTGGTACTGAGTTAGGAAGGCTTGTAGTGACTGGGTGTATTGGTACTGAGTTAGGAAGGCTTTTAGTGACTGGGTGTATTGGTACTGAGTTAGGAAGGTTTGTATATTTGTAAGTCGCTCTGGATAAGAGCGTCTGCTAAATGACTTAAATGTAAATGTAAATGTAGTGACTGGGTGTGGTACTGAGTTAGGAAGGTTTGTATTTTGTAGTGACTGCGTGTATTGATACTGAGTTAGGAAGGCTTGTATATTTGTAGTGACTGGGTGTATTGGTACTGAGTTAGGAATGTTTGTATATTTTTGACTAGTGGTACTGAGTTAGGGGCTTGTATATTTGTAGTGACTGGGTGTATTGGTAGTGACTGTGTATTGGTAGTGACTGGGTGTATTAGTTGGTAGTGACTGGGTGTATTGGTACTGAGTTAGGAAGGCTTGTATATTTGTAGTGACTGGGTGTATTGGTACCGAGTTAGGAAGGCTTGTATATTTGTAGTGACTGGGTGTATTGGTACTGAGTTAGGAAGGCTTGTAGTGTCTGGGTGTATTGATACTGAGTTAGGAAGGCTTGTATATTTGTAGTGACTGGGTGTATTGGTAGTGACTGGGTGTATTGGTAGTGACTGGGTGTATTGGTAGTGACTGGGTGTATTGGTAGTGGTAGTGACTGGGTGTATTGGTACTGAGTTAGGAAGGCTTGTATATTTGTAGTGACTGGGTGTATTGGTACTGAGTTAGGAAGGCTTGTATATTTGTAGTGACTGGGTGTATTGGTACTGAGTTAGGAAGGCTTGTAGTGTCTGGGTGTATTGATACTGAGTTAGGAAGGCTTGTATATTTGTAGTGACTGGGTGTATTGATACTGAGTTAGGAAGGTTTGTATATTTGTAGTGACTGGGTGTATTGGTACTGAGTTAGGAAGGCTTGTATCTTTGTAGTGATTGGGTGTATTGATACTGAGTTAGGAAGGCTTGTATCTTTGTAGTGACTGGGTGTATTGGTACTGAGTTAGGAAGGTTTGTAGTGACTGGGTGTATTGGTACTGAGTTAGGAAGGCTTGTAGTGACTGGGTGTATTGATACTGAGTTAGGAAGGCTTGTAGTGACTGGGTGTATTGGTACTGAGTTAGGAAGGCTTGTAGTGACTGGGTGTATTGGTACTGAGTTAGGAAGGCTTGTATATTTGTAGTGACTGGGTGTATTGGTACTGAGTTTAGTGACTGGGTGTATTGATACTGAGTTAGGAAGGCTTGTAGTGACTGGGTGTATTGATACTGAGTTAGGAAGGCTTGTATATTTGTAGTGACTGGGTGTATTGATACTGAGTTAGGAAGGCTTGTATCTTTGTAGTGACTGGGTGTATTGGTACTGAGTTAGGAAGGTTTGTAGTGACTGGGTGTATTGATACTGAGTTAGGAAGGCTTGTATATTTGTAGTGACTGGGTGTATTGGTACTGAGTTAGGAAGGTTTGTAGTGACTGGGTGTATTGGTACTGAGTTAGGAAGGCTTGTAGTGACTGGGTGTATTGGTACTGAGTTAGGAAGGTTTGTATATTTGTAAGTCGCTCTGGATAAGAGCGTCTGCTAAATGACTTAAATGTAAATGTAAATGTAGTGACTGGGTGTATTGGTACTGAGTTAGGAAGGTTTGTATATTTGTAGTGACTGCGTGTATTGATACTGAGTTAGGAAGGCTTGTATATTTGTAGTGACTGGGTGTATTGATACTGAGTTAGGAAGGCTTGTATATTTGTAGTGACTGGGTGTATTGGTACTGAGTTAGGAAGGCTTGTATATTTGTAGTGACTGGGTGTATTGGTACTGAGTTAGGAAGGCTTGTAGTGACTGGGTGTATTGGTACTGAGTTAGGAAGGCTTTTAGTGACTGGGTGTATTGGTACTGAGTTAGGAAGGTTTGTATATTTGTAAGTCGCTCTGGATAAGAGCGTCTGCTAAATGACTTAAATGTAAATGTAAATGTAGTGACTGGGTGTATTGGTACTGAGTTAGGAAGGTTTGTATATTTGTAGTGACTGCGTGTATTGATACTGAGTTAGGAAGGCTTGTATATTTGTAGTGACTGGGTGTATTGGTACTGAGTTAGGAATGTTTGTATATTTGTAGTGACTGGGTGTATTGGTACTGAGTTAGGAAGGCTTGTATATTTGTAGTGACTGGGTGTATTGGTACTGAGTTAGGAAGGCTTGTAGTGACTGGGTGTATTGGTACTGAGTTAGGAAGGCTTGTAGTGACTGGGTGTACTGGTACTGAGTTAGGAAGGCTTGTATATTTGTAGTGACTGGGTGTATTGGTACTGAGTTAGGAAGGCTTGTATATTTGTAGTGACTGGGTGTATTGGTACTGAGTTAGGAAGGCTTGTAGTGACTGGGTGTATTGATACTGAGTTAGGAAGGCTTGTATATTTGTAGTGACTTGTAGTGACTGGTATTGTGAGTTATTGTATATTTGTAGTGACTGGGTGTATTGGTAGTGACTGATTGTACTGAGTTAGGAAGGCTTGTATATTTGTAGTGACTGGGTGTATTGATACTGAGTTAGGAAGGCTTGTATATTTGTAGTGATTGGGTGTATTGATACTGAGTAAGGAAGGCTTGTATCTTTGTAGTGACTGGGTGTATTGGTACTGAGTTAGGAAGGTTTGTAGTGACTGGGTGTATTGGTACTGAGTTAGGAAGGCTTGTAGTGACTGGGTGTATTGATACTGAGTTAGGAAGGCTTGTAGTGACTGGGTGTATTGGTACTGAGTTAGGAAGGCTTGTAGTGACTGGGTGTATTGGTACTGAGTTAGGAAGGCTTGTATATTTGTAGTGACTGGGTGTATTGATACTGAGTTAGGAAGGCTTGTAGTGACTGGGTGTATTGATACTGAGTTAGGAAGGCTTGTAGTGACTGGGTGTATTGGTACTGAGTTAGGAAGGCTTGTATATTTGTAGTGACTGGGTGTATTGGTAGTGACTGGGTGTATTGGTACTGAGTTAGGAAGGCTTGTATATTTGTAGTGACTGGGTGTATTGGTAGTGACTGGGTGTATTGGTACTGAGTTAGGAAGGCTTGTATATTTGTAGTGACTGGGTGTATTGGTAGTGACTGGGTGTATTGGTACTGAGTTAGGAAGGCTTGTATATTTGTAGTGACTGGGTGTATTGGTACTGAGTTAGGCAGGCTTGTATATTTGTAGTGACTGGGTGTATTGATACTGAGTTAGGAAGGCTTGTATCTTTGTAGTGACTGGGTGTATTGATACTGAGTTAGGAAGGCTTGTATATTTGTAGTGACGGGGTGTATTGGTACTGAGTTAGGAAGGCTTGTATATTTGTAGTGACTGGGTGTATTGGTAGTGACTGGGTGTATTGGTAGTGACTGGGTGTATTGGTAGTGACTGGGTGTATTGGTAGTGGTAGTGACTGGGTGTATTGGTACTGAGTTAGGAAGGTTTGTGTATTTGTAGTGACTGGGT
>NC_088403.1:10513217-10533523 GCF_034236695.1 Oncorhynchus nerka
TTACCTGCGTTTACCTGCTTTCGCATCGGTTCGGTGGATGCTAGCTTCTAACACGTCAGCTAACGTTTACCTGCTTTCGCATCGGTTCGGTGGGATGTGGATGCGTTTAGCATCGGTTCGGTGGATGCTAACACGTCAGCTAACGTTTACGGTGGGATGCTGCTTTAACACGCAGCTCGTTTACCTGTTCGGTCGGTGGATGCTAGCTTCCAACACGTCAGCTAACGTTTACCTGCTTTCGCATCGGTTCGGTGGGATGCTAGCTTCTAACACGTCAGCTAACGTTTACCTGCTTTCGCATCGGTTCGGTGGGATGCTAGCTTCTAACACGTCAGCTAACGTTTACCTGCTTTCGCATCGGTTCGGTGGGATGCTAGCTTCCAACACGTCAGCTAACGTTTACCTGCTTTCGCATCGGTTCGGTGGGATGCTAGCTTCTAACACGTCAGTTAACGTTTACCTGCTTTCGCATCGGTTCGGTGGATGCTAGCTTCTAACACGTCAGCTAACGTTTACCTGCTTTCGCATCGGTTCGGTGGGATGCTAGCTTCTAACACGTCAGCTAACGTTTACCTGCTTTCGCATCGGTTCGGTGGGATGCTAGCTTCTAACACGTCAGCTAACGTTTACCTGCTTTCGCATCGGTTCAGTGGGATGCTAGCTTCCAACACGTCAGCTAACGTTTACCTGCTTTCGCATCGGTTCGGTGGATGCTAGCTTCCAACACGTCAGCTAACGTTTACCTGCTTTCGCAAAAAGGCCAGTTTGTATCTGCACTGCCAAAACCCTCTCCTATTCCCAAGTCATGAAGGAATCACAGCCTAGCTAGCTATATATTTTCAATAGGAAGCTGCAATAGTCATATAATAGTCATATCCGTGTAGAAAGAAAAAGTTTACCTCAGGCTACTGTCTCTCTCGCTCTTCAATGCTGTCTAATATCTCTCGTAGCTACTATCACTAGCAGCTGGCCTTCACCTTGGCTAGCTAGATTAGCTTTGTATCGATGGATTCCCGTGTGAGAGAAATAGCTAGAGTTTTAAATAGTCACGTTGTGCTAGGAGTAAATAGTTGTTATTCATTATTTGAATAAATGTCTTAAAAAGTAACTGCAAACTGGTTTGGTGACACTCAGAGTGTAATGGCACGTAACTCTCGCTTGATATTTGGAGTAGAGATAGTGTTGGAATCATTAGATAGCTGACATTCTCCTCTTTCCAGAAAAACTCTGAATCTGATTTGGTAGAGCAAGTCACATAGACTGGCTGCAATGCAGTGAAACCATTGATTAATATAACGCTTTAAACCTAAAAGACATATAATACACTCAATACAATCTCATTTACCCAGAACAGCTTCTACCCCCAAGCCATAAGACTGCTGACAGGTTACACAACAAGAGGTAAAACATGATAGTCTCCCTCTCTCGCTCCCTTGCTCTCTTACTCATTCTATCTCTGTCTCTCTCTCCCTCTGTCATTTTGAAGTCCATTTTATTATAAATAAGAATATACTATATTTATAAACACTCTGACGTTAATGTGAATGCTTCCATGATTACGGATAATCCTGAATGAATTGTGAATAATGATGAGTGAGAAAGTTACAGAAGGTCAAAGATTTTATTTTTATTTTTTTATTTCACCTTTATTTAACCAGGTAGGCTAGTTGAGAACAGGTTCTCATTTGCAACTGCGACCTGGCCAAGATAAAGCATAGCAGTGTGAACAGACAACACAGAGTTACACATGGAGTAAACAATTAACAAGTCAATAACACATACCCCTAAAACATGCTAAGCTCTCACCATTACCAATAACACGGGAGGTTAGCATTTTATATCATAACCCTAAAACATGCTAACCTCCCACCATTACAATAACACAGGAGGTTAGCATTTTATATCATAACCCTAAAACATGCTAACCTCTCACCATTACAATAACACAGGAGGTTAGCATTTTATATCATACCCCTAAAACATGCTAACCTCCCACCATTACAATAACACATACCCCTAAAACATGCTAACCTCCCACCATTACAATAACACGGGAACATTTTATATCATACCCCTAAAACATGCTAACCTCTCACCATTACAATAACACGGGAGGTTAGCATTTTATATCATACCCCTAAAACATGCTAACCTCTCACCATTACAATAACAGGGGAGGTTAGCATTTTATATCATACCCCTAAAACATGCTAACCTCTCACCATTACAATAACACAGGAGGTTAGCATTTTATATCATACCCCTAAAACATGCTAACCTCTCAACATTACAATAACACGGGAGGTTAGCATTTTATATCCTAAAACATGCTAACCTCTCAACATTACAATAACACAGGAGGTTAGCATTTTATATCATACCCCTAAAACATGCTAACCTCTCACCATTACAATAACACGGGAGGAGGTTAATCATTAAAACATTATATCATACCCCTAAAACATGCTAACCTCTCACCATTACAATAACACAGGAGGTTAGCATTTTATATCATACCCCTAAAACATGCTAACCTCTCATCATTACCATATGTCTTGGGGGTATGAAGTGGTGTAGGAGGTCTAAGTGTTACCCCCTCGCACCTCTCTGATTGGGTTAAATACGGAAGACACATGGTTGAATGCATTCAGTTGTACAACTGACTAGGTTTCCCCTTCCTTTCCTTTTCCTCCAAACCTTGGTCAAAAAATGTAGGGTCAGGTAGCCAAACTCACTAAAGATATTTGCCTGTTTTATAGACTTTCAAAAGCCTTTGATTCCATAGAGGTGTGAGTGGTGTAAAGTGGTTAGGAGGTCTGTGTTATTAGGGTGCAACTGGTAGCCTAGGGGTTAAGAGGTCTGTGTTATTAGGGTGGCCGGTAGCCTAGGGGTTAAGAGGTCTGTGTTATTAGGGTGGCAGGTAGCCTAGGGGTTAAGAGGTCTATGTTATTAGGGTGGCAGGTAGCCTAGGGGTTAAGAGGCGGTAGCCTAGGGGTTAAGAGGTCTGTGTTATTAGGGTGGCAGGTAGCCTAGGGGTTAAGAGGTCTGTGTTATTAGGGTGGCCGGTAGCCTAGGGGTAAGAGATCTGTGTTATTAGGGTGGCGGTAGCCTAGGGGTTAAGAGGTCTGTGTTATTAGGGTGGCAGGTAGCCTAGGGGTTAAGAGGTCTATGTTATTAGGGTGGCAGGTAGCCAGGGGTTAAGAGGTCTGTGTTATTAGGGTGGCGGTAGCCTAGGGGTTAAGAGGTCTGTGTTATTAGGGTGGCCGGTAGCCTAGGGGTTAAGAGGTCTGTGTTATTAGGGTGGCAGGTAGCCTAGGGGTTAAGAGGTCTATGTTATTAGGGTGGCAGGTAGCCTAGGGGTTAAGAGGTCTGTGTTATTAGGGTGGCCGGTAGCCTAGGGGTTAAGAGGTCTGTGTTATTAGGGTGGCCGGTAGCCTAGGGGTTAAGAGGTCTGTGTTATTAGGGTAGGGGTTAAGAGGTCTGTGTTATTAGCCGGTAGCCTAGGGGTTAAGAGGTCTGTGTTATTAGGGTGGCCGGTAGCCTAGGGGTTAAGAGGTCTGTGTTATTAGGGTGGCAGGTAGCCTAGGGTTTAAGAGGTCTGTGTTATTAGGGTGGCCGGTAGCCTAGGGTTTAAGAGGTCTGTGTTATTAGGGTGGCAGGTAGCCTAGGGGTTAAGAGGTCTGTGTTATTAGGGTGGCAGGTAGCCTAGGGGTTAAGAGGTCTGTGTTATTAGGGTGGCAGGTAGCCTAGGGGTTAAGAGGTCTGTGTTATTAGGGTGGCAGGTAGCCTAGGGGGTTAAGAGGTCTGTGTTATTAGGGTGGCAGGTAGCCTAGGGGTTAAGAGGTCTGTGTTATTAGGGTGGCAGGTAGGTAGCCTAGGGGTTAAGAGGTCTGTGTTATTAGGGTACAGGTAGCCTAGGGGTTAAGAGGTCTGTGTTATTAGGGTGGCAGGTAGCCTAGGGGTTAAGAGGTCTGTGTTATTAGGGTGGCAGGTAGCCTAGGGGTTAAGAGGTCTGTGTTTTAGGGTGGCAGGTAGCCTAGGGGTTAAGAGGTCTGTGTTATTAGGGTGGCAGGGTAGCCTAGGGGTTTAAGAGGTCTGTGTTATTAGGGTGGCAGGTAGCCTAGGGGTTAGGGGTTATTAGGGTGGCAGGTAGCCTAGGGGTTAAGAGGTCTGTGTTATTAGGGTGGCAGGTAGCCTAGGGGTTAAGAGGTCTGTGTTATTAGGGTAGGTAGCCTAGGGGTTAAGAGGTCTGTGTTATTAGGGTGGCAGGTAGCCTAGGGGTTAAGAGGTCTGTGTTATTAGGGTGGCAGGTAGCCTAGGGGTTAAGAGGTCTGTGTTATTAGGGTGGCAGGTAGCCTAGGGGTTAAGAGGTCTGTGTTATTAGGGTGGCAGGTAGCCTAGGGGTTAAGAGGTCTGTGTTATTAGGGTGGCAGGTAGCCTAGGGGTTAAGAGGTCTGTGTTATTAGGGTGGCAGGTAGCCTAGGGGTTAAGAGGTCTGTGTTATTAGGGTGGCAGGTAGCCTAGGGGTTAAGAGGTCTGTGTTATTAGGGTGGCAGGTAGCCTAGGGGTTAAGAGGTCTGTGTTATTAGGGTGGCAGGTAGCCTAGGGGTTAAGAGGTCTGTGTTATTAGGGTGGCAGGTAGCCTAGGGTTAAGAGGTCTGTGTTATTAGGGTGGCAGGTAGCCTAGGGGTTAAGAGGTCTGTGTTATTAGGGTGGCAGGTAGCCTAGGGTTAAGAGGTCTGTGTTATTAGGGTGGCAGGTAGCCTAGGGTTAAGAGGTCTGTGTTATTAGGGTGGCAGGTAGCCTAGGGGTTAAGAGGTCTGTGTTATTAGGGTGGCAGGTAGCCTAGGGGTTAAGAGGTCTGTGTTATTAGGGTGGCAGGTAGCCTAGGGGTTAAGAGGTCTGTGTTATTAGGGTGGCAGGTAGCCTAGGGGTTAAGAGGTCTGTGTTATTAGGGTGGCAGGTAGCCTAGGGGTTAAGAGGTCTGTGTTATTAGGGTGGCAGGTAGCCTAGGGGTTAAGAGGTCTGTGTTATTAGGGTGGCAGGTAGCCTAGGGGTTAAGAGGTCTGTGTTATTAGGGTGGCAGGTAGCCTAGGGGTTAAGAGGTCTGTGTTATTAGGGTGGCAGGTAGCCTAGGGGTTAAGAGGTCTGTGTTATTAGGGTGGCAGGTAGCCTAGGGGTTAAGAGGTCTGTGTTATTAGGGTGGCAGGTAGCCTAGGGGTTAAGAGGTCTGTGTTATTAGGGTGGCAGGTAGCCTAGGGGTTAAGAGGTCTGTGTTATTAGGGTGGCAGGTAGCCTAGGGGTTAAGAGGTCTGTGTTATTAGGGTGGCAGGTAGCCTAGGGGTTAGGTCTGTGTTATTTGGCAGGTAGCCTAGGGGTTAAGAGGTCTGTGTTATTAGGGTGGCAGGTAGCCTAGGGGTTAAGAGGTCTGTGTTATTAGGGTGGCAGGTAGCCTAGGGGTTAAGAGGTCTGTGTTATTAGGGTGGCAGGTAGCCTAGGGGTTAAGAGGTCTGTGTTATTAGGGTGGCAGGTAGCCTAGGGGTTAAGAGGTCTGTGTTATTAGGGTGGCAGGTAGCCTAGGGGTTAAGAGGTCTGTGTTATTAGGGTGGCAGGTAGCCTAGGGGTTAAGAGGTCTGTGTTATTAGGGTGGCAGGTAGCCTAGGGGTTAAGAGGTCTGTGTTATTAGGGTGGCAGGTAGCCTAGGGGTTAAGAGGTCTGTGTTATTAGGGTGGCAGGTAGCCTAGGGGTTAAGAGGTCTGTGTTATTAGGGTGGCAGGTAGCCTGTTATTAGGGGGTTAAGAGGTCTGTGTTATTAGGGTGGCAGGTAGCCTAGGGGTTAAGAGGTCTGTGTTATTAGGGTGGCAGGTAGCCTAGGGGTTAAGAGGTCTGTGTTATTAGGGTGGCAGGTAGCCTAGGGGTTAAGAGGTCTGTGTTATTAGGGTGGCAGGTAGCCTAGGGGTTAAGAGGTCTGTGTTATTAGGGTGGCAGGTAGCCTAGGGGTTAAGAGGTCTGTGTTATTAGGGTGGCAGGTAGCCTAGGGGTTAAGAGGTCTGTGTTATTAGGGTGGCAGGTAGCCTAGGGTTAAGAGGTCTGTGTTATTAGGGTGGCAGGTAGCCTAGGGGTTAAGAGGTCTGTGTTATTAGGGTGGCAGGTAGCCTAGGGGTTAAGAGGTCCTAGCCTAGGGGTTAAGAGGTCTGTGTTATTAGGGTGGCAGGTAGCCTAGGGGTTAAGAGGTCTGTGTTATTAGGGTGGCAGGTAGCCTAGGGGTTAAGAGGTCTGTGTTATTAGGGTGGCAGGTAGCCTAGGGGTTAAGAGGTCTGTGTTATTAGGGTGGCAGGTAGCCTAGGGGTTAAGAGGTCTGTGTTATTAGGGTGGCAGGTAGCCTAGGGGTTAAGAGGTCTGTGTTATTAGGGTGGCAGGTAGCCTAGGGGTTAAGAGGTCTGTGTTATTAGGGTGGCCTAGGGGTTAAGAGGTCTGTGTTATTAGGGGGTTAAGAGGTCTGTGTTATTAGGGTGGCAGGTAGCCTAGGGGTTAAGAGGTCTGTGTTATTAGGGTGGCAGGTAGCCTAGGGGTTAAGAGGTCTGTGTTATTAGGGTTAGCCTAGGGGTTAAGAGGTCTGTGTTATTAGGGTGGCCAGGTAGCCTAGGGGTTAAGAGGTCTGTGTTATTAGGGTGGCAGGTAGCCTAGGGGTTAAGAGGTCTGTGTTATTAGGGTGGCAGGTAGCCTAGGGGTTAAGAGGTCCTAGGGGTTAAGAGGTCTGTGTTATTAGGGTGGCAGGTAGCCTAGGGGTTAAGAGGTCTGTGTTATTAGGGTGGCAGGTAGCCTAGGGGTTAAGAGGTCTGTGTTATTAGGGTGGCAGGTAGCCTAGGGGTTAAGAGGTCTGTGTTATTAGGGTGGCAGGTAGCCTAGGGGTTAAGAGGTCTGTGTTATTAGGGTGGCAGGTAGCCTAGGGGTTAAGAGGTCTGTGTTATTAGGGTGGCAGGTAGCCTAGGGGTTAAGAGGTCTGTGTTATTAGGGTGGCAGGTAGCCTAGGGGTTAAGAGGTCTGTGTTATTAGGGTGGCAGGTAGCCTAGGGGTTAAGAGGTCTGTGTTATTAGGGTGGCAGGTAGCCTAGGGGGTTAAGAGGTCTGTGTTATTAGGGTGGCAGGTAGCCTAGGGGTTAAGAGGTCTGTGTTATTAGGGTGGCAGGTAGCCTAGGGGTTAAGAGGTCTGTGTTATTAGGGTGGCAGGTAGCCTAGGGGTTAAGAGGTCTGTGTTATTAGGGTGGCAGGTAGCCTAGGGGTTAAGAGGTCTGTGTTATTAGGGTGGCAGGTAGCCTAGGGGTTAAGAGGTCTGTGTTATTAGGGTGGCAGGTAGCCTAGGGGTTAAGAGGTCTGTGTTATTAGGGTGGCAGGTAGCCTAGGGGTTAAGAGGTCTGTGTTATTAGGGTGGCAGGTCTAGGGGTTAAGAGGTCTGTGTTATTAGGGTGGCAGGTAGCCTAGGGGTTAAGAGGTCTGTGTTATTAGGGTGGCAGGTAGCCTAGGGGTTAAGAGGTCTGTGTTATTAGGGTGGCAGGTAGCCTAGGGGTTAAGAGGTCTGTGTTATTAGGGTGGCAGGTAGCCTAGGGGTTAAGAGGTCTATGTTATTAGGGTGGCAGGTAGCCTAGGGGTTAAGAGGTCTGTGTTATTAGGGTGGCCGGTAGCCTAGGGGTTAAGAGGTCTGTAGAGGTCTGTGTTATTAGGGTGGCAGGTAGCCTAGGGGTTAAGAGGTCTGTGTTATTAGGGTGGCAGGTAGCCTAGGGGTTAAGAGGTCTGTGTTATTAGGGTGGCAGGTAGCCTAGGGGTTAAGAGGTCTGTGTTATTAGGGTCAGGTAGCCTAGGGGTTAAGAGGTCTGTGTTATTAGGGTGGCAGGTAGCCTAGGGGTTAAGAGGTCTGTGTTATTAGGGTGGCAGGTAGCCTAGGGGTTAAGAGGTCTGTGTTATTAGGGTGGCAGGTAGCCTAGGGGTTAAGAGGTCTGTGTTATTAGGGTGGCAGGTAGCCTAGGGGTTAAGAGGTCTGTGTTATTAGGGTGGCAGGTAGCCTAGGGGTTAAGAGGTCTGTGTTATTAGGGTGGCAGGTAGCCTAGGGGTTAAGAGGTCTGTGTTATTAGGGTGGCAGGTAGCCTAGGGGTTAAGAGGTCTGTGTTATTAGGGTGGCAGGTAGCCTAGGGGTTAAGAGGTCTGTGTTATTAGGGTGGCAGGTAGCCTAGGGGTTAAGAGGTCTGTGTTATTAGGGTGGCAGGTAGCCTAGGGGTTAAGAGGTCTGTGTTATTAGGGTGGCAGGTAGCCTAGGGGTTAAGAGGTCTGTGTTATTAGGGTGGCAGGTAGCCTAGGGGTTAAGAGGTCTGTGTTATTAGGGTGGCAGGTAGCCTAGGGGTTAAGAGGTCTGTGTTATTAGGGTGGCAGGTAGCCTAGGGGTTAAGAGGTCTGTGTTATTAGGGTGGCAGGTAGCCTAGGGGTTAAGAGGTCTGTGTTATTAGGGTGGCAGGTAGCCTAGGGGTTAAGAGGTCTGTGTTATTAGGGTGGCAGGTAGCCTAGGGGTTAAGAGGTCTGTGTTATTAGGGTGGCAGGTAGCCTAGGGGTTAAGAGGTCTGTGTTATTAGGGTGGCAGGTAGCCTAGGGGTTAAGAGGTCTGTGTTATTAGGGTGGCAGGTAGCCTAGGGGTTAAGAGGTCTGTGTTATTAGGGTGGCAGGTAGCCTAGGGGTTAAGAGGTCTGTGTTATTAGGGTGGCAGGTAGCCTAGGGGTTAAGAGGTCTGTGTTATTAGGGTGGCAGGTAGCCTAGGGGTTAAGAGGTCTGTGTTATTAGGGTGGCAGGTAGCCTAGGGGTTAAGAGGTCTGTGTTATTAGGGTGGCAGGTAGCCTAGGGGTTAAGAGGTCTGTGTTATTAGGGTGGCAGGTAGCCTAGGGGTTAAGAGGTCTGTGGGTGGCAGGTAGCCTAGGGGTTAAGAGGTCTGTGTTATTAGGGTGGCAGGTAGCCTAGGGGTTAAGAGGTCTGTGTTATTAGGGTGGCAGGTAGCCTAGGGGTTAAGAGGTCTGTGTTATTAGGGTGGCAGGTAGCCTAGGGGTTAAGAGGTCTGTGTTATTAGGGTGGCAGGTTAGGGGTTAAGAGGTCTGTGTTATTAGGGTGGCAGGTAGCCTAGGGGTTAAGAGGTCTGTGTTATTAGGGTGGCAGGTAGCCTAGGGGTTAAGAGGTCTGTGTTATTAGGGTGGCAGGTAGCCTAGGGTTAAGAGGTCTGTGTTATTAGGGTGGCAGGTAGCCTAGGGGTTAAGAGGTCTGTGTTATTAGGGTGGCAGGTAGCCTAGGGGTTAAGAGGTCTGTGTTATTAGGGTGGCAGGTAGCCTAGGGGTTAAGAGGTTGTGCCAGTAACCGAAAGGTTGCTGGTTAAAATCGGCGAGCTGACTAGGGGAAGAATCTGCCGATGTTCCCTGGAGCAAGGCACTTTACCCTAATTGCTCCTATAAGTTGCTCTGGATACGAGTATCTGATCAAATTTTCATGTTTGGGGCACAGAAATGCCCCAAACCTAGCCAATAAGGATATTCCCCCTAGTGTAGCCTAGGCAACCGTTAATGGGAGCTAGATCTACATGCATGATTCTCGGTAAAACACGTGTGTCCCCACTACCCCGTGGACTGGCTCGTACGTGGAGCATCCTTCATATAGGCTGCAAAGGCTTTAATGGCCGCCGGGGGGGGGAATATGTCTACTGTCTTAATAAAACACAATTTTCTGATTTTTTGGGACAATTTGGGACGTTGCACACCGTGTTCAGACAAGGGTACGAGTGGAATGCACATCAATCCGAGACGATATACACATCTAGCGGCCCGTATCGGCTTCCTAGGCAATCCTATAGCGCTCCAAATTGAGAAAAGAGCCACCAAGTTCTGGACTCACCTCTCACCCTGTGATCCAGAACATTATAACCACAAGGCTTTCTAATGCAAACCCCACCCTGTGATCCAGAACATTATAACCACAAGGCTTTCTAATGCAAACCCCACCCTGTGATCCAGAACATTATAACCACAAGGCTTTCTAATTCTTAATAAAACACAAACCCCACCCTGTGATCCAGAACATTATAACCACAAGGCTTTCTAATGCAAACCCCACCCAGAGAGTCACCCTGTGATCCAGAACATTATAACCACAAGGCTTTCTAATGCAAACCCCACCCTGTGATCCAGAACATTATAACCACAAGGCTTTCTTCAAACCCCACCCTGTGATCCAGAACATTATAACCACAAGGCTTTCTAATGCAAAACCCCCAGCCCAGAGAGTCACCCTGTGATCCAGAACATTATAACCACAAGGCTTTCTAATGATCCAGAACAAACCCCACCCTGTGATCCAGAACATTATAACCACAAGGCTTTCTAATCAAAAACCCCACAGCCCAGAGAGTCACCCTGTGATCCAGAACATTATAACCACAAGGCTTTCTAATTCAAACCCCACAGCCCAGACCCTGTGATCCAGAACATTATAAACACAAGGCTGCAAACCCCACTAATGCCAACCCCACCCTGTGATCCAGAACATTATAAACACAAGGCTTTCTAATTCACCCTGTGATCCAGAACATTATAAACACAAGGCTTTCTAATGCCCCACCCTGTGATCCAGAACATTATAAACACAAGGCTTTCTAATGCCCCACCCTGTGATCCAGAACATTATAACCACAAGGCTTTCTAATTCAAAAAAGCCCAGAGAGTCACCCTGTGATCCAGAACATTATAAACACAAGGCTTTCTAATGCAAACCCCACCCTGTGATCCAGAACATTATAAACACAAGGCTTTCTAATGCAAACCCCACCCTGTGATCCAGAACATTATAAACACAAGGCTTTCTAATTCAAACCCCACCCTGTGATCCAGAACATTATAACACACAAGGCTTTCTAATGCAAACCCCACCCTGTGATCCAGAACATTATAACCACAAGGCTTTCTAATTCAAAACCCCACAGCCCAGAGAGTCACCCTGTGATCCAGAACATTATAAACACAAGGCTTTCTAATGCAAACCCCACCCTGTGATCCAGAACATTATAAACACAAGGCTTTCTAATGCAAACCCCACCCTGTGATCCAGAACATTATAAACACAAGGCTTTCCCTTTGGAGCAACTAGCTCAACAGCACCAGCTAAATTCAACCATTCAATCACAAATAACAGAATTCTAACTAACCAAAATACACTAATTATGTCCTGACCTATAATTCTATTAGAGACTATAGAGACTATAGATCTAGCTACAGATTATGTCCTGACCTATAATTCTATTAGAGACTATAGATCTAGCTGCAGATTATGTCCTGACCTGTCATAATATTAGAGACTATAGATCTAGCTACAGATTATGTCCTGACCTATAATTCTATTAGAGACTATAGATCTAGCTACAGATTATGTCCTGACCTGTCATAATATTAGAGACTATAGATCTAGCTACAGATTATGTCCTGACCTGTCATAATATTAGAGACTATAGATCTAGCTACAGATTATGTCCTGACCTGTCATAATATTAGAGACTATAGATCTAACTACAGATTATGTCCTGACCTATAATTCTATTAGAGACTATAGATCTAACTACAGATTATGTCCTGACCTGTCATAATATTAGAGACTATAGATCTAGCTGCAGATTATGTCCTGACCTGTTGTAATATTAGAGACTATAGATCTAACTACAGATTATGTCCTGACCTGTTGTAATATTAGAGACTATAGATCTAGCTACAGATTATGTCCTGACCTATAATTCTATTAGAGACTATAGATCTAGCTACAGATTATGTCCTGACCTGTTGTAATATTAGAGACTATAGATCTAGCTACAGATTATGTCCTGACCTATAATTCTATTAGAGACTATAGATCTAGCTACAGATTATGTCCTGACCTGTTGTAATATTAGAGACTATAGATCTAGCTACAGATTATGTCCTGACCTATAATTCTATTAGAGACTATAGATCTAGCTACAGATTATGTCCTGACCTATAATTCTATTAGAGACTATAGATCTAGCTACAGATTATGTCCTGACCTCTCATAATATTAGAGACTATAGATCTAGCTACAGATTATGTCCTGACCTGTCATAATATTAGAGACTGTAGATCTAGCTACAGATTATGTCCTGACCTGTCATAATATTAGAGACTATAGATCTAGCTACAGATTATGTCCTGACCTGTCATAATATTAGAGACTATAGATCTAGCTACAGATTATGTCCTGACCTGTCATAATATTAGAGACTATAGATCTAGCTACAGATTATGTCCTGACCTGTCATAATATTAGAGACTATAGATCTAGCTGCAGATTATGTCCTGACCTGTTGTAATATTAGAGACTATAGATCTAACTACAGATTATGTCCTGACCTGTTGTAATATTAGAGACTATAGATCTAACTACAGATTATGTCCTGACCTGTCATAATATTAGAGACTATAGATCTAGCTACAGATTATGTCCTGACCTGTCATAATATTAGAGACTATAGATCTAGCTACAGATGTCCTGACCTCTCATAATATTAGAGACTATAGATCTAGCTACAGATTATGTCCTGACCTCTCATAATATTAGAGACTATAGATCTAGCTACAGATTATGTCCTGACCTCTCATAATATTAGAGACTATAGATCTAGCTACAGATTATGTCCTGACCTGTCATAATATTAGAGACTATAGATCTAGCTACAGATTATGTCCTGACCTGTCATAATATTAGAGACTATAGATCTAGCTACAGAGTATGTCCTGACCTGGCATAATATTAGAGACTATAGATCTAACTACAGATTATGTCCTGACCTGTTGTAATATTAGAGACTATAGATCTAACTACAGATTATGTCCTGACCTGTTGTAATATTAGAGACTATAGATCTAACTACAGATTATGTCCTGACCTGTTGTAATATTAGAGACTATAGATCTAGCTACAGAGTATGTCCTGACCTCTCATAATATTAGAGACTATAGATCTAGCTACAGATTATGTCCTGACCTCTCATAATATTAGAGACTATAGATCTAGCTACAGAGTATGTCCTGACCTGTCATAATATTAGAGACTATAGATCTAGCTACAGATTATGTCCTGACCTCTCATAATATTAGAGACTATAGATCTAGCTACAGATTATGTCCTGACCTGTTCATAATATTAGAGACTATAGATCTAGCTACAGAGTATGTCCTGACCTGTCATAATATTAGAGACTATAGATCTAACTACAGATTATGTCCTGACCTCTCATAATATTAGAGACTATAGATCTAGCTAATATTGAGAGAATATTAGAGACTATAGATCTAGCTACAGAGTATGTCCTGACCTGTCATAATATTAGAGACTATAGATCTACTGCAGATTATGTCCTGATCATAATATTAGAGACTATAGATCTAGCTACAGATTATGTCCTGACCTGTCATAATATTAGAGACTATAGATCTAGCTACAGATTATGTCCTGACCTGTCATAATATTAGAGACTATAGATCTAGCTACAGATTATGTCCTGACCTGTTGTAATATTAGAGACTATAGATCTAACTACAGATTATGTCCTGACCTGTTGTAATATTAGAGACTATAGATCTAGCTACAGATTATGTCCTGACCTGTAATAATATTAGAGACTATAGATCTAACTACAGATTATGTCCTGACCTGTTGTAATATTAGAGACTATAGATCTAGCTACAGATTATGTCCTGACCTGTCATAATATTAGAGACTATAGATCTAGCTACAGATTATGTCCTGACCTGTTGTAATATTAGAGACTATAGATCTAGCTACAGATTATGTCCTGACCTATAATTCTATTAGAGACTATAGATCTAGCTACAGATTATGTCCTGACCTATAATTCTATTAGAGACTATAGATCTAGCTACAGATTATGTCCTGACCTGTCATAATATTAGAGACTATAGATCTAGCTACAGATTATGTCCTGACCTGTCATAATATTAGAGACTATAGATCTAGCTACAGATTATGTCCTGACCTGTCATAATATTAGAGACTGTAGATCTAGCTACAGATTATGTCCTGACCTGTAATAATATTAGAGACTATAGATCTAGCTACAGATTATGTCCTGACCTGTCATAATATTAGAGACTATAGATCTAGCTGCAGATTATGTCCTGACCTGTTGTAATATTAGAGACTATAGATCTAACTACAGATTATGTCCTGACCTGTTGTAATATTAGAGACTATAGATCTAACTACAGATTATGTCCTGACCTGTCATAATATTAGAGACTATAGATCTAGCTACAGATTATGTCCTGACCTGTCATAATATTAGAGACTATAGATCTAGCTGCAGATTATGTCCTGACCTCTCATAATATTAGAGACTATAGATCTAGCTACAGATTATGTCCTGACCTCTCATAATATTAGAGACTATAGATCTAGCTACAGATTATGTCCTGACCTCTCATAATATTAGAGACTATAGATCTAGCTGCAGATTATGTCCTGACCTGTCATAATATTAGAGACTATAGATCTAGCTACAGATTATGTCCTGACCTCTCATAATATTAGAGACTATAGATCTAGCTACAGATTATGTCCTGACCTGTCATAATATTAGAGACTATAGATCTAACTACAGATTATGTCCTGACCTGTTGTAATATTAGAGACTATAGATCTAACTACAGATTATGTCCTGACCTGTTGTAATATTAGAGACTATAGATCTAACTACAGATTATGTCCTGACCTGTTGTAATATTAGAGACTATAGATCTAGCTGCAGATTATGTCCTGACCTGTTGTAATATTAGAGACTATAGATCTAGCTACAGATTATGTCCTGACCTCTCATAATATTAGAGACTATAGATCTAGCTGCAGATTATGTCCTGACCTGTCATAATATTAGAGACTATAGATCTAGCTACAGATTATGTCCTGACCTCTCATAATATTAGAGACTATAGATCTAGCTACAGATTATGTCCTGACCTGGCATAATATTAGAGACTGTAGATCTAGCTACAGAGTATGTCCTGACCTGTCATAATATTAGAGAGACAGATTATGTCCTGACCTGTCATAATATTCTATAGATCTAGCTACAGATTATGTCCTGACCTGTCATAATATTAGAGACTATAGATCTAGCTACAGATTATGTCCTGACCTGGCATAATATTAGAGACTGTAGATCTAGCTACAGAGTATGTCCTGACCTGTCATAATATTAGAGACTATAGATCTAACTACAGATTATGTCCTGACCTGTCATAATATTAGAGACTATAGATCTAGCTACAGAGTATGTCCTGACCTGTCATAATATTAGAGACTATAGATCTATTATGTCCTGACCAGAGACTATGTCCTGACCTGTTGTAATATTAGAGACTATAGATCTACTTATGTCCTGACCTGTCATAATATTAGAGACTCTAGCTACAGATTATGTCCTGACCTGTCATAATATTAGAGACTATAGATCTAGCTGCAGATTATGTCCTGACCTCTCATAATATTAGAGACTATAGATCTAGCTACAGATTATGTCCTGACCTTCATAATATTAGAGACTATAGATCTAGCTACAGATTATGTCCTGACCTCTCATAATATTAGAGACTATAGATCTAGCTGCAGATTATGTCCTGACCTGTCATAATATTAGAGACTATAGATCTAGCTACAGATTATGTCCTGACCTCTCATAATATTAGAGACTATAGATCTAGCTACAGATTATGTCCTGACCTGTCATAATATTAGAGACTATAGATCTAACTACAGATTATGTCCTGACCTGTTGTAATATTAGAGACTATAGATCTAGCTACAGATTATGTCCTGACCTGTTGTAATATTAGAGACTATAGATCTAACTACAGATTATGTCCTGACCTGTTGTAATATTAGAGACTATAGATCTAGCTGCAGATTATGTCCTGACCTGTTGTAATATTAGAGACTATAGATCTAGCTACAGATTATGTCCTGACCTAGATCTAGCTGCAGATTATGTCCTGACCTGTCATAATATTAGAGACTATAGATCTAGCTACAGATTATGTCCTGACCTCTCATAATATTAGAGACTATAGATCTAGCTACAGATTATGTCCTGACCTGGCATAATATTAGAGACTGTAGATCTAGCTACAGAGTATGTCCTGACCTGTCATAATATTAGAGACTATAGATCTAACTACAGATTATGTCCTGACCTGTCATAATATTAGAGACTATAGATCTAGCTACAGATTATGTCCTGACCTGTCATAATATTAGAGACTATAGATCTAGCTACAGATTATGTCCTGACCTGTCATAATATTAGAGACTATAGATCTAGCTACAGAGTATGTCCTGACCTGTCATAATATTAGAGACTATAGATCTAACTACAGATTATGTCCTGACCTGTCATAATATTAGAGACTATAGATCTAGCTACAGAGTATGTCCTGACCTGTCATAATATTAGAGACTATAGATCTAGCTACAGAGTATGTCCTGACCTGTCATAATATTAGAGACTATAGATCTAGCTACAGAGTATGTCCTGACCTCTCATAATATTAGAGACTATAGATCTAGCTGCAGATTATGTCCTGACCTGTTGTAATATTAGAGACTATAGATCTAACTACAGATTATGTCCTGACCTGTTGTAATATTAGAGACTATAGATCTAGCTACAGATTATGTCCTGACCTGTTGTAATATTAGAGACTATAGATCTAACTACAGATTATGTCCTGACCTGTTGTAATATTAGAGACTATAGATCTAGCTACAGATTATGTCCTGACCTGTTGTAATATTAGAGACTATAGATCTAACTACAGATTATGTCCTGACCTGTTGTAATATTAGAGACTATAGATCTAGCTACAGATTATGTCCTGACCTGTCATAATATTAGAGACTATAGATCTAGCTACAGATTATGTCCTGACCTGTTGTAATATTAGAGACTATAGATCTAGCTACAGATTATGTCCTGACCTGTTGTAATATTAGAGACTATAGATCTAGCTACAGAGTATGTCCTGACCTGTCATAATATTAGAGACTATAGATCTAGCTACAGAGTATGTCCTGACCTGTTGTAATATTAGAGACTATAGATCTAGCTACAGATTATGTCCTGACCTGTTGTAATATTAGAGACTATAGATCTAGCTACAGAGTATGTCCTGACCTGTTGTAATATTAGAGACTATAGATCTAGCTACAGAGTATGTCCTGACCTGTTGTAATATTAGAGACTATAGATCTAGCTACAGATTATGTCCTGACCTGTCATAATATTAGAGACTATAGATCTAGCTGCAGATTATGTCCTGACCTGTTGTAATATTAGAGACTATAGATCTAACTACAGATTATGTCCTGACCTGTTGTAATATTAGAGACTATAGATCTAACTACAGATTATGTCCTGACCTGTTGTAATATTAGAGACTATAGATCTAGCTACAGATTATGTCCTGACCTCTCATAATATTAGAGACTATAGATCTAGCTACAGATTATGTCCTGACCTCTCATAATATTAGAGACTATAGATCTAGCTACAGATTATGTCCTGACCTCTCATAATATTAGAGACTATAGATCTAGCTACAGAGTATGTCCTGACCTCTCATAATATTAGAGACTATAGATCTAGCTACAGAGTATGTCCTGACCTCTCATAATATTAGAGACTATAGATCTAGCTACAGATTATGTCCTGACCTCTCATAATATTAGAGACTATAGATCTAGCTACAGATTATGTCCTGACCTGTTGTAATATTAGAGACTATAGATCTAGCTACAGAGTATGTCCTGACCTGTCATAATATTAGAGACTATAGATCTAGCTACAGATTATGTCCTGACCTGTTGTAATATTAGAGACTGTAGATCTAACTACAGATTATGTCCTGACCTGTTGTAATATTAGAGACTATAGATCTAACTACAGATTATGTCCTGACCTGTTGTAATATTAGAGACTATAGATCTAGCTACAGATTATGTCCTGACCTCTCATAATATTAGAGACTATAGATCTAGCTACAGATTATGTCCTGACCTCTCATAATATTAGAGACTATAGATCTAGCTACAGAGTATGTCCTGACCTGTTGTAATATTAGAGACTATAGATCTAGCTACAGAGTATGTCCTGACCTGTCATAATATTAGAGACTATAGATCTAGCTACAGATTATGTCCTGACCTGTCATAATATTAGAGACTATAGATCTAGCTACAGATTATGTCCTGACCTGGCATAATATTAGAGACTATAGATCTAGCTACAGAGTATGTCCTGACCTGTTGTAATATTAGAGACTATAGATCTAGCTACAGAGTATGTCCTGACCTGTCATAATATTAGAGACTATAGATCTAGCTACAGATTATGTCCTGACCTGTTGTAATATTAGAGACTGTAGATCTAGCTACAGAGTATGTCCTGACCTGGCATAATATTAGAGACTATAGATCTAGCTGCAGATTATGTCCTGACCTGTCATAATATTAGAGACTGTAGATCTAGCTACAGAGTATGTCCTGACCTGTCATAATATTAGAGACTATAGATCTAACTACAGAGTATGTCCTGACCTGTCATAATATTAGAGACTATAGATCTAGCTACAGAGTATGTCCTGACCTCTCATAATATTAGAGACTATAGATCTAGCTACAGATTATGTCCTGACCTGTCATAATATTAGAGACTATAGATCTAGCTACAGATTATGTCCTGACCTGTCATAATATTAGAGACTATAGATCTAGCTACAGATTATGTCCTGACCTCTCATAATATTAGAGACTATAGATCTAGCTACAGAGTATGTCCTGACCTGTTGTAATATTAGAGACTATAGATCTAACTACAGATTATGTCCTGACCTGTTGTAATATTAGAGACTATAGATCTAACTACAGATTATGTCCTGACCTGTTGTAATATTAGAGACTATAGATCTAACTACAGATTATGTCCTGACCTGTTGTAATATTAGAGACTATAGATCTAGCTACAGATTATGTCCTGACCTCTCATAATATTAGAGACTATAGATCTAGCTACAGATTATGTCCTGACCTCTCATAATATTAGAGACTATAGATCTAGCTACAGATTATGTCCTGACCTCTCATAATATTAGAGACTATAGATCTAGCTACAGAGTATGTCCTGACCTCTCATAATATTAGAGACTATAGATCTAGCTACAGAGTATGTCCTGACCTCTCATAATATTAGAGACTATAGATCTAGCTACAGATTATGTCCTGACCTCTCATAATATTAGAGACTATAGATCTAGCTACAGAGTATGTCCTGACCTCTCATAATATTAGAGACTATAGATCTAGCTACAGATTATGTCCTGACCTGTCATAATATTAGAGACTATAGATCTAGCTACAGAGTATGTCCTGACCTGTTGTAATATTAGAGACTATAGATCTAGCTACAGAGTATGTCCTGACCTGTCATAATATTAGAGACTATAGATCTAGCTACAGATTATGTCCTGACCTGTCATAATATTAGAGACTATAGATCTAGCTACAGATTATGTCCTGACCTGGCATAATATTAGAGACTATAGATCTAGCTACAGAGTATGTCCTGACCTGTTGTAATATTAGAGACTATAGATCTAGCTACAGAGTATGTCCTGACCTGTCATAATATTAGAGACTATAGATCTAGCTACAGATTATGTCCTGACCTGTTGTAATATTAGAGACTGTAGATCTAGCTACAGAGTATGTCCTGACCTGGCATAATATTAGAGACTATAGATCTAGTACAGATTATGTCCTGACCTGTCATAATATTAGAGACTGTAGATCTAGCTACAGAGTATGTCCTGACCTGTCATAATATTAGAGACTATAGATCTAACTAGTCCTATGTCCTAGACTGTCATAATATTAGAGACTATAGATCTAGCTACAGTCCTGACCTGTCATAATATTAGAGACTATAGATCTAGCTACAGATTATGTCCTGACCTGTCATAATATTAGAGACTATAGATCTAGCTACAGATTTATGTCCTGACCTGTCATAATATTAGAGACTATAGATCTAGCTACAGATTATGTCCTGACCTGTTGTAATATTAGAGACTATAGATCTAGCTACAGAGTATGTCCTGACCTGTTGTAATATTAGAGACTATAGATCTAGCTACAGAGTATGTCCTGACCTGT
>NC_088403.1:10534023-10553502 GCF_034236695.1 Oncorhynchus nerka
TTAGGAAGGCTTGTATATTTGTAGTGACTGGGTGTATTGATACTGAGTTAGGAAGGTTTGTATATTTGTAGTGACTGGGTGTATTGGTACTGAGTTAGGGAAGGCTTGTATCTTTGTAGTGATTGGGTGTATTGATACTGGAGTTAGGATCTTTGTAGGCTTGTGTATTATTGATACTGAGTTAGGAAGGCTTGTATATTTGTAGTGACTGGGTGTATTGATACTGAGTTAGGAAGGCTTGTATCTTTGTAGTGACTGGGTGTATTGGTACTGAGTTAGGAAGGTTTGTAGTGACTGGGTGTATTGGTACTGAGTTAGGAAGGCTTGTAGTGACTGGGGTGTATTGATACTGAGTTAGGTATATTTGTAAGTCGCTTCTGGATAAGAGCTGCCTACAAATGACTTAAATGTAAAAATGTAAATGTAGTGACTGGGTGTATTGGTACTGAGTTAGGAAGGTTTGTATATTTGTAGTGACTGGCGTGTATTGATACTGAGTTAGGAAGGCTTGTATATTTGTAGTGACTGGGTGTATTGATACTGAGTTAGGAAGGCTTGTATATTTGTAGTGACTGGGTGTATTGGTACTGAGTTAGGGAAGGCTTGTATATTTGTAGTGACTGGGTGTATTGGTACTGAGTTAGGAAGGCTTGTAGTGACTGGGTGTATTGGTACTGAGTTAGGAAGGCTTTTAGTGACTGGGTGTATTGGTACTGAGTTAGGAAGGTTTGTATATTTGTAAGTCGCTCTGGATAAGA
Organism: Oncorhynchus nerka; assembly: GCF_034236695.1. Classification (NCBI taxonomy): domain Eukaryota; kingdom Metazoa; phylum Chordata; class Actinopteri; order Salmoniformes; family Salmonidae; genus Oncorhynchus; species Oncorhynchus nerka. The sequence continues at coordinate 10,534,782 of NC_088403.1, forward strand.
GCGTCTGCTAAATGACTTAAATGTAAATGTAAAATGTAGTGACTGGGTGTATTGGTACTGAGTTAGGAAGGTTTGTATATTTGTAGTGACTGCGTGATATTGATACTGAGTTAGGAAGGCTTGTATATTTGTAGTGACTGGGTGTATTGGTACTGAGTTAGAATGTTTGTATATTTGTAGTGACTGGGTGTATTGGTACTGAGTTAGGAAGGCTTGTATATTTGTAGTGACTGGGTGTATTAAAACTGAGTTAGGGAAGGCTTGTAGTGACTGGGTGTATTGGTACTGAGTTAGGAAGGCTTGTAGTGACTGGGTGTACTGGTACTGAGTTAGGAAGGCTTGTATATTTGTAGTGACTGGGTGTATTGGTACTGAGTTAGGAAGGCTTGTATATTTGTAGTGACTGGGTGTATTGGTACTGAGTTAGGAAGGCTTGTAGTGTCTGGGTGTATTGATACTGAGTTAGGAAGGCTTGTATATTTGTAGTGACTGGGTGTATTGGTAGTGACTGGGTGTATTGATACTGAGTTAGGAAGGCTTGTATATTTGTAGTGACTGGGTGTATTGGTAGTGACTGGGTGTATTGATACTGAGTTAGGAAGGCTTGTATATTTGTAGTGACTGGGTGTATTGATACTGAGTTAGGAAGGCTTGTATATTTGTAGTGATTGGGTGTATTGATACTGAGTAAGGAAGGCTTGTATCTTTGTAGTGACTGGGTGTATTGGTACTGAGTTAGGAAGGTTTGTAGTGACTGGGTGTATTGGTACTGAGTTAGGAAGGCTTGTAGTGACTGGGTGTATTGATACTGAGTTAGGAAGGCTTGTAGTGACTGGGTGTATTGGTACTGAGTTAGGAAGGCTTGTAGTGACTGGGTGTATTGGTACTGAGTTAGGAAGGCTTGTATATTTGTAGTGACTGGGTGTATTGATACTGAGTTAGGAAGGCTTGTAGTGACTGGGTGTATTGATACTGAGTTAGGAAGGCTTGTAGTGACTGGGTGTATTGGTACTGAGTTAGGAAGGCTTGTATATTTGTAGTGACTGGGTGTATTGGTAGTGACTGGGTGTATTGGTACTGAGTTAGGAAGGCTTGTATATTTGTAGTGACTGGGTGTATTGGTAGTGACTGGGTGTATTGGTACTGAGTTAGGAAGGCTTGTATATTTGTAGTGACTGGGTGTATTGGTAGTGACTGGGTGTATTGGTACTGAGTTAGGAAGGCTTGTATATTTGTAGTGACTGGGTGTATTGGTACTGAGTTAGGCAGGCTTGTATATTTGTAGTGACTGGGTGTATTGATACTGAGTTAGGAAGGCTTGTATCTTTGTAGTGACTGGGTGTATTGATACTGAGTTAGGAAGGCTTGTATATTTGTAGTGACGGGGTGTATTGGTACTGAGTTAGGAAGGCTTGTATATTTGTAGTGACTGGGTGTATTGGTAGTGACTGGGTGTATTGGTAGTGACTGGGTGTATTGGTAGTGACTGGGTGTATTGGTAGTGGTAGTGACTGGGTGTATTGGTACTGAGTTAGGAAGGTTTGTGTATTTGTAGTGACTGGGTGTATTGGTACTGAGTTAGGAAGGCTTGTAGTGACTTGGTGTATTGGTAGTGACTGGGTGTATTGGTAGTGACTGGGTGTATTGGTAGTGACTGGGTGTATTGGTAGTGACTGGGTGTATTTGTAGTGACTGGGTGTATTGGTAGTGACTGGGTGTATTGGTAGTGACTGGGTGTATTGGTAGTGACTGGGTGTATTGGTAGTGACTGGGTGTATTTGTAGTGACTGGGTGTATTGGTAGTGACTGGGTGTATTGGTACTGAGTTAGGAAGGCTTGTATATTTGTAGTGACTGGGTGTATTGATACTGAGTTAGGAAGGCTTGTAGTGACTGGGTGTATTGGTACTGAGTTAGGAAGGCTTGTAGTGACTGGGTGTATTGGTACTGAGTTAGGAAGGCTTGTAGTGACTGGGTGTATTGGTACTGAGTTAGGAAGGCTTGTAGTGACTGGGTGTATTGGTACTGAGTTAGGAAGGCTTGTATATTTGTAGTGACTGGGTGTATTGATACTGAGTTAGGAAGGCTTGTAGTGACTGGGTGTATTGATACTGAGTTAGGAAGGCTTGTATATTTGTAGTGACTGGGTGTATTGATACTGAGTTAAGAAGGTTTGTAGTGACTGGGTGTATTGGTAGTGACTGGGTGTATTGGTACTGAGTTAGGAAGGCTTGTATATTTGTAGTGACTGGGTGTATTGGTAGTGACTGGGTGTATTGGTACTGAGTTAGGAAGGCTTGTATATTTGTAGTGACTGGGTGTATTGGTAGTGACTGGGTGTATTGGTACTGAGTTAGGAAGGCTTGTATATTTGTAGTGACTGGGTGTATTGGTAGTGACTGGGTGTATTGGTAGTGACTGGGTGTATTGGTACTGAGTTAGGAAGGCTTGTATATTTGTAGTGACTGAGTGTATTGGTACTGAGTTAGGCAGGCTTGTATATTTGTAGTGACTGGGTGTATTGATACTGAGTTAGGAAGGCTTGTATCTTTGTAGTGACTGGGTGTATTGATACTGAGTTAGGAAGGCTTGTATATTTGTAGTGACTGGGTGTATTGGTACTGAGTTAGGAAGGCTTGTATATTTGTAGTGACTGGGTGTATTGGTAGTGACTGGGTGTATTGGTAGTGACTGGGTGTATTGGTAGTGGTAGTGACTGGGTGTATTGGTACTGAGTTAGGAAGGTTTGTGTATTTGTAGTGACTGGGTGTATTGGTACTGAGTTAGGAAGGCTTGTAGTGACTGGGTGTACTGGTAGTGACTGGGTGTATTGGTAGTGACTGGGTGTATTGGTAGTGACTGGGTGTATTGGTAGTGACTGGGTGTATTGATACACTCTCCAAACTCAAAGGGTCTGTTTTTCTTTCTTTATCCATCCACCAATCGGTGCCCTTCTTTGAGGCATTAGAAAACCTCCCTTGTCTTTGTCGTTGAATCTGTGCTTGAAATGTACCACCTGATTGAGGACCGTACAGATCATTGTATGTGTGGGGTACAGCGAGGGCGTAGTTATGACAAAATAATGTCAACCGCTATTATTGAACACGGAATGAGTCCATTATGCAACTTGTTCTGCACATTTTGACTCCTACATGTATTTAGGTGCCGTAACAAAGGGCTTGGATACTTACTGACTCAATTTCAGGATTTAATGTTTTATTAATTGAAAAAAAAAATGTTCTATAAACAAAATTCCACTTTGACCTTTTGGGGTATTAAACATTTATTAAATGTATATTTTGTATCACTGATCTACATTTAATTCAGGCTGTAGACACAACTAAATATGGAAACAGCGAAATGGTGTGAATACTTCATGAAGGCTCTAAGAAAGAGCAGGTTGTAGTTTATCTGGTGTGATGTATCAGGATACTCTTCTGGACTGGTATAATTGGTATAAACACACCACTGTGTGTGTGTGTGTGTGTGTGTGTGTGTGTGTGTGTGTGTGTGTGTGTGTGTGTGTGTGTGTGCGCCTGTGAGTCTATCTGTCTGTATGTAGGGCAGGCTGTGCTGTGTTGTGGTGGGTTAGCTCTGTCAGCAGTAGGGTCAGCAGTGTCTCGTTGACCTCTCTGTCCTGATGCCTCCCAGGGTGTAGAGGCAGGATTTGACAGCTCAGTGTGACCCAGTACCCTACCATTCTGCCCTTCCCAGCAGCCTTCGCTGTCCCCTGCCTGCCCTCAATACCAGCATCGACCCAGACCCTTCCCTGCCCTTTCCAGCAGAGGCCCTCCCTACCTTAGTCTCTCCCCTCCCTACCTCAGTCTCTCCTCCCTACCTCCGTCTCTCCCCTCCCTACCTCAGTCTCTCCCCTCCCTACCTCAGTCTCTCCCTCTCCCTACCTCCGTCTCTCCCCTCCCTACCTCTGTCTCCCCTCCCTACCTCAGTCTCTCCTCCCTACCTCAGTCTCTCCTCCCTACCTCAGTCTCTCCCCTCCCTACCTCAGTCTCTCCCCTCCCCTACCTCCGTCTCTCCCCTCCCTACCTCTGTCTCTCCCTCCCTACCTCAGTCTCTCCCTCCCTACCTCTGTCTCCCCTCCCTACCTCAGTCTCTCCCCTCCCTACCTCAGTCTCTCCCCTCTCCCTACCTCAGTCTCTCCCCTCCCTACCTCCGTCTCTCCCTCCCTACCTCAGTCTCTCCCCTCCCTACCTCTGTCTCTCCTCCCTACCTCAGTCTCTCCCCTCCCTACCTCTGTCTCTCCCCTCCCTACCTCAGTCTCTCCCCTCCCTACCTCTGTCTCTCCCCTCCCTACCTCTGTCTCTCCCCTCCCTACCTCTGTCTCTCCCCTCCCCTACCTCAGTCTCTCCCCTCCCTCGTCTCTCCCTCCCTACCTCTGTCTCTCCCTCCCTACCTCAGTCTCTCCCCTACCTCTGTCTCCCTCCCTACCTCTGTCTCTCCCTCCCTACCTCAGTCTCTCCCCTCCCTATCTCAGTCCCTCCCTACCTCAGTCTCTCCCTTCCCTACCTCAGTCTCTCCCTCCCTACCTCAGTCTCTCTCCCCTCCCTACCTCTGTCTCTCCCCTCCTACCTCAGTCTCTCCCTCCCTACCTCTGTCTCTCCCTCTACCTCTGTCTCTCCCTCCCTACCTCAGTCTCTCCCCTCCCTACCTCTGTCTCTCCCCTCCCTACCTCAGTCTCTCCCCTCCCTACCTCAGTCTCTCCCCTCCCTACCCTCAGTCTCTCCCTTCCCTACCTCAGTCTCTCCCTCCCTACCTCAGTCTCTCCCCTCCCTACCTCAGTCTCTCCCTCCCTACCGCAGTCTCCCTTCCCTACCTCAGTCTCTCCTCCCTACCTCAGTCTCTCCCTTCCCTACCTCAGTCTCTCTCCCTCCCTACCTCAGTCTCTCCCTCCCTACCTCAGTCTCTCCTCCCTACCTCAGTCTCTCCCCTTCCCTACCTCAGTCTCTCCTCCCTACCTCAGTCTCTCCCCTCCCTACCTTAGTCTCTCCCTCCTCCCTACCTCAGTCTCTCCTTCCCTACCTCAGTCTCTCCCTCCCTACCTCAGTCTCTCCTCCTACCTCTGTCTCTCCTCCCTACCTCTGTCTCCCCCTTCCCTACCTCTGTCTCTCCCCTCCCTACCTCCATCTCTCCCCTCCCTACCTCTGTCTCTCCCCCTCCTGAAGAAACAGAGATAAGAGGGTGAGAGGAGGAGATTGAGAAAAGAGTGAGGAAAGAGAGAGGGAGAGAGAGAGGGAGAGAGGGAGAGGGAGACAGAGCGAGAGATAGAGAGAGAGAGAGAGAGAGAGAGAGGGAGAGATAGAGAGAGAGAGGGAGAGAGACAGAGAGAGAGAGAGAGAGAAGACAGGAGTGAGAACTGGAAAGACAAGTGTTACATGCTAATCGGGGAGGGGTTGTGGAAGCTCACCGAAAGATCTGTCATGTGACTTGATGTGCTGATTCAGGGCATGCAGATAATTGGATAATTGCGTGCCATGGAGCTGGGCTGATAACTGAGCCGGGGGCAACCGTTTCCTAGGAGACGTAGGCGTGTGTCAACATGCCGTTGAAAGCTGACACCTCCTGAATAGATTTTAGGATACTTTGTAGTTTTCTCGCTTTTTCTTTTTTTTTTTCAATCTCTCCTTGTTCTTCCTTTTTCTCGGTTAAGCATGACGATTCCTTGCTGGTTGAGGGATGACATTTGCACACACACACACACACACACACACACACACACACACACACACACACACACACACACACACACGCTGAATGGTTCCTAAACATAATCCGACAACACTCCACTATACCCATCCTAGAACTGTAGAAGCCACTTTAAGCTATTTAAATCTGCCTCTGCTTCCCTGTGGGCTTTACCTGTCTGACGGGGCTTCAGGGGAACGATAGGGGACGTGTGTGTGTGGGGGCATTAGGGTAATAATAGGGATGTGTGGGGTGGTATTAGGCCTTAGGGTAGACCAGGAAGAAGAAACAGGCCTAATCTACCATAGCTATGTGACATGTCGTATGATTATTGTAAATGTTCAACTACGTGCATCATGTGCATGTTGAAATATGTAAGTGTCGCTCGGGCAAATGTGGACCAGAATTCAAATTCAGAGTATGAATATAGTTTTTTATTCTTATGAACGTAGAATCAAATATAACAGCGGAGCACTTTCGCATCGGTTCGGTGGGATGCTAGCTTCCAACACGTCAGCTAACGTTTACCTGTTTTCGCATCGGTTCGGTGGATGCTAGCTTCCAACACGTCAGCTAACGTTTACCTGCTTTCGCATCGGTTCGGTGGGATGCTAGCTTCTAACACGTCAGCTAACGTTTACCTGCTTTCGCATCGGTTCGGTGGATGCTAGCTTCCAACACGTCAGCTAACGTTTACCTGCTTTCGCATCGGTTCGGTGGGATGCTAGCTTCTAACACGTCAGCTAACGTTTACCTGCTTTCGCATCGGTTCGGTGGATGCTAGCTTCCAACACGTCAGCTAACGTTTACCTGTTTTCGCATCGGTTCGGTGGGATGCTAGCTTCTAACACGTCAGCTAACGTTTACCTGCTTTCGCATCGGTTCGGTGGATGCTAGCTTCCAACACGTCAGCTAACGTTTACCTGCTTTCGCATCGGTTCGGTGGGATGCTAGCTTCTAACACGTCAGCTAACGTTTACCTGCTTTCGCATCGGTTCGGTGGATGCTAGCTTTCAACACGTCAGCTAACGTTTACCTGCTTTCGCATCGGTTCGGTGGGATGCTAGCTTCTAACACGTCAGCTAACGTTTACCTGCTTTCGCATCGGTTCGGTGGATGCTAGCTTCCAACACGTCAGCTAACGTTTACCTGCTTTCGCATCGGTTCGGTGGGATGCTAGCTTCTAACACGTCAGCTAACGTTTACCTGCTTTCGCATCGGTTCGGTGGGATGCTAGCTTCTAACACGTCAGCTAACGTTTACCTGCTTTCGCATCGGTTCGGTGGGATGCTAGCTTCCAACACGTCAGCTAACGTTTACCTGCTTTCGCATCGGTTCGGTGGGATGCTAGCTTCTAACACGTCAGTTAACGTTTACCTGCTTTCGCGATCGGTTCGGTGGATGCTAGCTTCTAACACGCCAGCTAACGCTTACCTGCTTTCGCATCGGTTCGGTGGGATGCTAGCTTCTAACACGCCAGCTAACGTTTACCTGCTTTCGCATCGGTTCGGTGATGCTAGCTTCAACACGTCAGCTAACGTTTACCTGCTTTCGATCGGTTCAGTGGGATGCTAGCTTCCAACACGTCAGCTAACGTTTACCTGCTTTCGCATCGGTTCGGTGGATGCTAGCTTCCAACACGTCAGCTAACGTTTACCTGCTTTCGCAAAAAGGCCAGTTTGTATCTGCACTGCCAAAACCCTCTCCTATTCCCAAGTCATGAAGGAATCACAGCCTAGCTAGCTATATATTTTCAATAGGAAGCTGCAATAGTCATATAATAGTCATATCCGTGTAGAAAGAAAAAGTTTACCTCAGGCTACTGTCTCTCTCGCTCTTCAATGCTGTCTAATATCTCTCGTAGCTACTATCACTAGCAGCTGGCCTTCACCTTGGCTAGCTAGATTAGCTTTGTATCGATGGATTCCCGTGTGAGAGAAATAGCTAGAGTTTTAAATAGTCACGTTGTGCTAGGAGTAAATAGTTGTTATTCATTATTTGAATAAATGTCTTAAAAAGTAACTGCAAACTGGTTTGGTGACACTCAGAGTGTAATGGCACGTAACTCGCTTGATATTTGGAGTAGAGAGATAGTGTTGGAATCATTAGATAGCTGACATTCTCCTCTTTCCAGAAAAACTCTGAATCTGATTTGGTAGAGCAAGTCACATAGACTGGCTGCAATGCAGTGAAACCATTGATTAATATAACGCTTTAAACCTAAAAGACATATAATACACTCAATACAATCTCATTTACCCAGAACAGCTTCTACCCCCAAGCCATAAGACTGCTGACAGGTTACACAACAAGAGGTAAAACATGATAGTCTCCCTCTCTCGCTCCCTTGCTCTCTTACTCATTCTATCTCTGTCTCTCTCTCCCTCTGTCATTTTGAAGTCCATTTTATTATAAATAAGAATATACTATATTTATAAACACTCTGACGTTAATGTGAATGCTTCCATGATTACGGATAATCCTGAATGAATTGTGAATAATGATGAGTGAGAAAGTTACAGAAGGTCAAAGATTTTATTTTTATTTTTTTATTTCACCTTTATTTAACCAGGTAGGCTAGTTGAGAACACCTTTATTTAACCAGGTAGGCTAGTTGAGAACAGGTTCTCATTTGCAACTGCGACCTGGCCAAGATAAAGCATAGCAGTGTGAACAGACAACACAGAGTTACACATGGAGTAAACAATTAACAAGTCAATAACACATACCCCTAAAACATGCTAAGCTCTCACCATTACCAATAACACGGGAGGTTAGCATTTTATATCATAACCCTAAAACATGCTAACCTCCCACCATTACAATAACACAGGAGGTTAGCATTTTATATCATACCCCTAAAACATGCTAACCTCTCAACATTACAATAACACAGGAGGTTAGCATTTTATATCATAACCCTAAAACATGCTAACCTCTCACCATTACAATAACACAGGAGGTTAGCATTTTATATCATACCCCTAAAACATGCTAACCTCCCACCATTACAATAACAGGGGAGGTTAGCATTTTATATCATACCCCTAAAACATGCTAACCTCCCACCATTACAATAACACATACCCCTAAAACATGCTAACCTCCCACCATTACAATAACACGGGAGGTTAGCATTTTATATCATACCCCTAAAACATGCTAACCTCTCACCATTACCAATAACAGGGGAGGTTAGCATTTTATATCATACCCCTAAAACATGCTAACCTCTCAACATTACAATAACACAGGAGGTTAGCATTTTATATCATAACCCTAAAACATGCTAACCTCCCACCATTACAATAACACGGGAGGTTAGCATTTTATATCATACCCCTAAGACATGCTAACCTCTCAACATTACAATAACACATACCCCTAAAACATGCTAACCTCTCAACATTACAATAACACAGGAGGTTAGCATTTTATATCATACCCCTAAAACATGCTAACCTCTCACCATTACAATAACACGGGAGGTTAGCATTTTATATCATACCCCTAAAACATGCTAACCTCTCATCATTACCATATGTCTTGGGGGTATGAACCGAAGGTACCCCCTCGCACCTCTCTGATTGGGTTAAATACGGAAGACACATGGTTGAATGCATTCAGTTGTACAACTGACTAGGTTTCCCCTTCCTTTCCTTTTCCCTCCAAACCTTGGTCAAAAAATGTATGTCCGCCAAACTCACTAAAGATATTTGCCTGTTTTATAGACTTTCAAAAGCCTTTGATTCCATAGAGGTGTGAGTGGTGTAAAAGTGGTGTAGGAGGTCTGTGTTATTAGGGTGGCCGGTAGCCTAGGGGTTAAGAGGTCTGTGTTATTAGGGTGGCCGGTAGCCTAGGGGTTAAGAGGTCTGTGTTATTAGGGTGGCAGGTAGCCTAGGGGTTAAGAGGTCTATGTTATTAGGGTGGCAGGTAGCCTAGGGGTTAAGAGGTCTGTGTTATTAGGGTGGCCGGTAGCCTAGGGGGTAAGAGATCTGTGTTATTAGGGTGGCCGGTAGCCTAGGGGTTAAGAGGTCTGTGTTATTAGGGTGGCAGGTAGCCTAGGGGTTAAGAGGTCTATGTTATTAGGGTAGCCCAGGGGTTAAGAGGTCAGGTAGCCTAGGGGTTAAGAGGTCTGTGTTATTAGGGTGGCAGGTAGCCTAGGGGTTAAGAGGTCTGTGTTATTAGGGTGGCCGGTAGCCTAGGGGGTTAAGAGGTCTGTGTTATTAGGTGGCAGGTAGCCTAGGGGTTAAGAGGTCTATGTTATTAGGGTGGCAGGTAGCCTAGGGGTTAAGAGGTCTGTGTTATTAGGGTGGTCAGGTAGCCTAGGGGTTAAGAGGTCTGTGTTATTAGGGTGGCAGGTAGCCTAGGGTTAAGAGGTCTGTGTTATTAGGGTGGCCCTGGGGGTAGCCTAGGGGGTTAAGAGGTCTGTGTTATTAGGGTGGCAGGTAGCCTAGGGTTTAAGAGGTCTGTGTTATTAGGGTGGCAGGTAGCCTAGGGGTTAAGAGGTCTGTGTTATTAGGGTGGCAGGTAGCCTAGGGTTTAAGAGGTCTGTGTTATTAGGGTGGCAGGTAGCCTAGGGTTTAAGAGGTCTGTGTTATTAGGGTGGCAGGTAGCCTAGGGGTTAAGAGGTCTGTGTTATTAGGGTGGCAGGTAGCCTAGGGGTTAAGAGGTCTGTGTTATTAGGGTGGCAGGTAGCCTAGGGGTTAAGAGGTCTGTGTTATTAGGGTGGCAGGTAGCCTAGGGGTTAAGAGGTCTGTGTTATTAGGGGCAGGTGGTTATTAGGTAGCCTAGGGGTTAAGAGGTCTGTGTTATTAGGGTGGCAGGTAGCCTAGGGGTTAAGAGGTCTGTGTTATTAGGGTGGTTATTAGGGTAGCCTAGGGGTTAAGAGGTCTGTGTTATTAGGGTGGCAGGTAGCCTAGGGGTTAAGAGGTCTGTGTTATTAGGGTGGCCGGTAGCCTAGGGGTTAAGAGGTCTGTGTTATTAGGGTGGCAGGTAGCCTAGGGGTTAAGAGGTCTGTGTTATTAGGGTGGCAGGTAGCCTAGGGGTTAAGAGGTCTGTGTTATTAGGGTGTAGCCTAGGGGTTGAGGTCTGTGTTATTAGCAGGTAGCCTAGGGTTAAGAGGTCTGTAGGGTGGCAGGGTATAGCCTAGGGGTTAAGAGGTCTGTGTTATTAGGGTGGCAGGTAGCCTAGGGGTTAAGAGGTCTGTGTTATTAGGGTGGCAGGTAGCCTAGGGGTTAAGAGGTCTGTGTTATTAGGGTGGCAGGTAGCCTAGGGGTTAAGAGGTCTGTGTTATTAGGGTGGCAGGTAGCCTAGGGGTTAAGAGGTCTGTGTTATTAGGGTGGCAGGTAGCCTAGGGGTTAAGAGGTCTGTGTTATTAGGGTGGCAGGTAGCCTAGGGGGTTAAGAGGTCTGTGTTATTAGGGTGGCAGGTAGCCTAGGGGTTAAGAGGTCTGTGTTATTAGGGTGGCAGGTAGCCTAGGGGTTAAGAGGTCTGTGTTATTAGGGTGGCAGGTAGCCTAGGGGTTAAGAGGTCTGTGTTATTAGGGTGGCAGGTAGCCTAGGGGTTAAGAGGTCTGTGTTATTAGGGTGGCAGGTAGCCTAGGGGTTAAGAGGTCTGTGTTATTAGGGTGGCAGGTAGCTAGGGGTTGAGGTCTGTGGGGTTAAGAGGTCTGTGTTATTAGGGTGGCAGGTAGCCTAGGGGTTAAGAGGTCTGTGTTATTAGGGTGGCAGGTAGCCTAGGGGTTAAGAGGTCTGTGTTATTAGGGTGGCAGGTAGCCTAGGGTTAAGAGGTCTGTGTTATTAGGGTGGCAGGTAGCCTAGGGGTTAAGAGGTCTGTGTTATTAGGGTGGCAGGTAGCCTAGGGGTTAAGAGGTCTGTGTTATTAGGGTGGCAGGTAGCCTAGGGGGTTAAGAGGTCTGTGTTATTAGGGTGGCAGGTAGCCTAGGGGTTAAGAGGTCTGTGTTATTAGGGTGGCAGGTAGCCTAGGGGTTAAGAGGTCTGTGTTATTAGGGTGGCAGGTAGCCTAGGGGTTAAGAGGTCTGTGTTATTAGGGTGGCAGGTAGCCTAGGGGTTAAGAGGTCTGTGTTATTAGGTGGCAGGTAGCCTAGGGGTTAAGAGGTCTGTGTTATTAGGGTGGCAGGTAGCCTAGGTTAAGAGGTCTGTGTTATTAGGGTGGCAGGTAGCCCTGGGGGGGTTAAGAGGTCTGTGTTATTAGGGTGGCAGGTAGCCTAGGGGTTAGTTAAGAGGTCTGTGTTATTAGGGTGGCAGGTAGCCTAGGGGTTAAGAGGTCTGTGTTATTAGGGTGGCAGGTAGCCTAGGGGTTAAGAGGTCTGTGTTATTAGGGTGGCAGGTAGCCTAGGGGTTAAGAGGTTGTGCCAGTAACCGAAAGGTTGCTGGTTAAAATCGGCGAGCTGACTAGGGGAAGAATCTGCCGATGTTCCCTGGAGCAAGGCACTTTACCCTAATTGCTCCTATAAGTTGCTCTGGATACGAGTATCTGATCAAATTTTCATGTTTGGGGCACAGAAATGCCCCAAACCTAGCCAATAAGGATATTCCCCCTAGTGTAGCCTAGGCAACCGTTAATGGGAGCTAGATCTACATGCATGATTCTCGGTAAAACACGTGTGTCCCCACTACCCCGTGGACCGGCTCGTACGTGGAGCATCCTTCATATAGGCTGCAAAGGCTTTAATGGCCGCCGGGGGGGGAATATGTCTACTGTCTTAATAAAACACAATTTTCTGATTTTTTGGGACAATTTGGGACGTTGCACACCGTGTTCAGACAAGGGTACGAGTGGAATGCACATCAATCCGAGACGATATACACATCTAGCGGCCCGTATCGGCTTCCTAGGCAATCCTATAGTGCTCCAAATTGAGAAAAGAGCCACCAAGTTCTGGACTCACCTCTCACCCTGTGATCCAGAACATTATAACCACAAGGCTTTCTAATGCAAACCCCACCCTGTGATCCAGAACATTATAACCACAAGGCTTTCTAATGCAAACCCCACCCTGTGATCCAGAACATTATAACCACAAGGCTTTCTAATTCAAAACCCCACAGCCCAGAGAGTCACCCTGTGATCCAGAACATTATAACCACAAGGCTTTCTAATGCAAACCCCACCCTGTGATCCAGAACATTATAACCACAAGGCTTTCTAATGCAAACCCCACCCTGTGATCCAGAACATTATAACCACAAGGCTTTCTAATTCAAAACCCCACAGCCCAGAGAGTCACCCTGTGATCCAGAACATTATAAACACAAGGCTTTCTAATGCAAACCCCACCCTGTGATCCAGAACATTATAACCACAAGGCTTTCTAATTCAAAACCCCACAGCCCAGAGAGTCACCCTGTGATCCAGAACATTATAAACACAAGGCTTTCTAATTCAAAACCCCACAGCCCAGAGAGTCACCCTGTGATCCAGAACATTATAAACACAAGGCTTTCTAATTCAAAACCCCACAGCCCAGAGAGTCACCCTGTGATCCAGAACATTATAAACACAAGGCTTTCTAATGCAAACCCCACCCTGTGATCCAGAACATTATAACCACAAGGCTTTCTAATTCAAAACCCCACAGCCCAGAGAGTCACCCTGTGATCCAGAACATTATAACCACAAGGCTTTCTAATTCAAAACCCCACAGCCCAGAGAGTCACCCTGTGATCCAGAACATTATAAACACAAGGCTTTCTAATGCAAACCCCACCCTGTGATCCAGAACATTATAACCACAAGGCTTTCTAATTCAAAACCCCACAGCCCAGAGAGTCACCCTGTGATCCAGAACATTATAACCACAAGGCTTTCTAATTCAAAACCCCACAGCCCAGAGAGTCACCCTGTGATCCAGAACATTATAAACACAAGGCTTTCTAATTCAAAACCCCACAGTCCAGAGAGTCACCCTGTGATCCAGAACATTATAAACACAAGGCTTTCCCTTTGGAGCAACTAGCTCAACAGCACCAGCTAAATTCAACCATTCAATCACAAATAACAGAATTCTAACTAACCAAAATACACTAATTATGTCCTGACCTATAATTCTATTAGAGACTATAGATCTAGCTACAGATTATGTCCTGACCTATAATTCTATTAGAGACTATAGATCTAACTACAGATTATGTCCTGACCTATAATTCTATTAGAGACTATAGATCTAGCTACAGATTATGTCCTGACCTGTCATAATATTAGAGACTATAGATCTAGCTACAGATTATGTCCTGACCTGTCATAATATTAGAGACTATAGATCTAGCTACAGATTATGTCCTGACCTGTCATAATATTAGAGACTATAGATCTAGCTACAGATTATGTCCTGACCTATAATTCTATTAGAGACTATAGATCTAGCTGCAGATTATGTCCTGACCTGTCATAATATTAGAGACTATAGATCTAGCTACAGATTATGTCCTGACCTATAATTCTATTAGAGACTATAGATCTAGCTGCAGATTATGTCCTGACCTGTCATAATATTAGAGACTATAGATCTAGCTACAGATTATGTCCTGACCTATAATTCTATTAGAGACTATAGATCTAGCTGCAGATTATGTCCTGACCTATAATTCTATTAGAGACTATAGATCTAGCTACAGAGTATGTCCTGACCTCTCATAATATTAGAGACTATAGATCTAGCTGCAGATTATGTCCTGACCTCTCATAATATTAGAGACTATAGATCTAGCTACAGATTATGTCCTGACCTCTCATAATATTAGAGACTATAGATCTAGCTACAGATTATGTCCTGACCTCTCATAATATTAGAGACTATAGATCTAGCTGCAGATTATGTCCTGACCTGTCATAATATTAGAGACTATAGATCTAGCTACAGATTATGTCCTGACCTCTCATAATATTAGAGACTATAGATCTAGCTACAGATTATGTCCTGACCTGTTGTAATATTAGAGACTATAGATCTAACTACAGATTATGTCCTGACCTGTTGTAATATTAGAGACTATAGATCTAGCTGCAGATTATGTCCTGACCTGTTGTAATATTAGAGACTATAGATCTAGCTACAGATTATGTCCTGACCTCTCATAATATTAGAGACTATAGATCTAGCTGCAGATTATGTCCTGACCTGTCATAATATTAGAGACTATAGATCTAGCTACAGATTATGTCCTGACCTCTCATAATATTAGAGACTATAGATCTAGCTACAGATTATGTCCTGACCTGGCATAATATTAGAGACTGTAGATCTAGCTACAGAGTATGTCCTGACCTGTCATAATATTAGAGACTATAGATCTAACTACAGATTATGTCCTGACCTGTCATAATATTAGAGACTATAGATCTAGCTACAGATTATGTCCTGACCTGTCATAATATTAGAGACTATAGATCTAGCTACAGATTATGTCCTGACCTGGCATAATATTAGAGACTGTAGATCTAGCTACAGAGTATGTCCTGACCTGTCATAATATTAGAGACTATAGATCTAACTACAGATTATGTCCTGACCTGTCATAATATTAGAGACTATAGATCTAGCTACAGAGTATGTCCTGACCTGTCATAATATTAGAGACTATAGATCTAACTACAGAGTATGTCCTGACCTGTCATAATATTAGAGACTATAGATCTAGCTACAGAGTATGTCCTGACCTCTCATAATATTAGAGACTATAGATCTAGCTGCAGATTATGTCCTGACCTGTTGTAATATTAGAGACTATAGATCTAACTACAGATTATGTCCTGACCTGTTGTAATATTAGAGACTATAGATCTAACTACAGATTATGTCCTGACCTGTTGTAATATTAGAGACTATAGATCTAACTACAGATTATGTCCTGACCTGTTGTAATATTAGAGACTATAGATCTAGCTACAGATTATGTCCTGACCTGTTGTAATATTAGAGACTATAGATCTAACTACAGATTATGTCCTGACCTGTTGTAATATTAGAGACTATAGATCTAGCTACAGATTATGTCCTGACCTGTCATAATATTAGAGACTATAGATCTAGCTACAGATTATGTCCTGACCTGTTGTAATATTAGAGACTATAGATCTAGCTACAGATTATGTCCTGACCTGTTGTAATATTAGAGACTATAGATCTAGCTACAGAGTATGTCCTGACCTGTCATAATATTAGAGACTATAGATCTAGCTACAGAGTATGTCCTGACCTGTTGTAATATTAGAGACTATAGATCTAGCTACAGATTATGTCCTGACCTGTTGTAATATTAGAGACTATAGATCTAGCTACAGAGTATGTCCTGACCTGTTGTAATATTAGAGACTATAGATCTAGCTACAGAGTATGTCCTGACCTGTTGTAATATTAGAGACTATAGATCTAGCTACAGATTATGTCCTGACCTGTTGTAATATTAGAGACTATAGATCTAGCTACAGAGTATGTCCTGACCTGTCATAATATTAGAGACTATAGATCTAGCTACAGAGTATGTCCTGACCTGTCATAATATTAGAGACTATAGATCTAGCTACAGATTATGTCCTGACCTGTTGTAATATTAGAGACTATAGATCTAACTACAGATTATGTCCTGACCTGTCATAATATTAGAGACTATAGATCTAGCTACAGATTATGTCCTGACCTGTTGTAATATTATAGACTATAGATCTAACTACAGATTATGTCCTGACCTGTCATAATATTAGAGACTATAGATCTAGCTACAGATTATGTCCTGACCTGTCATAATATTAGAGACTATAGATCTAGCTGCAGATTATGTCCTGACCTCTCATAATATTAGAGACTATAGATCTAGCTACAGATTATGTCCTGACCTCTCATAATATTAGAGACTATAGATCTAGCTACAGATTATGTCCTGACCTCTCATAATATTAGAGACTATAGATCTAGCTGCAGATTATGTCCTGACCTGTCATAATATTAGAGACTATAGATCTAGCTACAGATTATGTCCTGACCTCTCATAATATTAGAGACTATAGATCTAGCTACAGATTATGTCCTGACCTGTCATAATATTAGAGACTATAGATCTAACTACAGATTATGTCCTGACCTGTTGTAATATTAGAGACTATAGATCTAACTACAGATTATGTCCTGACCTGTTGTAATATTAGAGACTATAGATCTAACTACAGATTATGTCCTGACCTGTTGTAATATTAGAGACTATAGATCTAGCTGCAGATTATGTCCTGACCTGTTGTAATATTAGAGACTATAGATCTAGCTACAGATTATGTCCTGACCTCTCATAATATTAGAGACTATAGATCTAGCTGCAGATTATGTCCTGACCTGTCATAATATTAGAGACTATAGATCTAGCTACAGATTATGTCCTGACCTCTCATAATATTAGAGACTATAGATCTAGCTACAGATTATGTCCTGACCTGGCATAATATTAGAGACTGTAGATCTAGCTACAGAGTATGTCCTGACCTGTCATAATATTAGAGACTATAGATCTAACTACAGATTATGTCCTGACCTGTCATAATATTAGAGACTATAGATCTAGCTACAGATTATGTCCTGACCTGTCATAATATTAGAGACTATAGATCTAGCTACAGATTATGTCCTGACCTGGCATAATATTAGAGACTGTAGATCTAGCTACAGAGTATGTCCTGACCTGTCATAATATTAGAGACTATAGATCTAACTACAGATTATGTCCTGACCTGTCATAATATTAGAGACTATAGATCTAGCTACAGAGTATGTCCTGACCTGTCATAATATTAGAGACTATAGATCTAACTACAGAGTATGTCCTGACCTGTCATAATATTAGAGACTATAGATCTAGCTACAGAGTATGTCCTGACCCTCTCATAATATTAGAGACTATAGATCTAGCTGCAGATTATGTCCTGACCTGTTGTAATATTAGAGACTATAGATCTAACTACAGATTATGTCCTGACCTGTTGTAATATTAGAGACTATAGATCTAGCTACAGATTATGTCCTGACCTGTTGTAATATTAGAGACTATAGATCTAACTACAGATTATGTCCTGACCTGTTGTAATATTAGAGACTATAGATCTAGCTACAGATTATGTCCTGACCTGTTGTAATATTAGAGACTATAGATCTAACTACAGATTATGTCCTGACCTGTTGTAATATTAGAGACTATAGATCTAGCTACAGATTATGTCCTGACCTGTCATAATATTAGAGACTATAGATCTAGCTACAGATTATGTCCTGACCTGTTGTAATATTAGAGACTATAGATCTAGCTACAGATTATGTCCTGACCTGTTGTAATATTAGAGACTATAGATCTAGCTACAGAGTATGTCCTGACCTGTCATAATATTAGAGACTATAGATCTAGCTACAGAGTATGTCCTGACCTGTTGTAATATTAGAGACTATAGATCTAGCTACAGATTATGTCCTGACCTGTTGTAATATTAGAGACTATAGATCTAGCTACAGAGTATGTCCTGACCTGTTGTAATATTAGAGACTATAGATCTAGCTACAGAGTATGTCCTGACCTGTTGTAATATTAGAGACTATAGATCTAGCTACAGATTATGTCCTGACCTGTTGTAATATTAGAGACTATAGATCTAGCTACAGAGTATGTCCTGACCTGTCATAATATTAGAGACTATAGATCTAGCTACAGATTATGTCCTGACCTGTCATAATATTAGAGACTATAGATCTAGCTACAGAGTATGTCCTGACCTGTCATAATATTAGAGACTATAGATCTAGCTGCAGATTATGTCCTGACCTGTCATAATATTAGAGACTATAGATCTAGCTACAGATTATGTCCTGACCTGTCATAATATTAGAGACTATAGATCTAGCTACAGAGTATGTCCTGACCTGTCATAATATTAGAGACTATAGATCTAGCTACAGATTATGTCCTGACCTGTTGTAATATTAGAGACTATAGATCTAGCTACAGAGTATGTCCTGACCTGGCATA
>NC_088403.1:10553602-10621102 GCF_034236695.1 Oncorhynchus nerka
TCGAGTGTTGCTAGGCCTTCCATCAGGTCTGGATGGCTGTACATCAGGCTGGACCAGGCCCACTGGTCTAACAGGCCTTCTAGTTGGTTGCCCAGGGTTGCTAGGCCTCCCCTCAGGTCTAGTGATGCTGACAGGGATTCTAGGTATCATTGTCTCAGGCTGGTACAGGCTCTCTGGGCTGTTGGGCCGGGAATCAGGCAGAAGCTTGTAGTTCTTCAGAACCTCAGTGAAGGAAAGCTCCTTGTTGCGCCTGCGTCTGTGGGTTTTGGCAGGTAGCTGGGAGCTGCTGCTGTTAAACCAACCGGGAGACTCACGACATCCATCCTGGACAGGAACCAGGGACTGGGGGTCTCTCCTCTTTCTGTGGGCAGCTGTGGGCCTCTTGGGCCTGATTTCGTCAGGAGGGGGAGCACGAGGTACAACATGCAGGGAGGGGAGGGCCTGAAAGAGGAGGCCATCACTGGGGCCTGGCTGACCTCTTCTCTCTCCAGTAGCACTCTGTTAGAAGGACAGAGCAGCGGAACACAATGGGGAACGCAGCCTCCTGCCCATCAGGAGCTCGGCAGGCGACGGCCCATGATGCAGTGGTGTAACTCTGTAAGCTAACAGAGCCCTGTATGGATCCTTGTTCTTTTTCAGCAGTCCCTTGACTGTTTTCACAGCTCTCTCTGCCTCACCATTACTCTGTACAAGGTAGAGGCTACTGGTCACATGTGGGAAGTTATATTCTGCCTCAAAAGCAGAAAAGGAGCTTGCAGAGAACTGGGGAGTGTTATCTGTAACCAGGACCTCAGCTACCCCTTGCCTGGATAAAATTGACTTTAATCCATTGATAACACCAGCTGATGTGGTTATGGGTGTCTTTGTTATTTCAATGTATCTTGAGTAGTAATCTACCACTAGCAGATAAGTGTCATTTTTCCAATAGAACATCTCCGCCCCTACCTTTCGCCATGGCCGTTTTGGCAGCTCCGTTGCCATCATTCGCTCCGGATGACAAGGTTGACATTTTGTACAGACGTCACACTGGGCCACCAGCTTGGCAATCTGAGTACTCAGACCAAGCCACCACACTGACTGTTGAAGCCTCAGTCTGCATTTGGTTATCCCCATGTGTCCATCATGTACTCTGTTTAGCATTTCTGGTTGTAGAGTCTCTGGGATAACTCTCCGTTGTCCTTTCATGAGAAGGTCTCCATTACAATGGAAGTCATGTTGGTGCACCCAATAGGGCTTCAGCAGCTGAGGCAGTTCCTCCTGCCCAGGCCATCCCGTTGTTGCTCCTCTGCAATCTGCTGCAGTTTGGTCTGAGATGCAGGTAGACTGTCCCTTATTGCATTAATGGACACCTGTACCTCACCCTCTAGACATGGCTCTTCCTCTGATAATGGACATTTTCAATTGGGGCCCTGGAGAGTGCATCTGCTGTGATCAGTGCCTTCCCTGGCACATACACCATCTTGTAGGGGAAGCGCAGAACTCTGGGAGGCAAGTCGTCCAGTGCTTTTGTCCCTAACAGAGCCAACAGTGGTTTGTGGTCAGTCTCTGCTGTAAACTGCAGGCCAATAAGGTATTGGCTGAGCCTTTCACATGCCAATGTTCAGGACCGGACACGATTCCACATGTTAAAACATTAAAACAGTAATGGCCAAACAGTGTTATAAACATTGTGAGTGTCCTACTCTCTGATGACAGCAGTGTCTGACAGAAACCTGAGCGGGCATCCAGCTTTGTGAAGACTTGTGAGCCATCCAACTGAGCCAGTGACTGCTGGTATGATGTGTCTCTCTCTGCAGAGTGCCTCATTCAAGTTAGTCATGTCCACACAGATCCTTATGTCCCCATTGGCTTTTGGGACCACTACCATCCCTGCACACCAGTCTGTGGGACTCTATTTTAGACACCGCCCCTATTTCTTCCATCCTCCCCAACTCTTCCTTTACTCTGGCCAATAAAGGGATAGGCACCCGGCGGGGGGTGGTAAGGGCACAGGGGACAGCATCCTCTTTCAGGCGGGTTTTGTAGTCACCTTCTATCCTTCCTAGACCAGAAAACACTTTTGGAAATGTATTTTTGAAAACCTCACGTGGGTCCTCCAGTTCACTCACTCTCTCAATGAGTTGCAATACTTCAGCCCCAGCAACGGTCTGGCCAGAGAGTCAATGACGAAGACAGACTGGATGGCACTTTTGTCTTTACTCTCCAGTTGAATCACCAACTGCCCTGCCACTGCTAATATCTTATTACTGGGCCCGAACAGTTGTTTGTTTGTAGAGAGCAAAGGGCCATCTCTGCTATAGCTATACAGCCTAGTTGGGATAGCTGTCACTGCTGCCCCAGTGTCTAGTTTAAATGACACAACCTCCCCATTGAGTTTAATGTCTGAATGCCAGCCTCATTGTTTTCCTTTACTTCTCCCAGAAAGATGTTGTCCTGCTGTACCTCCTCTGAAACCTCATGCATTTGCTTTAATCAACAGACAGCTGAAAAGTGTCCTCTCCTGTGACATTTCCTGCATTCCGCATCCTTTGCTGGGCAATCTTCTGTGGAAAGGGGATTTCCCACATTTGAGACAAACACTTGAACTAGCTACTGGTGCTGTCTGTGATTGTTTTCTCCACGTCTGTCTCTGTTCTGTGTTCCCCTCCCATTTGTTTTAGCTTGGTATGAAAATGCCTTTATTTCCTATTTCTAGCAGCTCCATCTTGCAGCATCATCTGCTGTTGTCACGGCCTGACTTTAGTGAGCCTTTTTATGTCTCTATTTCGGTTTGTTCAGGGTGTGATTTGGGTGGGCATTCTATGTTCTTTATTTCTAGGTTTTGTGTTTCTTTGTTTCTGGCCGACTGTAGTTCCCAATCAAAGGCAGCTGTCTATCGTTGTCTCTGATTGGGGATCATACTTAGGCAGCCCTTTTCCCTCCCATCTGTGTGGGATCTTGTTCTTTGTTTGTGTGCAGGTAGTTTGCACAACGAAGCTGTTCTGTCGTTGTATTCTTTATTGTTTTCTAAAGTTTCACTTCGTTAATAAAATATGTGGAACTCAAAGAACTCTGCTCCTTGGTCTCATCCTTCCGACGACACGGCTGTCTTTTTACTGTCTCACTCTGCCTAACCTGGTTTACAGCTTTGGACAAGGTTAGCTGGGAATCCAACTGTAACTTTTCAGAAAGTGATATTTATTATTCCCACTACAATCTGATCTCTTATCAGCTCTTCCCTGAGCTTACCAAACTGACAATGTTCTGCTAGTTTGTGAACAGCTGTGATAAAACTGTTGGTGGTTTCACCCTGCTCCTGTTTGCGCATATTAAACCTAGCTCTCTCAAATATAATGTTGTCTCCCTACAAAATGCGTTTCAAAACAGTCTTCAACAGCACTGTGGTTAACCTCTGGTATCATGGTGACGCTAGCGTCCCACCTCAACAACAGCCAGTGAAATCGCAGGGCGCCAAATTCAAAGAACAGAAATCCCATAATTACAATTCCTCAAACAAACAAGTATTATACACCATTTTAAAGAAACCTCTTGTTAATCCAACCACAGTGTCCGATTTCAAAAAAGGCTTTACGGCGAAAGCACATCATGCGATTATGTTAGGGAAGCACCTAGCCACAAGAAACCATACAGACATTTTCCAGCCATGGAGAGGACTCACAAGTCAGACATAGCGATTAAATGATTCACTAACCTTTGATCTTCATCTGGTGGCACTCCCAAGACTCCATGTTAAACAATAAATGTTTGTTTTGTTCGATAATGTGCCTCTTTATGTCCAAAAACCTCCGTTTTGTTGGTGCGTTTAGTTCAGTAATCCAAAGGCACAAAGCGTGCTCTCAACATCCAGACAAAAAGTCTAAAAAGTACTATAAAAGTTTGTAGAAACATGTCAAATGATGTTTAAAATCAATCCTCAGGTTGTTTTTGTCATAAATAATCAATAATATTTCAACCAGACAAAAGCTTCATCAACAGAAAAGGAGAAACAAGAAAGTCTTGTTGCCGATCACGTGCTGGACTCATGTCTGGAAATTTCCACTGTCCACTCATTGAAAGTGCTGTATCTCTTTCATTTTTCAGAGTAAAAGCCTGAAACGATGCCTAAAGACTGGCCACATGTAGAAGAAGCCATAGGGACTGTGAACTGGGTCCTAAGTCTTTGTATGGTGGATAGGCTTTCAATGGAAAAAAAGCCTTTCAAAATAATAGTACTCCCTGGATGGATTTTCTGCATGTTTTTGCCTGCCATATCAGTTATGTTATACTCAGACATTATTTTAACAGTTTTGGAAACTTTAGTGTTTCCTATCCAAATCTACCAATTATATGCATATCCTAGCTTCTGGGCCTGAGTAGCAGGCAGTTTACTTTGGGCACGCTTTTCATCCAAAATTCAGAATGCTGCCCCCTACCCTAGTGAAGTCAAGTTACTCTTCCTCAGTCAACGTTGAAGCATTTTAATATATCCTCGGCTTCATCGCCCATAGAGTAGATCTGTGTATTAACTTGAAATGCCTAATTTGTCATGTTTAAGTCTGATGCTACCCTCTATGGAAATGTCCATAGAGCTCCGAAACAGGATTGTGTCGAGGCACAGAGCTGGGTAAGTGTACCAACTTTTTTTTGCAGCATTGAAGGTCCCAAAGAACACAGTGGCCTCCATCATTTTTAAATGGAAGAATTTTAGAACCACCAAGACTCTTCCCAGAGCTGTCTGCCAGGACAAACTGAGCAATCGGGGTAGAAAGGCCTTGGTCAGTGAGGTGACCAAGAACCGATGGTCACTCTGACGGCGCTTCAGAGTTCCTCTGTGGAGATGGTAGAACCTTCCAGAAAGAGAACCATCTCTGCAGCACTCCACTAATCAGGCTTTTATGGTAAAGTGGGCAGACGGAAGCTAAACCTTTGTAAAAGGCACGACAGCCTGCTTGGAGTTTGCCAAAAGGCACCTAAAGACTCTCAGACCATGAGAAACAAGATTCTCTGGTCTGAAGAAACCAAGATTGAACATGGTGGTGGCAACATCATACTGTGGGGTTGTTTTTCAGAGGCAGGGCCTGGGAGACTAGGCAGAAGGAAAGATGAACAGAGCAAAGTACAGAGAGATCCTTGATGAAAACCTGCTCCAGATCGCTCAGACTGGGGCGAAGGAACACCTTCCAACAGGACAATGAACCTAAGCACACAAGCAAGACAGTGGATTCGGGACTTATCTCTGAATGTCCTTGAGTGTCCTTTGCCTTAATGACAGCTTTGCACACTCTTGGCATTCTCTATGTCAAGAACAGCTCAAATAAGCAAAGAGAAATGACAGTCCATCGTTACTTTAAGACATGAAGGTCAGTCAATACGGAACATTTCAAGACCTTTGAAAGTTTCTTCAAGTGCAGTGGCAAAAACCATCAAGCTCTATGATGAAACTGTCTCTCATGAGGACCTCCACAGGAAAGGAAGACCCAGAGTTCCCTCTGCTGCAGAGGTTCATTTCATTAGAGTTACCAGCCTCAGAAATCTGCAATTAACTGCACCTCAGATTGCAGCACAAATAAATTCTTCACAGGGTTCAAGTAACAGGCGCGTCTCAACATCAACTCTTCAGAGGAGACTGCATGAATCAGGCCTTCGTGATCGAATTGCTGCAAAGAAACCACTACTAAAGGACACCAATAAGAAGGGACTTGCTTGGGCCAAGAAACACGAGCAATGGACATTAGACCTGTCTCTCACTTCCTCACCTGTCTCATTGCCTCCTTCGCCTGTCTCAAGGCCTCCACCCTGGTCTTCTGATGACAGACAGACAGCTACCTAGCCTAAACCCCGCCCCCCCTCTGAGTCGGTATCTCCCTGGAATGTTCCAGAATGCCTGAACTTAGCATGCCTGCTGCTGTTTGCGTTATCTTTATCAATCAATATGACTATATGACTTAAGTTATGATATTGATCATTTTGTCTGTTGGACTGAGAGGAATAAGCTGTTGACTGACTCCATACTTTACAATCACAGAGAGATGTTGACTTCAGATGCTCGATGACTTTCAAACACAACCACCAAAGTTGTGCTACCTTGGAAAACTGTTCTATAACCAAACCTGCTGGTTGAAATATGACATTGCAGGATGGTGATGAATCAACTGGAGGCTGGCTGGCTGCTGAAGGATGGATGAACACAATGGACTCAACTTCCACATTGTTCTGTTCATAACTCATCAGTCTTTGGTCTACGCACCACAAACACATCAAGTATCTACTATTAAATGTGGGCTGGGTTTTCACTGCTGGAAATGGATGGACTGTTTCAGGAAAAACCTTCAAGTCACATATCATATATGCAATCTAAGACTTACTAAACCAGTTGACTTAGTTGGCTTACTGCAAAACAAGAACCATTACTGACCACCTACTTCTGTGATGGACTACTAGGTGGAACAGCCATTCTGTTAGAAGGAACAACGTTACAATGTGATGGACTACTAGGTGGAACAACCATTCTGTTAGAAGGAACAACGTTACAATGTGATGGACTACTAGGTGGAACAACCATTCTGTTAGAAGGAACAACGTTACAATGTGATGGACTACTAGGTGGAACAACCATTCTGTTAGAAGGAACAACGTTACAATGTGTTGACATCAGGATCTCCAAGGTGTCTTTCATCTGAGTTTTACTGTTTGACTCCAAAGACTTATGATGGTTTATAGTTTTTAGCTAAATTCATGCATTCAGTTATTATATTTTTCACAACATAATCTGTTCTTTCTAATTCAAATGACTTGAATGAAATGAGTATAAAATGCATCATTGAGAATAATAGGATGGGATACTACTAGTATTGCTGCTGGACATTAAACACTACTGTCTGATGTTACTGTCTAGTGATTTTCTAAGTGGTGTTAATATATCAGTCTGTCCCTTTCACTTTGACAGTGATGCTCTAATGATGTCATATCATCATGTGGTAACTGTCCTCATGATGCAGTATTGTTGATAAAAGATGCTGTTGCCCATGTGTATGTATGTAATGTGATGTCCTGAGTCCTGTGTGTCTGGCTTGTGTCCCACATGGTACCCTTTAACCCTATGTAGTGCACTACTTTTGACCAGGGCCCATAGGGAATAGGGGACCGTTTGGAACACAGCCTGAGAGTCTAGGAGGCGATATGATTCTCACAGCAGTTTGATTGACATGTAGGATAATCTGCAATGGATCAATAATAATACAATGAATAAACTTCCCCTTTATTTTAAAGTTGTTCTCAGTTTTGATGGTTGAATTTTATCCATGTCATTTATCCTGTCAGTTATGACGTGTTTTATCCTGGATCATCGTCTAATTAACATTCATCAGTGTCTGTACTCAAAACTCACTCAAAACACTCAAAGATTGTATTTTCTTCAGTGGTTTGTTTTCATTTCTGTAATGCTTCAGGGGAAAGTAAAGGTGGGACGATGTACACTGAGAGTCAGGAAGCAAGTTCTGGAAGTGAATACATTTAATAAATAAACACAACAAGACACACGAACAGCCCACCAAGATGACACAGATACAGAGGGGAGTGAGGGGAGGCAGGGTGCAGCGGTACTCTAGGGGTAGTGGGGAGGGGGAGGCAGTAGTGGGGAGGGGAGGGGAGGCAGGGTGCACCGGTACTCTAGAGGGAGGGAGGCAGGGTGCACCGGTACTCTAGGGGAGTAGTGGGGAGGGGGAGGCAGGGTGCACCGGTACTCTAGAGGGAGGGGAGGCAGGGTGCAGCGGTACTCTAGGGGAGTAGTGGGGAGGGGAGGCAGGGTGCAGCGGTACTCTAGGGGAGGGGAGGCAGGGTGCACCAGTACTCTAGGGGGAGTAGTGGGGAGGGGAGGCAGGGTGCAGCGGTACTCTAGGGGGAGTAGTGGGGAGGGGAGGCAGGGTGCACCAGTACTCTAGGGGGAGTAGTGGGGAGGGGAGAAAGGGAGCAGGGGTCCTCTTGGGGGAGAAGAGGTGAGTGTGGCAGAGGACAGCCCAGTCTGGAGTATCAGAGATGAGGGGAGACAGAGGACAGCCCAGTCTGATCACTGGAGGTTCTCTTGCTACAGAGATGGTCTATAGAAGCCTTTTAGTAGCTGACATTCCTAACCTCAACTGAGAGGGTCTCTGTCCCTCTGATGGCCCTGTTGGTGTCCACTCTGTCTCTCTGTGTGTGTCCTGTTTTTCGCTGTTTGGGACAAAGGGGGGTTGTTGTGGAAATTGAGGGGGGTGGAGTTAGTAGTCTTTTGGCAGCATGACCCTGCGACCCCCCATGAAATAACACAAGGTGATCTTCCTTCTGAAAGGAATGTTGTCCAGGGCCTCCACTGCCACCCTCTTGTTGCCCCTGACGCTGCTCTCCTCCTGGTCGTACATGGGACACATGTAGGCTGTTCGCCTCAGGGCGTAGATGTCCACCTCGTCCTCGTCGTCCCACGGCTGGAAGGGCTGCTGGGAGGGAACGGCTGACTTGACCAGACGGGGTCTCATCATGGCCAGCTCTACGTCACGGGGGATATGCCTCAGACCCAGGCTAGACCTCTGGACTCTGACTCCTTTAAATTACATTACATTATGTTACATTCATTTATTAGTAATTCATTTATGAATGTTTATAACATGAAAATCATCTTCCTGGTTGTACATCAGCCATCAACATACATTATACAATATTGACAATATATTCAATAGAGAAAATGTGTCATTGCACAAAGAGAAGTGCTGACCTTTCTTTCTCTTCTTCTTGGTCCTTTCATCCCAGGCGTTGGCACTGACAAGGGACACGTTGCCCTGGCCCAGGGAGGGCAGCAGTTTGGGCCGGGGGGCCACCGGGGGTTTGGGGACCTTTGGAGGAGGAGCATCCCTCTGGGCTCTCCTGGCCAGCAGGGGTCCTGTCTGGACGAAGGCCTCAGGCCTGATGATGTCCCTGGGTGGGCTGCTGCTCCTCTGGCAGCCTCCTCTGGCTGGGCAGCTTTCGGCATGGAGAGAACAAACACATTGTTGCTGAAGCTGCATGACTCTGAAAGGGCCGGCTCCTCCAGGGTCAGAGGGCAGGTAGGACGGGGCTCAGGCTGGACTAGACTCACTGCAGGACAGGTAGAACGGGACTCAGGCTGGAACACACAGGATTACCAGGTCTACAGTGCTGGTAGTGGTGCTGTCAGGACTGGAAGGTTGGGACTCAAGCATAACGGGACAAGCACGATTACTGGGCCTCACTTTTCTCCTAGTGGTGTTCCGAGGGTTGTTCGGCCTCCCCTCAGGTCTGGAAGGCTGTTTATCAGGCTGGACCAGGCCAATGGGGCTAATATGCCGTCTAGTGGGGCCCACAGGGTTGCTACACCTCCTCTCAGGTTTGGAAGGCTGTATCTCATGCTGGACCAGCTCAACTGGTCTAACAGGCCGTCTAGTGGGTTGCCGAGGGTTGCTAGGCCTCCCCTCAGGTTTGGAAGGCTGTATCTCATGCTGGACCTGCTCAACTGGTCTAACAGGCCGTCTAGTGGGTTGCTGAGGGTTGCTACGCCTCCCCTCAGGTTTGGAAGGCTGTTCATCAGGCTGGACCAGGCCGACTGGTCTAACAGGCCGTCTAGTGGGTTGCCGAGGGTTGCTAGGCCTCCCCTCAGGTTTGGAAGGCTGTTCATCAGGCTGGACCAGGCCGACTGGTCTAACAGGCCGTCTAGTGGGTTGCCGAGGGTTGCTAGGCCTCCCCTCAGGTCTAGAAGGCTGTACATCAGGTTGGACCAGGCCTACGGGGCTAACAGGCCGTCTAGTGAGGCGTCGAGGGTTGCTAGGCCTCACATCAGGTCTAGTGATGCTGACAGGGGCTCTAGGTATCATTGTCTCAGGCTGGTACAGGCTCTCTGGGGTGTTGGGCCGGGAATCAGGTAGAAGCTTGTATTTCTTCAGAACCTCAGTGAAGGAAAGCTCCTTGTTGCGCCTGCGTCTGTTGGTTTTGGCAGGTAGCTGGGAGCTGCTGCTGTTAAACCAACCGGGAGACTCACGACATCCAGCCTGGACAGGAACCAGGGACTGGAGGTCTCTCCTCTCTCTGTGGGCAGCTGTGGGCCTCTTGGGCCTGATTTCGTCAGGAGGGGGAGCACGAGGTACAACATGCAGGGAGGGGAACGCTGAGGGCCTGAAAGAGGAGGCCATCACTGGGGCCTGGCTGACCTCTTCTCTCTCAGCAGCACTCTGTTAGAAGGACAGAGCAGCGGAACACCGATGGACCTTGGTCCTCCAGACCCATTCAGGTTGGGCCTCCTATTCATCATTCACTGGTCTGCAGGATTCTAATCAGAATGCTCCTTCTAGTCTTGAATACTTAGATTAGGAAGTGGCTTTCAGAACCATTCAATTCTATTAAAAGAGAGTCACAGAAACATCTTTGTTTAGTATTTGGGGAAATTTTAAAAATGTTTTACTGTCTCATCTAATTTCATCACATTCAGTTCTGAGTTGAAATAAATATTTGGGAGAAGATATATTCATTAAAATGTAACAAGTTTGTTCAATTCATTTCTAATAGCCTAGATATAACTGGTGCTCAATACAACTATCTATCCCCTCATTTATCTGATAAACAGACAGACAGGTGTACTTACTGTTCACCTTGTAGTTCAATCAGCTAATGATCCGTCATTACACCAGTGGCAGCTTGGTGTTTGATCATTACGTCATCAGAGGCATTTTGTATTGTGACGCAACAATAGCAAGCATCAACCTTCCTGTCATGGCTCTGCCCCTGTAGTTTAATATGTCAACGAAGTGTATTAATCAATCAGACAATCAAACCATCAATGAATGACTGAATTAATGAAGCAATTTCTAATAAATCAGCTTAAGTGTACCGACATCATTTATGGATAAGACTAACAATTACGAAAACGCATCAAATCAATGATGGGTAAAAGTAGATTCGCTCACACATAGTAAAGTTCGACAACGAACCACTTTAGTGAGTCAATAAACTATCCAAGACTTTAGACGACGTACATTTGTCCCAATACTGTAGAGAAGGTTACTTATATATGAGGAACCTGCGACCAGAAAGACTGTTCTGCCGTTTTATATAAAATAATCCACCTGGCCATCATCTTCTACATACGCGTCTTACTCTTTCCTGTGTTCATCTCCCTCGACTAGATATATCTATTCTGTGGCCACCACAGGTTTTATATGTCATGTTTGTCTTGTAGCTGACAGTGGGGTGAAGACAGGAGCGCAGTTCAGCTGATACGAAGGCGCGGACTGGAGGAATCCGACTTGGAGACCTGACGCCACTTTTACGCGCACTTTCGGATTGGCCTACTTTAAAATGAATATAAATATTATCGCAACATACTGGAGGTTGGGCTAAGTGTTGGATTTACACATGTTGATATAGAGAAATATAGTCTAATAGTGGATCGGCCTTCTGTTGTGTTGGTGGGGTAAGTAAAACTGCTGATATGCTTTGGCCTGTATTTTTGAATGTTATTCTTTTTTAAATATTTCTGTATTCGTTCTCGTTTATTAAACAATTACATATTCAATCATTCGTGTATTTATTTACATGTAATACCCTATGGCCTGACCATAGAATGAATAGAACAGACATGGAAGCTCTAACCCTGGCAAATGACTGGTATTTATATGTATTTAGGATCCACATCCATTCTTGCCAAGGCAGCAGCTACTCTTCCTGGGGTCCAGCAACATTGAGGCAGATACGGTGCATTTGGAAAGTATTCAGACCCCTTGACTTTTTCAACATTTTGTTACGTTACAGCCTCATTCTAAAATGGATGAAAAACGTTTTAACAGCATTGAAGGTGCCAAAGAACACAGTGGCCTCCATCATTCTTAAATGGAAGAATTATAGAACCACCAAGACTCTTCCTAGAGCTGTCTGCCAGGACAAACTGAGCAATCGGGGGAGAAAGGCCTTGGTCAGTCACCAAGATCAGATGGTTACACTGACTGAGCTCCAGAGTTCATCTCTGCAGATGGGAAAACCTTCCAGAAAGAGAACCATATCTGCAGCACTCCACTAATCAGGCTTTAATGGTGAAGTGGGCAGACGGAAGCCAATCCTTTGTAAAAGGCACGACAGCCCGCCTGGAGTTTGCCAAAAGGCACCTAAAGACTCCCAGATCATGACAAGAACATGACAAGATGCTCTGGTCTAATGAAACCAAGATTGAACATGGTGGTGGCAGCATCATACTGTGGGGATGTTTTTCAGAGGCAGGGCCTGGGAGACTAGATAGAATCAAGGGAAAGATGAACAGAGCAAAGTACAGAGACACAATCTATTTTACAATAGTTATATTTAGTTTGTTTTTAGTTCTTCCTCTATTTCTGATGTCCATCCAGTTAGATTTCTATTTGTAACTGTGTTATTTCACAACATTTCTGAACCTTTATACATTTTACAGACCCCTATGTTTTACATTGGTTATCTTGTTATCAGTCCCACCCTTCAGCTCCATTCAACTCCTCCCATCGATCTCTCAACACCATCCATTTTGGATTTCTATTTGCCATATATTTTTCAACTGTGCTGTGATGCTTCACAAAAGTACTGAACCTTTCTATTATCATAGCTTCTACAGATTGTAAATTAAAAATAAACATTTTTGGTAAAATAATTATTATATTATTGATTGATTGACTATGGCTTTTCAAATCACCCAGTATTGCTATCTGCAGCGTTAGGTGCAATTCTTCAGCCATTCCTGGACCTGTGACCAAAAACGAGCTACATATAGACATTACCAAAATAAATGATCTAATGACTCTGCCTCCTCACAGCAAAATCTGCAGAGCTGGGAAGACTGTATCCCCCATATATATAACATTCGATTGCTTGCAAGAATTTTGTATAGTAATTTAAATGGAAAAATTCGAAGTTTTGAATCCGCGGTTGTTTTGCGTATCAATTCATAAACCATGTGCCATGGAATGGGTTCATCGAAAATGTCTTCCCAACTATTTTGCCATTTATATGGCACAGCTGTCAGTTTTTGGTCCTTAAATTGCATTGGTATATGTTTTTATTTATCACACTTTTCTTTAACCATTTATGTTCTTTAATACAGGGCCGAAATACAAGTTCCTTACTTTTTCTCCTTCTACTTGCCTCTTCCATTTTTGTGGTAATGCTGCAATTAGTTGTTTGTAATTTTGGGAAGAGCAGACATTTCCATTTGTCTGTGTTAGCTGCATGTGTGACACAACTCCACCAGTCCTATTTATGATATCATTCACTGAAATTATAACTTTTTTAAATTCGATTTTTTTTTTTTTTTTTTATCAATTAGTATTGTATTATTTGTTCTGTCTTTTCAGGTGGATTCAACTGAAATTACAACCAATTTTCTAAGGCTTGTATAAAAAAGAACGATATTTTGGAGATTATTTCCTTTTCAAACAACCGAAAGTGAGCAGGT
The DNA here is from genome assembly GCF_034236695.1 of Oncorhynchus nerka. Classification (NCBI taxonomy): domain Eukaryota; kingdom Metazoa; phylum Chordata; class Actinopteri; order Salmoniformes; family Salmonidae; genus Oncorhynchus; species Oncorhynchus nerka. The sequence continues at coordinate 10,567,032 of NC_088403.1, forward strand.
GTAATCTGAATAAAGGGGAAAAGGCCCTTCTTGAACATAGGATGAGACATTCCTACCAATTTACTAGAGAACCAGTTTGGATTTAAGTATAACTTTTGTATGACTGATGCCTTTCGTGAGAGGTCTAATGTTTTAATATTGTAATGACCTGACTAGATCATAAAGGAACAATTGTCCAGACAGAGGGTTGAGTTTAAGAATGTACGGTTTATTAACCCAACTCCCCACAGGCTACTGTTTGGCCGCAGCCCACGACAAATAAATGAAGGATACCTTATAAACCAACAGTGACCTTCTCTTGTGAAAGCCAGACATAAGAGAGAGAGAACAACGTCTAAACCTGGTCTTAACTTCCAATGCTCCCTGCCCAACCCCCCTCCACGCCTCTCCACCAACCACCAGGAAGCCCGGCATCAGAACGTTCCAGGCATTCCGGTGATTGGCAGATAGCAGGTTGATTGACATGTCGGACCCCGCGAACACTGGGTACTGGTAAGTACAACACAACCAATTTAACAGCCTGACACATAACACACAGCTGTCTGTGTGGGTTGCTACAATATTTAATCATTTGTGCCCACCGAATTCATATTCGTTATACTATATACCACCGGCATAGTAAATATTGCAAAAGAAAATCAAGTGATTTTTTACTAAAAATAATAGGTTTCTGCTTTTGAACACATTTTCGATTATAGTCCTTAATTTATATGTGTTGAAAAAGAATCCAAGGTAATATGCTGCTAAATTTTAAACGAATATTTCTAAGTAACAACCAACAACTTAAAAATATGATATTGAAATGATCATTATTGTGTTGGACTGACATGCCAGATCTAGTTATGAACGTCAGTTGTGCTTGGAACATTTCAACAGACGTCGTCTTGATCTTTCTCCTCTGGAAAGGCCATGTGGCAGGTAACGACCAAACTATCACTTGGAATCTAGTTTGGATCTACACACATGTTTTCAACGAAATGTCAAAAAATATTCGTTAAATAATATTCTTCAAGTACGAAAAGCCTTTTAGCTAGTTATATTGCCAGAGTAAGTTATATATATTTTTTGTATTTGCACGTTGATAAGCTAGCTAGTTAACTTCCATGATGTCTGTATAGTTAACTAGTGGTGGGCATGCAACTAGCTAGTTAACTTCCATGATGTCTGTATAGTTAGCTAGTGGTGGGCATGCTACTAGCTAGTTGACTTCCATGATGTCTGTATAGTTAGCTAGTGGTGGGCATGCTACTAGCTAGTTAACTTCCATGATGTCTGTATAGTTAACTAGTGGTGGGCATGCTACTAGCTAGTTGACTTCCATGATGTCTGTATAGTTAACTAGTGGTGGGCATGCTTAGCTAGTAAGTTAGCAGTGCATTTACTTGCCTCAGTGCTGTTTATAACTTTTGTAATTTTTGTGTACGTTTTATATGAACCGAAATAGCTATGTAACATATTAGCTACCTAGCTTAGCAAAATGCATCGTCAGCAACATTACAGTAGAGCTGAACACATGTGTCCCTGCAAGGTAATGTTTGCCTGCTAGGCAAGCTAACGTAAACTCACCCCATTCCGTACAAACTTGCGCAACCGCGACATTCAAACGAGGCTAGAAAGAAAACTAAGTCAAAATCGGGGGTGTGAACTAGGTTTCTATTCAGGCTTTGATCGATATGGTAATGGCTCTATAGTATTGGAGAAAAGCTGAAAAAATGGACCCTCTGTTACATCTTGATCTGTCATGTCATAACGTACATCATGCATAAATCAACTATTTCTGTCTTACAATCTCTCTCCACCAGGTGTATCACTTCTATCATCCTTTAAAAACAAGAAATGGTCAGTGACTGGGGGAAACCTGGTCATTTTTTATCGTCATCAATGCATGCGATCATCATTCTCAAAGCCACTGTTTACTTCTAAGATCACTTTAGCCCCGCCCTAAAAATCAGATTAAAATTCGACACAAACCTTCAAATAGGTATGTAATGACACATTATATAAACTCTTTAATAGTGTTTTATTTACATTTTAGAGGAGATAAGGTGATAAGTTGGACAGTTCGAGTGGGAAAAAAAGCAATTTTCCCACACAACATCTCTCCTTCTCACTATCACGCATTAGTTTCTCTTCCCCACCCGCCATTTTTTAAAGGACCCGACGGGGCTCATTGCCTGCTTGAATTATGCAGAAACGGGCAGCGTTTAGGTCATGTAATTTATTCTGTTAGAAAGGGGAGAAATTGTGCTTTACAACGGTATTGACATTACAGTTGATCTAGAAATATTACGTTTTTGGGGTGCTAAAATAAGGGCAATTGTACGGACCAAGGTGATGTACGAGTTTACGTGAGTTTACGTTAGCTATCTAAAGCTGAAGTCATTTGAGTGTTATTTTCCTGACATTGTCATAGGTTTTAATACAACTTCCCTTCTTTAGGTATATAGGTGTTCAGATGTTCCTGAGTACTGGACAGACCATATTTTCCAGAATACATTGACACGGTATGTCAATATATTCAAATGTCTTGTGTGTTTTCATTGTAACTCACATAAGGGTTTGTAGGGCCCCATTATTTCCGCAATGTTGAAAACTCAGACGGAAACCTATGGAATCCAGAATTTGAAACAGAATACAGGTTGCCCTCGGACAGGATACACAGGATCTTTTTATTACAGAAACCCAATATTAGTGTGAATAATAGGTATTAGATATATATATTTATTATTATTATTATTTATTTTTTCACCTTTATTTAACCAGGTAGGCTAATTGAGAACAAGTTCTCATTTTTCAACTGCTACCTGGCCAAGATAAAGCAAAGCAGTTCGACACATACAACAACACAGAGTTACACATGGAATAAACACATACAGTCAATATTACAGTAGAAAAGGACAACAAAAAGTATATATACAGTGAGTGCAAATGAGGTAAGATAAAGGAGATAAGGCAGGAAATAGGCCATGTTGGCGAAGTAAATACAATATAGAAATTAAACACTGGACTGGTAGATGTGCAGAAGATGAATGTGCAAGTAGAGATACTGGGGTGCAAAGGAGCAAGATAAATACAGTATGGGGATGAGGTAGATGGATGGGCTGTTTACAGATGGGCTATGTACAGGTGCAGTGATCTGTGAGCTGCTCTGACAGCTGGTGCGTAAAGCTAGTGAGGGAGATATGAGTCTCCAGCTTCAGTGATGTTTGCAGTTCGTTCCAGTCATTGGCAGCAGAGAACTGGAATGAAAGGCGGCCAAAGGCTTTGGGGGTGACCAGTGAGAGATACCTGCTGGAGCACGTGCTGCGGGTGGGAGCTGCTATGGTGACCAGTGCGTGATCCTGGACAACACCCTGTCGTTCTCAACTAACATCAAGGCGGTGGCCCGTTCCTGTAGGTTCATGCTCTACAACATCCGCAGAGTACGACCCTGCCTCACACAGGAAGCGGCGCAGGTCCTAATCCAGGCACTTGTCATCTCCCGTCTGGATTACTGCAACTCGCTGTTGGCTGGGCTCCCTGCCTGTGCCATTAAACCCCTACAACTCATCCAGAACGCCGCAGCCCGTCTGGTGTTCAACCTTCCCAAGTTCTCTCACGTCACCCCGCTCCTCCGCTCTCTCCACTGGCTTCCAGTTGAAGCTCGCATCCGCTACAAGACCATGGTGCTTGCCTACGGAGCTGTGAGGGGAACGGCACCTCAGTACCTCCAGGCTCTGATCAGGCCCTACACCCAAACAAGGGCACTGCGTTCATCCACCTCTGGCCTGCTCGCCTCCCTACCACTGAGGAAGTACAGTTCCCGCTCAGCCCAGTCAAAACTGTTCGCTGCTCTGGCCCCCCAATGGTGGAACAAACTCCCTCACGACGCCAGGACAGCGGAGTCAATCACCACCTTCCGGAGACACCTGAAACCCCACCTCTTTAAGGAATACCTAGGATAGGATAAAGTAATCCTTCTCACCCCCCTTAAAAGATTTAGATGCACTATTGTAAAGTGGCTGCTCCACTGGATGTCATAAGGTGAATGCACCAATTTGTAAGTCGCTCTGGATAAGAGCGTCTGCTAAATGACTTAAATGTAAATGTAAATGCAGTGAGCTGAGATAAGGTGGGGCTTGACCTAGCAGAGACTTGTAGATGGCCTGGAGCCAGTGGGTTTGGCGACGATAGTGAAGCGAGGGACAGCCAACGAGAGCATACAGGTCGAGGTGGTGGGTAGTATATGGGGCTTTGGTGACAAAACGGAATGCACTGTGATAGACTGCATCCAATTTGCCGAGTAGAGGGTTGGAGGCTATTTTATAAATGACATCGCCGAAAATCAAGGATTGGTTGGTCAGTTTTACGAGGGTATGTTTGACAGCATGAGTGAAGGATGCTTTGTTGGGAAATAGGAAGCCGATTCTAGATTTCATTTTGTATTGGAGATGCTTAATGTGAGTCTGGAAGGAGAGTTTACAGTCTAACCAGACACCTAGGTATTTGTAGTTATCCACATATTCTAAGTCAGAGCCGTCCAGAGTAGTGATGCTGGATGGGTATTTTATATACTGTATTTTTAAATCAACCAAATGGATTGAACGTTAAGCAACAAAAATTTAACACGGTATTCTGGAAAGGAAAACAACATTTGGGGAAATAGGACAATAATTTCATAGGGCCCTATTAGTGTTTTACTCGATGTGTTGTTTCCCAGGCAGGTATTGACAATGTGTGTCTTCCTTATTTTAGAATGAGAGAGCATATGGGGGCAGCAGGTAGCCTAGTGGTTAGAGCGTTGGGCCAGTAACCAAAAGGTTGCTGGATCAAATCCCAGAGCTGACAAGGTAAAAATCCATTGTTCTGCAACAAGCAACAAGGCAGTTCACCAACTCTTCCCTCATTGGCTGTCATTGTAAATAAGAATGTGTCTTAACTGACTTGCCTACTTACATAAAGGTTACACAAGTGATAATATGTTACAGCTTATGTTACACAAACAATGAATTGATTTCATCTTCATTCCTTAGGGATCAATCAGGCTGCATTCAAGTACAAATATGTGACAACCACAACATTTGCCAAAATGGCAAAGACCTTCTCATATGGAAGACAAGATGTCGTTCAGGCCCTTCCTGTGAAGGACTTCAAAGAATGAATGGCCAGCCCTGTTTGAGCCCACTCAGGTACAAAATACAGCTGAATGAAAATAGTAGGTCAAATGATTATATTCATTTAAATATTTTGTGTTGTCTTGACCTAATATTCTAATCTACAATTATACAGTTGAAGTCGGAAGTTTACATGCATTTAGGTTGGAGTCATTAAAACTGGTTTTTCAATCACTCCCCAAATTTCTTGTTAACAAACTATATTTTGTCAAGTTGGTTAGGACCTCTACTTTGTGCATGACACAAGTAATTTTTCCAACAATTGTTTACAGACAGATTACTTCACTTATAATTCACTGTATCACAATTCCAGTGGGTCAGAAGTTTACATACACTAAGTTGAGTGTGCCTTTAAACAGCTTGGAAAATTCCAGAAAATGATGTCATGGCTTTAGAAGCTTCTGATAGGCTAATTGACATAATTTGAGTCAATTGGAGGTGTAACTGTGGATGTATTTCAAGGTCTACCTTCAAACTCAGTGGCTCTGCTTGACATCATGGGAATATCAAAAGAAATCAGCCAAGACCTCAGAAAAACAATTCTAGACCTCCACAAGTCTGGTTCATCCTTGTGCAAACAATAATATACAGGTATAAACACCATGGGACCACACAGCCGTCATACCGCTCAGAAAGGAGATGCGTTCTGTCTCCTAGAGATGAACATACTTTGGTGCGAAAAGTGCAAATCGATCCCAGAACATCAGCAAAGGACCTTATGAAGATGCTGGAGGAAACGGGTACAAAAGTATCTATATCCACAGTAAAACGAGTCCTATATTGACATAACCTGAAAGGTTAGCAAGGAAGAAGCCACTGCTCTAAAACCGCCATAAAAAAAGTCTGACTACAGTTTGAAACTGCACATGGGGACAAAGATCGTCGTTTTTGGAGAAATGTCCTCTGGTCTGATGAAACAAAAATAGAACTGTTTGTCCATAATGATCATTGTTATGTTTGGAGGAAAAAGGGTGATGCTTGCAAGCCGAAGAACACCATCCCAACCGTGAAGCACGGGGTGGCAGCATCATGTTGTTGGGGTGCTTTGCTGCAGGAGGGACTGGTGCACTTCACAAAATAGATGGCATCAATAGGTAGCAAAATTATGTGGATATATTGAAACAACATCTCAAGACATCAGTCAGGAAGTTAAAGCTTGGTCGCAAATGGGTCTTCCAAATGAACAATGAGCCCAAGCATACTTCCAAAGTTGTGGCAAAATGGCTTAAGGACAGCAAAGTCAAGGTATTGGAGTGGCCATCACGAAGCCCTGACCTCAATCCCATAAACAATTTGTGGGCAGAACTGAAAATGCATGTGCGAGCAAGGAGGCCTACAAACCTGACTTAGTTACACCAGCTCTGTCAGGAGAAATGGGCCAAAATTCACCATACTTATTGTGGAAGCTTGTGGAAGGCTACCTGAATTGTTTGACCCAAGTAAATTTCAATTTAAAGGCAATGCTACCAAATACTAATTGAGTTTAGGTAAACTTCTGATCCACTAAAAATGTGATGAAAGAAATAAAAGCTGAAATAAATAATTCTCTCTACTATTATTCTGACATTTCACATTCTTAAAATAAAGTGGTGATCCTAACTGACCTAAGACGGAATGTTTACTATGATTAAATGTCAGGAATTGTAAAACTGAGTTTAAATGTATTTGGTTAAGGTGTATGTAAACTTCTGACTTCAACTGTATATCTCACTGGGTATTTAAGTCTCCATTTACCTACTAATTCCAATATATCCATGACATTCATGGAGGGTGATAGTTTGTAGTGTGATTTCCTTTCTGGTCCATAGAGGTACTTAAGACTTTAATAAAATCTCCCACCATAATTATAGTTGCTTGTAGAATTGATACATTCTTATATATATTTCAAAGAAGCTTGGATCACCGTTATTTGGACCATATAGGTTAATAAGCCATATCTGTTTATTGTCCAATAACATATTTAAAATCATCCATCTACCTTGATGATCTGTTTGGACAATTTGTACATTTGGATCCAAATTACTTTTAATTAAAACCATCACCCCTTTTGAATTTCTTTGCCCATGGGAGAAATATATTTCGCCCCCCCAGTCCTTTTTCCACAAAACTTCATGTAAAATTGTTGAATGAGTTTCCTTTAAACAATAGATATTATATTCCTTCTCATTTAGCCAGGTAAATACTGATCGTCTTTTCGTATTATCTGCTAAGCCATTACAATTGCAACTGACTATATACTTATTTCACCACTTACCATAATGAGACACAACTTTCAATTCTATTTCTCAAAATATATGTTTGTAAATGTAACATGATGATTATCTATATAGCAGTACCATGATATTTGCATTGCTACTAAGTAAACCTCCAATTGGTCCCTACTATTCCACCCGCTAAAAGCCCTCCTCATATCCCAATGCCCGGCAGACCCCCCCCAGCCCTGAAAAGACTGGGATCCATCCTTCGAAAGAGATGGCTATTAATATTTGTAGTAATGTAGGCAATTTATGCAGAGGATTTTACATCTCACCAGTCTCGCCATTACCAAAATTACATTATTATATTAGCAAACAATTATTGTGAATCATCCTATATTGTCCCTAACATCTTTTACTCCTTCACAACAGTTGTGAGATATGTTGGGGTTCGTTCCTTGTTCCTTGTCAATCATTGGCTCAATGGTGAAATTAGCATTCCGACAATATCTCTAAGTAAATCAAACATTCATTTATAAATGCAATTGCAGACAGAAGTTGACAACAGCAACATAGCAAGCATGTTTCCGAGTAAGTTCTGCAACGTAGAAAAGGGTCCAGGTTATTTTCTGAACCTTTCTGGCGCAGGTGTTCCGCAAGCGACCCGCCTCGACAACATCCGGTGAAACTGCAGAACGCCAAATTCAAAATACAGAAATAGTCATAATTAACATTCATAAAAAATACAAGTGTTATACATCGCCTTAAAGATGAACGACTTGTTAATCCATCCGCTTTGTCAGATTTTAAAAAGGCTTTACGGTGAAAACATACCATGTGATTATCTGAGGACAGCACCCCACTTACAAAAGTGTACAAACATTTTACAACCAAGTAAAGGAATTACAAAGGTCAGAAATAGCAATAAAATTAATCACTTACCTTTGAAGATCTTCATATGGTTGCAGTCACAAGAGTCCCATCTACACAATACATGTTTGTTTTGTTCAATAAAGTCCCTCTTTATATCCCAAAAACTCAGTTTTGTTGGCGTGTTTTGTTCAGTAATCCGCTGGCTCAAAGGCGGTCAAAACATGCAGACGAATACATCCTGATAGTACCAGTAAAGTTCTTCTAAACATGTCAAACGATGTTTATAATTCATCCTCAGGTTGTCAATTGTCTAAATAATCGATCATATTTAAACCGGACAATGGCGTATTCAATAGATAAGAAAAACTACGAAGGGCACCCAATTGGTCACACGCGCAAACCAGCACTGCATGATTCTACAGTCCACTGACAGAAAGGTCTCATTCTTCTTCATTTTTCAGAAAACAAGCCTGAAACACTGTCTAAAGACTGTTGACATCTAGTGGAAGCCATAGGAACTGCAATCTGGGTCCTAACCCATTAGATACTCTTTTGGCATTCAATTGAAAATACTCACATGAAAAGAAACCCTTCCTGGATTTTCCTCAGGTTTTCGCCTGCCATATCAGTTCTGTTATACTCACAGACGTTATTTTAACAGTTTTGGAAACTTTATTAACCATTGTTACGTCCTAGATGATGGAGATCAAATGTACACCTTTTCCCTGAAACACCCACAACACGGTCCCTCGTATTGATTATATTCCCAAGCATCTCCATGCAGTCAGACTTTTGATTTTGTGCCACCAGGGCCACAATAATATACCCCCTCTCTGAATGTCTGAGTGTGACCCCCTGCCCATGGGTTACTGCAGCTAGTGTTGCCAGCACTGTCACTGCCTGGGTGGGGGCACCACACCGGAATCCCCACCGGCTAGGTACAAGGTCTTCAAGGTTCTCATTAGCAGCTTTGAGAATTTCCTTGTATATTCTGCTCTCCCTTTAGGGGGCTTTGGCTTTGCAGGACCAACCCTGCCAAGCAGGCTCAGAATCTGGAGGCTCGGAATCTGGAGGCTCGGAATCTGGAGGCTCGGAATCTGGCTGGAGGCTCGGAATCTGGAGGCTCAGAATCTGGAGGCTCAGAATCTGGAGGCTCAGAATCTGGAGGCTCAGAATCTGGAGTGCTGCTCTTGGTCTGACCGCATTTTGGCTGCATACAGACTGCTTACAGCAGGCACATAAAACAGTTAGGGACTTCTCCTTAGTATCTCGGTCATTCAGGTGGGTGTCTAGGGTATAGGGTTGTGGGTTGTGGACCGTTCCATCAATATAGGATCATAAATAAATAATTTATATATATAATTTATTTTAAGAATTTAGTTCCCCATTATAGGACAATAAATACATTAAATGTATAATTAATTTGAAAACACTGTTCCATCATGATAGGACAATAAATAAATAAAAAGTATATCCATCATCTGAACAACATTGAAAGCTCTCTCACTCCCCCACTCACAGCAATACATTGGTTCTGGGATATGCAACCATTTCTGTTCTCACTCAACGCCCAACTTTCCCAAACATAAAAGAAAACACACCACACCGTCCACACATACTGTGTCTTCTGTTTACTGAGTTGGTATCTTCACCATGTTCAATTAGTGCTTTTGTGTTCCAATTAGTTCTATTTGAAGATATATAGAAAAGCCATATTTGTTATCGTATTATTACAATCCATAACCGGGCTAGAATTGTGTTTCATCATTTTCCTGGTCTATAAGACCTTTTATAATGTTTAAAATAACCATGGGGTAGTCTGTGTCTCTGAACAACTGGTTATCAATATATAGTTTATCGACGACGAGAGCTACTCGTTTCCCTTTTAATCTGTTTTCCTTATATTGGATACAGAACTTTACGCCGTTCTGCAATTTCCTTCGGGAACTGGTCATTCATGACAATTTTGGTCCCAGCAAGTCTTTTACCCAGGCTTTTAACCATTATTTTATCTTTATAGGAAGCAAATTTGGCAAAGATTGGGCGTTCATACCTCTGCCCTCTGTCTGAAGCGGTGTACACGTTCCAGTTGGATTTTGTCGATAGCTTGGCGTGTAATCTGAAGCGCTGTAAGGAGGAACTCTGTAACTACAGATTCAGGAACTTCTCCTTCTTTCTCTTGGATACCTGTAAGTACCAGATTCTCTCTCATGGATCTAGTCTGTATGTCCAGGAAGGCTTCTCTCAGAACGATGTTCTCCTTTTTAAGTTCATTCACTTCTGTTTTAATCTTATTGACTGTCCCTTTTTAGCTTGTTTGTTAGCTTCTCCAATGTAGCAGCCTTTTTCATCACTCATCTCGAGGCCTTCAACTCTTTTATATCCTTACTGACTAATTCAAGTATACCCAGTTTGTCATTAATGGATTTTAACAGATCGGTTTCGACCTTTACCATCCCGGTGGTGAAAATATTAAATTGTCTGTGTCTAGAAGAGTCACGTTTTCGTTTTTTAAATCTGTTCCCCTGTCTTACTCTCTGTCATGTTTGGGTGTTGCTTGTTTTTGTAATATTTGTCGATACATTTCTCTAGTCTTAACATTTGTTTTGTGTTATTATCCAGATCGAAGGTTATCATGTGTAGTGCTAATATTTTAGTCTAACTTGCCGATATTGAATATTACGTTTTTATCTTGAGGTGCTCTATATAACTATGTTCAGTCCATCATTACCTGTCTCAGTTCCGCCCTTACCTGTCTCCTACCACTGTATAAAGCTCTGCACACTCTTGGCATTCTCTCAACCAGCTTCATGAGGTAGTCACCTGGAATGCATTTTAATTAAGAGGTGTGCCTTTTTAAAAGTACATTTTATGGAATTTCTTTCCTTAATGTGTTTGAGCTAATCAGTTGTGTTGTGACAAGGTAGGATTGATATACAGAAGATAGCCCTATTTGGTAAAATACCAAGTCCATATTATGTCAAGAATAGCTCAAATAAGCAGAGAAACGACAGTCCATCATTACTTTAAGACATGAAGGTCAGTCAATACGGAACATTTCAAGAACTTTGAAAGTTTCTTCAAGTGCAGTGGCAAAAACCATCAAGCTCTATGATGAAACTGTCTCTCATGAGGACCTCCACAGGAAAGGAAGACCCAGAGTTCCCTCTGGTGCAGAGGTTCATTTCATTAGAGTTACCAGCCTCAGAAATCTGCAATTAACTGCACCTCAGATTGCAGCCCAAATAAATGCTTCGCAGAGTTCAAGTAACAGACACATCTCATCATCAAGTCTTCAGAGGAGACTACATGAATCAGGCCTTCGTGGTCGAATTGCTGCAAAGAAATCACTACTAAAAGACACCAATAAGAAGAGACTTTCTTGGGCCAAGAAACACGAGCAATGGACATTAGAACCGGTGGAAATCTGTCCAAATTTGAGATTTTTGGTTCCAACTGCTGTGTCTTTGTGAGACGCAGAGTAGGTGAACTGATGATCTTCATGTGTGGTTCCCACCGTGAGGCATGGAGGAGGAAGTGTGATGGTGTGGGGGAGCTTTGCTGGTGACACTGTCAGTGATTTATTTAGAATTCAAGGCGCACTTAACCAGCAGCGTTACGCCATCCCATCTGGTTTGCGCTAAGTGAGACTCTCAACAGAACAATAACCCAACACACCTCCAGGCTGTGAAAGGGCTATTTGAACAAGAAGGAGAGTGATGGAGTGCTGCATCAGATGACCTGACCTCCACAATCACCCAACCTCAACTTAATTGAGATGGTTTGGGATGAGCTGGACCGCAGAGTGAAGGAACAGCAGCCAGGAAGTGCTCGGCATATTTGGGAACTCCTTCTAGACTGTTGGAAAAGCACTCCAGGTGACTACCTCTTGATGCTGGTTGAGAGAATGCCAAGAATGTGTAAAGCTGTCATCAAGGCTAAGGGTGGCTACTTTGAAGAATCAATAGTATAAAATATACTTTTATTTGTTTACCACTTTTTGGTTACTACATGATTCCATATGTGTTATTTCATAGTTTTCATAGTTATTTCATGTGATGGGTGGATCAAGAAGAAGGGCAAGAAAGGTTAGCACTTCTCCTTGTGCAATAACACATTTTCATTATACCACTGGCTGTAACTGTGTGTTAACTATTGATTTCAGGAAAATGACAAGGAGTGTGGAGATGCATCGCAGATCTACCTGTCTGTCTCTTTCTTCCTCACCTGTCTCACTGCCTCCTTCACCTGTCTCAAGGCCTCCACGCTGGTCTTCCGATGACAGACAGACAGCTACCTAGCCTAAACCCCGCCCCCCTCTGAATCGGTATCTCCCTGGAATGTTCCAGAATGCCTGAACTTATCATGCCTGCTGCTGTTTGTGTCATCTTTATCAATCAATATGACTTAAGTTATGATATTGATCATTTTGGCTGATGGACTGAGAGGAATAAGATGTTGACTGACTCCATGTTTGTTGACTTTACAATCACAGAGAGATGTTGACTGACTCCATGTTTGATGACTTTACAATCACAGAGAGCTGTTGACTGACTCCATGTTTAATGACTTTACAATCACAGAGAGATGTTGACTGACTGACCATGTTTGATGTCTTTGTTTAACAATCACAGAGAGATGTTGACTTTACAATCACAGATGTTTGATGACTTTCAACCACCAAAGTTGTGCTTCTTTGGACAACCGTTCTAAAACCATGAAAGGGCTTTTTGGTTTCTTCATCATTTAGTTTCTTATACGAGAACAATGGTTGAAGGAACAACGTTACAATGTGATGGACTACTAGGTGGAACAGCCATTCTGTTAGAAGGAACAACGTTTAATGTGATGGACTACTAGGTGGAACAATCACAGAATGTTGAAGGAACTGACTGTGATGGACTACCATTCTGTTAGAAGGAACAACGTTACAATGTGATGGACTTTGGAACACATTCTGTTAGAAGGAACAACGTTATGGACTACTAGGTGGAACAACCATTCTGTTAGAAGGAACAACGTTACAATGTGATGGACTACTAGGTGGAACAACCATTCTGTTAGAAGGAACAACGTTACAATTCTTTGGAACAACCATTCTGTTAGAAGGAACAACGTTACAATGTGATGGACTAAGGTGGAACAACCATTCTGTTAGAAGGAACAACGTTACAATGTGATGGACTACTAGGTGGAACAACCATTCTGTTAGAAGGAACAACGTTACAATGTGATGGACTACTAGGTGGAACACTAGGTGGAACCATTCTGTTAGAAGGAACAACGTTACAATGTGATGGACTACTAGGTGGAACAACCATTCTGTTAGAAGGAACAACGTTACAATGTGATGGATGTGATGGACTACTAGGTGGAACAACCATTCTGTTAGAAGGAACAACGTTACAATGTGATGGACTACTAGGTGGAACAACCATTCTGTTAGAAGGAACAACGTTACAATGTGATGGACTACTAGGTGGAACAGCCATTCTGTTAGAAGGAACAACGTTACAATGTGATGGACTACTAGGTGGAACAGCCATTCTGTTAGAAGGAACAACGTTACAATGTGATGGACTACTAGGTGGAACAACCATTCTGTTAGAAGGAACAACGTTACAATGTGATGGACTACTAGGTGGAACAACCATTCTGTTAGAAGGAACAACGTTACAATGTGATGGACTACTAGGTGGAACAACCATTCTGTTAGAAGGAACAACGTTACAATGTGATGGACTACTAGGTGGAACAACCATTCTGTTAGAAGGAACAACGTTACAATGTGATGGACTACTAGGTAAAACAGCCTCTCAAAACTCCAAAGATTGTATTTTCTTCAACACTTTGTTTTTATTCCTGTAATGCTTCAGGGAAACGTAAAGACAAGGTCCTGGACAGTAACAGGATTATTGTCTTTCTGTCTGAGACACTGTCATCATAGAGATCTAGTAGTTTATTTAGATTAGGGTTGGGGTCAATCTCCTTCACATTTCAGGAAGTAAACTGAAAGTCCAATTCCAATTTTCCTCAATGCCACTCTGAGAAAATGTCAGTTTACTTCCTGAATTGACTGTATTGACATTGAACTGACCCCAACACTGATCTAGAGATAAGAGACTGTAGTCCTCGAGGGGGAGAAGAGGTGAGGGGAAGTAGGGAGCAGCGTTCCTCTTGGGGGAGTAGTGGGGATGGGAGGCAGGGTGAAGGGGTCCTCTTGGGGGAGTAGTGGTGAGGGGAGGGGAGACAGAGGACAGTCCAGTCTGATCACTGGAGGTTCTCTTGCTACAGAGATGGTCTATAGAAGCCTTTTAGTAGCTGACATTCCTAACCTCAACTGAGAGGGTCTCTGTCCCTCTGATGGCCCTGTTGGTGTCCACTCTGTCTCTCTGTGTGTGTCCTGTTCTTCGCTGTCTGGGACAAAGGGGGGATGTTGTGGAAATTGAGGGGGGTGAGGTTAGTAGTCTTTTGGCAGCATGACCCTGCGACCCCCCATGAAATAACACAAGGTGATCTTCCTTCTGAAAGGAATGTTGTCCAGGGCCTCCACTGCCACCCTCTTGTTGCCCCTGACGCTGCTCTCCTGGTCGTACATGGGACACATGTAGTCTGTTCGCCTCAGGGCGTAGATGTCCACCTCGTCCTCGTCGTCCCACGGCTGGAAGGGCTGCTGGGAGGGAACGGCTGACTTGACCAGACGGGGTCTCATCATGGCCAGCTCTACGTCACGGGGGATATGCCTCAGACCCAGGCTAGACCTCTGGACTCTGACTCCTTTAAATTACATTACATTTGGTTACATTCATTTATTAGTAATTCATTTATGAATGTTAAAAACATGAAAATCATCTTCCTGGTTGTACATCAGCCATCAACATACATTATACAATATTGACAATATATTTAATAGACAACATGTGTCATTGCACAAAGAGAAGTGCTGACCTTTCTTTCTCTTCTTCTTGGTCCTTTCATCCCAGGCGTTGGCACTGACAAGGGACACGTTGCCCTGGCCCAGGGAGGGCAGCAGTTTGGGCCGGGGGGCCACCGGGGGTTTGGGGACCTTTGGAGGAGGAGCATCCCTCTGGGCTCTCCTGGCCAGCAGGGGTCCTGTCTGGACGAAGGCCTCAGGCCTGATGATGTCCCTGGGTGGGCTGCTGCTCCCTCTGGCAGCCTCCTCTGGCTGGGCAGCTTTCGGCATGGAGAGAACAAACACATTGTTGCTGAAGCTGCATGACTCTGAAAGGGCCGGCTCCTCCAGGGTCAGAGGACAGGTAGAACGGGACTCAGGCTGGACTACGTCCACAGTGCTGGTGGTGATGCTCACAGGACTGGTAGGTTGGGACTCGAGTATAACGGAACACACAGGATTACTGGGCTTAACTTTTCTCCTAGTGGTGTTCCGAGGGTTGCTAGGCCTTCCCTCAGGTCTGGAAGGCTGAACATCATGCTGGACCAGGCCGAAACAGGCCGTCTAGTGGTGCTCCAGGGTTGCTAGGCCTTCCCTCAGGTCTGGAAGGCTGAACATCATGCTGGACCAGGCCGACTGGTCTAACAGGCCGTCTAGTGGGGCCCAGAGGGTTGCTAGGCTTCCCTTCAGGTCTGGATGGCTGTACATCAGGTTGGACCAGGCCAACTGGGCTAACAGGCCGTCTAGTGGGGCCCAGAGGGTTGCTACACCTCCTCAGGTTTGGAAGGCTGTTCATCAGGCTGGCCCAGGCCTATGGGGCTAACAGGCCGTCTAGCTGGGCGCCGAGGGTTGCTAGGCCTCACATCAGGTCTGGAAGGCTGTACATCCGGCTGGCCCAGGCCTATGGGGCTAACAGGCCGTCTAGCTGGGCGCCGAGGGTTGCTAGGCCTCCCCTCAGGTTTGGAAGGTTGGACCAGGCCAGTTGGTCTAACAGGCCGTCTATTGGGGCATCGAGGGTTGCTAGGCCTCCCTTCAGGTCTGGAAGGCTGAACATCCGGCTGGCCCAGGCCAACTGGGCTAACAGGCCGTCTAGCTGGGCGTCGAGGGTTGCTAGGCCTCACAACAGGTCTAGTGATGCTAACAGGGATTCTAGGTGTCATCATCTCATTCTGGTGCAGGCTCTCTGAGCTGTTGGGCCGGGAATCAGGTAGAAGCTTGTATTTCTTCAGAACCTCAGTGAAGGAAAGCTCCTTGTTGCGCCTGCGTCTGTTGGTTTTGGCAGGTAGCTGGGAGCTGCTGCTGTTAAACCAACCAGGAGACTCACGACATCCATCCTGGACAGGAACCAGGGACTGGGGGTCTCTCCTCTTTCTGTGGGCAGCTGTGGGCCTCTTGGGCCTGATTTCGTCAGGAGGGGGAGCACGAGGTACAACATGCAGGGAGGGGAACGCTGAGGGCCTGAAAGAGGAGGCCATCACTGGGGCCTGGCTGACCTCTTCTCTCTTCAGCAGCACTCTGTTAGAAGGACAGAGCAGCGGAACACCGATGGACCTTGGTCCTCCAGACCCATTCAGGTTGGGCCTCCTATTCATCATTCACTGGTCTGCAGGATTCTAATCAGAATGCTCCTTCTAGTCTTGAATACTTGGAATAGGAAGTGGCTTTCAGCACCATTAATCTCTATAAAAAGAGAGCCACAGAAACATATGTGTTTAGTATTTGGGGAAATGTTTTTCATGTTATTAATGTCTCTTATCTAATTTCTTCAAATTCAGTTCTGAGTTTAAAGAATTATTTGGGAGAAGATATACTCATTAAAATGTAACAACTTTGTTCAATTCATTTCTAATAGCCTAGATATAACTAGTGGTCAATAAAACTATCTATCCCCTCATTTATCTGATAAACAGACAGACAGGTGTACTTACCATTCACCTTGCAGTTCAATCAGCTAATGATCCGTAATTTCACCAGTGGCAGCTTGGTGTTTGATCATTACGTCATCAGAGGCATTTTGTATTGTGACGCACAATGCCAAGCATCAACCTTCCTGTCATGGCTGCCCCTGTAGTTTAATATGTCAACGAAGTGTATTAATCAATCAGACAATCAAACCATCAATGAATGACTGAATTAATGAAGCAATTTCTAATAAATCAGCTTAAGTGTACTGACATCATTTATGGATAAGACTAACAATTACGAAAACGCATCAAATCAATGATGCGTAAAAGTAGATTCGCTCACACATAGTAAAGTTCGACAACGAACCACTTTAGTGAGTCAATAAACTATCCAAGACTTTGGACGAGATATATTTGTCCCATTACTGCAGGACAGGCTACTTATATATGAGGAACCTGCGACCAGAAAGACTGTTCTGCCGTTTTATATAAAATAATCCACCTGGCCATCTTCTTCCTCATACGCGTCTTAGTCTTCCCTGTGTTCATCTCCCTCGACTAGATATATCTATTCTGTGGCCACCACACGTTTTATATGTCATGTTTGTCTTGTAGCTGACAGTGGGGTGAAGACAGGAGCGCAGTTCAGCTGACACGAAGGCGTGGACTGGGGGAATCCGACATGGAGACCTGACGCCACTTTTACGCGCACTTTCAGATTGGCCTACTTTAAAATTAACATAAATATTAATGCAACATACTGGAGGTTGGGCTCAGTGTTCAAGTGTTGGATTTACACATGTTGATATAGAGAAATATAGTCTAATAGTGGATCGGACTTCTGCAGTGTTGGTGGGGTAAATACAACTGCTGATGTGCTTTGGCCTGTATTCTTTTTGCATGTTATTTTTTAAATATTTCGGGAATTCCTTCTCATTTATTAACCAATTACTTATTCAATCATTCGTGTATTTATTTAGCTTATCTTGTTTACATGTAATACCCTATGGCCTGACCATAGAAATAAGAATGAATAGAACAGACATGGAAGCTCTAACCCTGGCAATTGACTGGTATTTATATGTATTTAGGATCCACATCCATTCTTGCCAAGGCAGCAGCTACTCTTCCTGGGGTCCAGCAACATTGAGGCACATACGGTGCATTTGGAAAGTATTCAGACCCCCTGACTTTTTCAACATTTTGTTACGTTACAGCCTCATTCTAAAATGGATGAAAAACGTTTTAGCAGCATTGAAGGTGCCAAAGAACACAGTGGCCTCCATCATTCTTAAATGGAAGAATTTTAGAACCACCAAGACTCTTCTTAGAGCTGTCTGCCAGGACAAACTGAGCAATCGGGGGAGAAAGGCCTTGGTCAGTCACCAAGATCAGATGGTTACACTGACTGCGCTCCAGAGTTCCTCTCTGCAGATGGGAAAACCTTCCAGAAAGAGAACCATATCTGCAGCACTCCACTAATCAGGCTTTTATGGTGAAGTGGGCAGACTGAAGCCAATCCTTTGTAAAAGGCACGACAGCCCGCTTGGAGTTTGCCAAAAGGCACCTAAAGACTCCCAGATCATGACAAGATTCTCTGGTCTAATGAAACCAAGATTGAACATGGTGGTGGCAGCATCATACTGTGGGGATGTTTTTCAGCGGCAGGGCCTGTGAGACTAGTTAGAATCAAGGGAAAGATGAACAGACCAAAGTACAGAGACACAATCTATTTTACAATAGTTATATTTAGTTTGTTTTTAGTTCTTCCTCTATTTCTGATGTCCATCCAGTTAGATTTCTATTTGTAACTGTGCTATTTCACAACATCTCTGAACCTTTATACATTTTACAGACCCCTATGTTTTACATTGGTTATCTTGTTATTAGTCCCACCCTTCAGCTCCATCCAACCCTTCCCATCGATCTCTCAACATCATCCATTTTGGATTTCTATTTGCCATATTTTTCAACTGTGCTGTGATGCTTCACAAAAGTACTGAACCTTTCTATTCTCATAGCTTCTACAGATTGTAAATGAAAAATATATTTTTTTGGTAAAATAATAATTATATTATTGATTGACTGACTATGGCTTTTCAAATCACCCAGTATTGCTATCTGCAGCGTTAGGTGCAATTCTTCAGCCATTCCTGGACCTGTGACCAAAAACGAGCTACATATGGACAATACCAAAATAAATGACCTAATGACTCTGCCTCCTCACAGCAAAATCTGCAGAGCTGGGAAGACTGTATCCCCCATATATATAACATTCGATCGGTTGCAAGAATTTTGTATAGTCATTTAAATGGAAAAATTCGAAGTTTTGAATCCGTGGTTGTTTTGCGTATCAATTCATAAACCTTGTGCCATGGAATGGGTCCATCGAAAATCTCTTCCCAACTATTTTGCCATTTATATGGCATAGCTGTCAGTTTTTGGTCCTTCAATTAAATTGGTAAATGTTTTTATTTATCACACTTTTCTTTAACCATTTACGTTCTTTAATACAGGGCCGACATACAAGTTCCTTACTTATTCCCCTTCTACTTGCCTCTTCCATTTCTGTGGTAATGCTGCAATTAATTGGTTGTAATGTTAGGTAGAGCAGACATTTCCATTTGTCTGTGTTAGCTGCATGTGTGACACAACTCCACCAGTCCTATTTATGATATCATTCACTGAAATTATACCTTTTTTAAATATTTATTCGAAAAAAAATGTTTTAATCAATTAGTATTGTATTATTTGTTCTGTCTTTTCAGGTGGATTAAACTGAAATTACAACCAACTTTCTAAACCTTAATTTAAAAAAAACGATATTTTGGAGATTATTTCCTTTTCAAACAAACGAAAGTGAGCAGGTGTAATCTGAATAAAGGGAAAAAGGCCCTTCTTGAACATAGGATGAGACATTCCTACCAATTTACTAGAGAACCAGTTTGGATTTAAGTATAACTTTTGTATGACTGATGCCTTTAGTGAGAGGTCTAATGTTTTAATATTGTAATGACCTGACTAGATCATAAAGGAACAATTGTCCAGACAGAGGGTTGAGTTTAAGAATGTACGGTTTATTAACCCAACTCCCCACAGGCTACTGTTTGGCCGCAGCCCACGACAAATAAATGAAGGATACCTTATAAACCAACAGTGACCTCTTGTGAAAGACAGACGTAAGAGAGAGAGAACAACGTCTAAACCTGGTCTTATAACTTCCAACGCTCCCTGCCCAACCCCCCTCCACGCCTCTCCACCAACCACCAGGAAGCCCGGCATCAGAACGTTCCAGGCATTCCCGTGATTGGCAGATAGCAGGTTGATTGGCATGTCGGACCCCGCGAACACTGGGTACTGGTAAGTACAACACAACCAACTAATAGCCTGACACATAACACACAGCTGTCTGTGTGGGTTGCTACAATATTTAATCATTTGTGCCCACCGAATTCATATTCGTTATACTATATACCACCGGCATAGTAAATATTGCAAAAGAAAATCAAGTGATTTTTTACTAAAAATAATAGGTTTCTGCTTTTGAACACATTTTCGATTATAGTCCTTAATTTATATGTGCTGAAAAAGAATCCAAGGTAATATGCTGCTAAATTTTAAACGAATATTTCTAAGTAACAACCAACAACTTAAAAATATGATATTGAAATGATCATTATTGTGTTGGACTGACATGCCAGATCTAGTTATGAACGTCAGTTGTGCTTGGAACATTTCAACAGACGTCGTCTTGATCTTTCTCCTCTGGAAAGGTGGGGTTTCAGCCTAGGGAGTACCATTGGGGGCCAGGTGCCGTTTTGACTGGGCTGAGCAGAACTGTACTTCCTCAGTAGGCAAGCAGGCCAGAGGTGGATGAACTTGTTTGCGGAGCCTGGCCATGTGGCAGGTAACGACCAAACTATCACTTGGAATCTAGTTTGGATCTACACACATGTTTTCAACGAAATGTCAAAAAATATTCGTTAAATAATATTCTTCAAGTACGAAAAGCCTTTAGCTAGTTATATTGCCAGAGTAAGTTATATATTTGCACGTTGATAAGCTAGCTAGTTAACTTCTATGATGTCTGTATAGTTAGCTAGTGGTGGGCATGCTACTAGCTAGTTAACTTCCATGATGTCTGTATAGTTAACTAGCTAGTAGCATGCCCACCACTAGTTAACTTCCATGATGTCTGTATAGTTAACTAGTGGTGGGCATGCTACTAGCTAGTTGACTTCCATGATGTCTGTATAGTTAGCTAGTGGTGGGCATGCTACTAGCTAGTTGACTTCCATGATGTCTGTATAGTTAGCTAGTGGTGGGCATGCTACTAGCTAGTTGACTTCCATGATGTCTGTATAGTTAGCTAGTGGTGGGCATGCTACTAGCTAGTTGACTTCCATGATGTCTGTATAGTTAGCTAGTGGTGGGCATGCTACTAGCTAGTTGACTTCCATGATGTCTGTATAGTTAACTAGTGGTGGGCATGCTACTAGCTAGTTGACTTCCATGATGTCTATAGTTAACTAGTGGTGGGCATGCTACTAGCTAGTAAGTTAGCAGTGCATTTACTTGCCTCAGTGCTGTTTATAACTTTTGTCATTTTTGTGTAGGTTTTATATGAACCGAAATAGCTATGTAACATATTAGCTACTTAGCTAACCAAAAAATGCATTGTCAGCAAACATTACAGTAGAACTGAACACATGTGCCCCTGCAAGGTAATGTTTGCCTGCTAGGCAAGCTAACGTAAACTCACCCCATTCCGTACAAACTTGTGCAACCCAGACGTTCAAACGAGGCTAGAAAGAAAACTAAGTCAAAATCGGGGCTGTGAACTAGGTTTCTATTCAAGTGTTGATCGACATGGTAATGGCTCTATAGTATTGGAGAAAAGCTGAAAAAATGGACCCTCTGTTACATCTTGATCTGTCATGTCATAACGTACATCATGCATAAATCAACTATTTCTGTCTTACAATCTCTCTCCACCAGGTGTATCACTTCTATCATCCTTTAAAAACAAGAAATGGGCAGTGACTGGGGGATACCTAGTCATTTTTTTCATCAAACCTTCAAATAGGTATGTAATGACACATTATATAAACTCTTTATAGTGTTTTATTTACATTTTAGAGGAGATAAGGTGATAAGTTGGACAGATCGAGTGGGGAAAAAAGCAATTTTCCCACACAACATCTCTCCTTCTCACTATCAGGCATTAGTTTCTCTTCCCAACCCGCCATTTTGAAAAAGACCCGACGGGGCTCATTGCCTGCTTGAATTATGCAGAAACGGGCAGCGTTTAGGTCATGTAATTGATTCTGTTGGAAAGGGGAGAAATTGTGCTTTACAATGGTATTGCCATTACAGTCGATCTGGAAGTATTACGTTTTTGGGGCGCTAAAATAAGGGCAATTGTATGGACCAAGGCGATGTGCGAGTTTACGTTAGCTATCTAAAGCTGAAGTCATTTGAGTGTTATTTTCCTGACATTGTCATAGGTTTTAATACAACTTCTCTTCTTTAGGTATAAAGGTGTTCAGACGTTCCTGAGTACTGGACACACCATATTTTCCAGAATACATTGACAAGGTATGTCAATATATTCAAATGTCTGTGTTTTCATTGTAACTCACATAAGGGCTTGTAGGGCACCATGATTTCCCCAATGTTGAAAACTCAAGACGGAATCCAGAAATTGAAACAGAATACAGGTTCCCCTCGGACAAGATACACAGGATATATCTTTTTTTACAGTAACCCAACATTAGTGTGAATAATAGGTATTAGAGATATATTTTTTTATTTCGGCTTTATTTAACCAGGTAGGCCAGTTGAGAACAAGTTCTCATTTTTCAACTGTGACCTGGCCAAGATAAAGCAAAGCAGTTCGACACATACAACAACACAGAGTTACACATGGAATAAACAAACATACAGTCAATATTACAGTAGAAAAGGAAAACAAAGTCTATATACAGTGAGTGCAAATGAGGTAAGATAAGGGAGATAAGGCAGTAAATAGGCCATGGTGGTCGAAGTAAATACAATATAGCAATTAAACACTGGAATGGTAGATGTGCAGAAGATGAATGTGCAAGTAGAGATACTGGGGTGCAAAGGAGCAAGATAAATACAGTATGGGGAGGAGGTCGTTGGATGTGCTGTTTACAGATGGGCTATGTACAGGTGCAGTGATCTGTGAGCTGCTCTGACAGCTGGTGCTTAAGCCAGTGAGGGAGATATGAGTCTCCAGCTTCAGTGATTTTTGCAGTTCCTTCCAGTCATTGGCAGCAGAGAACTGGAAGGAAAGGCGGCCAAAGGATAAATTGGCTTTGGGGATGACCAGTGAAATATACCTGTTAGAGCGCGTGCTACGGGTGGGTGCTGCTATGGTGACCAGTGAAATATACCTGCTGGAGCGCGTGCTACGGGTGGGTGCTGCTATGGTGACCAGTGAGATATACCTGTTGGAGCTCGTGCTACGGGTGGGTGCTGCTATGGTGACCAGTGAGATATACCTGCTGGAGCGCGTGCTACGGGTGGGTGCTGCTATGGTGACCAGTGAGCTGAGATAAGGTGGGGCTTGACCTAGCAGAGACTTGTAGATGACCTGGAGCCAGTGGGTTTGGCGACGAGAGTAAAGCGAGGGACAGCCAACGAGAGCATACAGGTCGAGGTGGTGGGTAGTATATGGGGCTTTGGTGACAAAACGAATGGTACTGTGATAGACCGCATCCAATTTGTTGAGTAGAGGTTTGGAGGCTATTTTATAAATGACATCGCCGAAGTCGAGGATCGGTAGGATGGTCAGTTTTACGAGGGTATGTTCCTTCACTAATGTTCCATAAGTGAAGGATGCTTTGTTGCGAAATAGGAAGCCGATTCTAGATTTAATTTTGGATTGGAGATGCTTAATGTGAGTCTGGAAGGAGAGTTTACAGTCTATCCAGACACCTAGGTATTTGTAGTTATCCACATATTCTATGTCAGAGCCGTCCAGAGTAGTGATGCTGGATGGGTATTTTATATACTGTATTTTTAAATCAACCAAATGGATTGAACACGTTAACCCACTGTTCCTAGGCCGTCATTGAAAATCAGAATTTGTTCTTAACTGACTTGCCTAGTTAAATGAAGGATAAACAACAACAAAAATCATAGTTTTCAGTTATTTCATGTGATGGGAGGACCAAGAAGAAGAAAGGTTAGCGCTTCTCCTTGTGTAATAACACGTTTTCATTATACCACTGGCTGTAACTGTGTGTTAACGTTTGATTTCAGGAAAACGCCAAGGAGTGTGAAGATGCACCGCAGATCTACCTGTCTGTTTCTCTCTTCCTCACCTGTCTGCCTAGAATGTTCCAGAATGCCTGAACTTAAGCATGCCTGCTGCTGTTTGTGTTATCCTTAACAATCAACATGACTATATGATTTAAGTTATGATATTGATCATTTTGGCTGATGGACTGAGAGGAATAAGCTGTTGACTGACTCCATGTTTGTTGACTTTACAATCACAGAGAGATGTTGACTGACTCCATGTTTGTTGACTTTACAATCACAGAGAGATGTTGACTGACTCCATGTTTAATGACTTTACAATCACAGAGAGATGTTGACTGACTCCATGTTTGTTGACTTTACAATCACAGAGAGATGTTGACTGACTCCATGTTTGTTGACTTTACAATCACAGAGAGATGTTGACTGACTCCATGTTTAATGACTTTACAATCACAGAGAGATGTTGACTGACTCCATGTTTAATGACTTTACAATCACAGAGAGATGTTGACTGACTCCATGTTTAATGACTTTACAATCACAGAGAGCTGTTGACTGACTCCATGTTTAATGACTTTACAATCACAGAGAGATGTTGACTGACTCCATGTTTAATGACTTTACAATCACAGAGAGATGTTGACTGACTTCATGTTAGATGATTAAATGTGGGCTGGGTTTTCACTGTTGGAAATGGATGGACTGTTTCAGGAAAAACCTTCAAGTCACGTATCATATATGCAATCTAAGACTTACTAAACCAGTTGACTTAGTTGGCTTACTGCAACACAAGAACCATTACTGACCACCTACTTCTGTGATGGACTACTAGGTGGAACAACCATTCTGTTAGAAGGAACAACGTTACAATGTGAGGGACTACTAGGTGTAACAACCATTCTGTTAGAAGGAACAACGTTACAATGTGTTGACATCAGGATCTCCAAGGTGTCTTTCATCTGAGTTTTACTGTTTTGAGAATAATAGGATGGGATACTACTAGTATTGCTGCTGGACATTAAACACTACTGTCTGATGTTACTGTCTAGTGATTTTCTAAGTGGTGTTAATATATCAGTCTGTCCCTTTCACTTTGACAGTGATGCTCTAATGATGTCATATCATCATGTGGTAACTGTCCTCATGATGCAGTATTGTTGATAAAAGATGCTGTTGCCCATGTGTATGTATGTAATGTGATGTCCTGAGTCCTGTGTGTCTGGCTTGTGTCCCACATGGTACCCTTTAACCCTATGTAGTGCACTACTTTTGACCAGGGCCCATAGGGAATAGGGGACCGTTTGGAACACAGCCTGAGAGTCTAGGAGGCGATATGATTCTCACAGCAGTTTGATTGACATGTAGGATAATCTGCAATGGATCAATAATAATACAATGAATAAACTTCCCCTTTATTTTAAAGTTGTTCTCAGTTTTGATGGTTGAATTTTATCCATGTCATTTATCCTGTCAGTTATGACGTGTTTTATCCTGGATCATCGTCTAATTAACATTCATCAGTGTCTGTACTCAAAACTCACTCAAAACACTCAAAGATTGTATTTTCTTCAGTGGTTTGTTTTCATTTCTGTAATGCTTCAGGGGAAAGTAAAGGTGGGACGATGTACACTGAGAGTCAGGAAGCAAGTTCTGGAAGTGAATACATTTAATAAATAAACACAACAAGACACACGAACAGCCCACCAAGATGACACAGATACAGAGGGGAGTGAGGGGAGGCAGGGTGCAGCGGTACTCTAGGGGGAGTAGTGGGGAGGGGAGGGGAGGCAGGGTGCACCGGTACTCTAGAGGGAGGGGAGGCAGGGTGCACCGGTACTCTAGGGGGAGTAGTGGGGAGGGGAGGCAGGGTGCACCGGTACTCTAGAGGGAGGGGAGGCAGGGTGCAGCGGTACTCTAGGGGAGTAGTGGGGAGGGGAGGCAGGGTGCAGCGGTACTCTAGGGGAGGGGAGGCAGGGTGCACCAGTACTCTAGGGGAGTAGTGGGGAGGGGAGGCAGGGTGCAGCGGTACTCTAGGGGAGTAGTGGGGAGGGGAGGCAGGGTGCACCAGTACTCTAGGGGAGTAGTGGGGAGGGGAGAAAGGGAGCAGGGGTCCTCTTGGGGGAGAAGAGGTGAGTGTGGCAGAGGACAGCCCAGTCTGGAGTATCAGAGATGAGGGGAGACAGAGGACAGCCCAGTCTGATCACTGGAGGTTCTCTTGCTACAGAGATGGTCTATAGAAGCCTTTTAGTAGCTGACATTCCTAACCTCAACTGAGAGGGTCTCTGTCCCTCTGATGGCCCTGTTGGTGTCCACTCTGTCTCTCTGTGTGTGTCCTGTTTTTCGCTGTTTGGGACAAAGGGGGGTTGTTGTGGAAATTGAGGGGGGTGGAGTTAGTAGTCTTTTGGCAGCATGACCCTGCGACCCCCCATGAAATAACACAAGGTGATCTTCCTTCTGAAAGGAATGTTGTCCAGGGCCTCCACTGCCACCCTCTTGTTGCCCCTGACGCTGCTCTCCTCCTGGTCGTACATGGGACACATGTAGGCTGTTCGCCTCAGGGCGTAGATGTCCACCTCGTCCTCGTCGTCCCACGGCTGGAAGGGCTGCTGGGAGGGAACGGCTGACTTGACCAGACGGGGTCTCATCA
This sequence comes from Oncorhynchus nerka, assembly GCF_034236695.1. NCBI lineage: Eukaryota > Metazoa > Chordata > Actinopteri > Salmoniformes > Salmonidae > Oncorhynchus > Oncorhynchus nerka. The sequence goes on from NC_088403.1 coordinate 10,594,010, forward strand.
TGGCCAGCTCTACGTCACGGGGATATGCCTCAGACCCAGGCTAGACCTCTGGACTCTGACTCCTTTAAATTACATTACATTATGTTACATTCATTTATTAGTAATTCATTTATGAATGTTTATAACATGAAAATCATCTTCCTGGTTGTACATCAGCCATCAACATACATTATACAATATTGACAATATATTCAATAGAGAAAATGTGTCATTGCACAAAGAGAAGTGCTGACCTTTCTTTCTCTTCTTCTTGGTCCTTTCATCCCAGGCGTTGGCACTGACAAGGGACACGTTGCCCTGGCCCAGGGAGGGCAGCAGTTTGGGCCGGGGGGCCACCGGGGGTTTGGGGACCTTTGGAGGAGGAGCATCCCTCTGGGCTCTCCTGGCCAGCAGGGGTCCTGTCTGGACGAAGGCCTCAGGCCTGATGATGTCCCTGGGTGGGCTGCTGCTCCCTCTGGCAGCCTCCTCTGGCTGGGCAGCTTTCGGCATGGAGAGAACAAACACATTGTTGCTGAAGCTGCATGACTCTGAAAGGGCCGGCTCCTCCAGGGTCAGAGGGCAGGTAGGACGGGGCTCAGGCTGGACTAGACTCACTGCAGGACAGGTAGAACGGGACTCAGGCTGGACCAGGTCTACAGTGCTGGTAGTGGTGCTGTCAGGACTGGAAGGTTGGGACTCAAGCATAACGGGACAAGCACGATTACTGGGCCTCACTTTTCTCCTAGTGGTGTTCCGAGGGTTGTTCGGCCTCCCCTCAGGTCTGGAAGGCTGTTTATCAGGCTGGACCAGGCCAATGGGGCTAATATGCCGTCTAGTGGGGCCCACAGGGTTGCTACACCTCCTCTCAGGTTTGGAAGGCTGTATCTCATGCTGGACCAGCTCAACTGGTCTAACAGGCCGTCTAGTGGGTTGCCGAGGGTTGCTAGGCCTCCCCTCAGGTTTGGAAGGCTGTATCTCATGCTGGACCTGCTCAACTGGTCTAACAGGCCGTCTAGTGGGTTGCTGAGGGTTGCTACGCCCCCTCAGGTTTGGAAGGCTGTTCATCAGGCTGGACCAGGCCTATGGTCTAACAGGCCGTCTAGTGGGTTGCCGAGGGTTGCTAGGCCTCCCTCAGGTTTGGAAGGCTGTTCATCAGGCTGGACCAGGCCGACTGGTCTAACAGGCCGTCTAGTGGGTTGCCGAGGGTTGCTAGGCCTCCCCTCAGGTCTAGAAGGCTGTACATCAGGTTGGACCAGGCCTACGGGGCTAACAGGCCGTCTAGTGAGGCGTCGAGGGTTGCTAGGCCTCACATCAGGTCTAGTGATGCTGACAGGGGCTCTAGGTATCATTGTCTCAGGCTGGTACAGGCTCTCTGGGGTGTTGGGCCGGGAATCAGGTAGAAGCTTGTATTTCTTCAGAACCTCAGTGAAGGAAAGCTCCTTGTTGCGCCTGCGTCTGTTGGTTTTGGCAGGTAGCTGGGAGCTGCTGCTGTTAAACCAACCGGGAGACTCACGACATCCAGCCTGGACAGGAACCAGGGACTGGAGGTCTCTCCTCTCTCTGTGGGCAGCTGTGGGCCTCTTGGGCCTGATTTCGTCAGGAGGGGGAGCACGAGGTACAACATGCAGGGAGGGGAACGCTGAGGGCCTGAAAGAGGAGGCCATCACTGGGGCCTGGCTGACCTCTTCTCTCTCCAGCAGCACTCTGTTAGAAGGACAGAGCAGCGGAACACCGATGGACCTTGGTCCTCCAGACCCATTCAGGTTGGGCCTCCTATTCATCATTCACTGGTCTGCAGGATTCTAATCAGAATGCTCCTTCTAGTCTTGAATACTTAGAATAGGAAGTGGCTTTCAGAACCATTCAATTCTATTAAAAGAGAGTCACAGAAACATCTTTGTTTAGTATTTGGGGAAATTTTAAAAAATGTTTTACTGTCTCATCTAATTTCATCACATTCAGTTCTGAGTTGAAATAAATATTTGGGAGAAGATATATTCATTAAAATGTAACAAGTTTGTTCAATTCATTTCTAATAGCCTAGATATAACTGGTGCTCAATACAACTATCTATCCCCTCATTTATCTGATAAACAGACAGACAGGTGTACTTACTGTTCACCTTGTAGTTCAATCAGCTAATGATCCGTCATTACACCAGTGGCAGCTTGGTGTTTGATCATTACGTCATCAGAGGCATTTTGTATTGTGACGCAACAATAGCAAGCATCAACCTTCCTGTCATGGCTCTGCCCCTGTAGTTTAATATGTCAACGAAGTGTATTAATCAATCAGACAATCAAACCATCAATGAATGACTGAATTAATGAAGCAATTTCTAATAAATCAGCTTAAGTGTACCGACATCATTTATGGATAAGACTAACAATTACGAAAACGCATCAAATCAATGATGGGTAAAAGTAGATTCGCTCACACATAGTAAAGTTCGACAACGAACCACTTTAGTGAGTCAATAAACTATCCAAGACTTTAGACGAGGTACATTTGTCCCAATACTGTAGAGAAGGTTACTTATATATGAGGAACCTGCGACCAGAAAGACTGTTCTGCCGTTTTATATAAAATAATCCACCTGGCCATCATCTTCTCATACGCGTCTTAGTCTTCCTGTGTTCATCTCCCTCGACTAGATATATCTATTCTGTGGCCACCACAGGTTTTATATGTCATGTTTGTCTTGTAGCTGACAGTGGGGTGAAGACAGGAGCGCAGTTCAGCTGACACGAAGGCGCGGACTGGAGGAATCCGACTTGGAGACCTGACGCCACTTTTACGCGCACTTTCGGATTGGCCTACTTTAAAATGAATATAAATATTATCGCAACATACTGGAGGTTGGGCTAAGTGTTGGATTTACACATGTTGATATAGAGAAATATAGTCTAATAGTGGATCGGCCTTCTGTTGTGTTGGTGGGGTAAATAAAACTGCTGATATGCTTTGGCCTGTATTTTTGAATGTTATTCTTTTTTAAATATTTCTGTATTCGTTCTCGTTTATTAAACAATTACATATTCAATAATTCGTGTATTTATTTACATCTTGTTTAATACCCTATGGCCTGACCATAGAATGAATAGAACAGACATGGAAGCTCTAACCCTGGCAAATGACTGGTATTTATATGTATTTAGGATCCACATCCATTCTTGCCAAGGCAGCAGCTACTCTTCCTGGGGTCCAGCAACATTGAGGCAGATACGGTGCATTTGGAAAGTATTCAGACCCCTTGACTTTTTCAACATTTTGTTACATTACAGCCTCATTCTAAAATGGATGAAAAACGTTTTAACAGCATTGAAGGTGCCAAAGAACACAGTGGCCTCCATCATTCTTAAATGGAAGAATTTTAGAACCACCAAGACTCTTCCTAGAGCTGTCTGCCAGGACAAACTGAGCAATCGGGGGAGAAAGGCCTTGGTCAGTCACCAAGATCAGATGGTTACACTGACTGAGCTCCAGAGTTCATCTCTGCAGATGGGAAAACCTTCCAGAAAGAGAACCATATCTGCAGCACTCCACTAATCAGGCTTTAATGGTAGAGTGGGCAGACGGAAGCCACTCCTTTGTAAAAGGCACGACAGCCCGCCTGGAGTTTGCCAAAAGGCACCTAAAGACTCCCAGATCATGACAAGAACATGACAAGATGCTCTGGTCTAATGAAACCAAGATTGAACATGGTGGTGGCAGCATCATACTGTGGGGATGTTTTCAGAGGCAGGGCCTGGGAGACTAGTTAGAATCAAGGGAAAGATGAACAGAGCAAAGTACAGAGACACAATCTATTTTACAATAGTTATATTTAGTTTGTTTTTAGTTCTTCCTCTATTTCTGATGTCCATCCAGTTAGATTTCTATTTGTAACTGTGCTATTTCACAACATTTCTGAACCTTTATAGATTTTACAGACCCTTATGTTTTACATTGGTTATCTTGTTATTAGTCCCACCCTTCAGCTCCATTCAACCCTTCCCATCGATCTCTCAACATCATCCATTTTAGATTTCTATTTGCCATATATTTTTCAACTGTGCTGTGATGCTTCACAAAAGTACTGAACCTTTCTATTCTCATAGCTTCTACAGATTGTAAATTAAAAATAAACATTTTTGGTAAAATAATTATTATATTATTGATTGATTGACTATGGCTTTTCAAATCACCCAGTATTGCTATCTGCAGCGTTAGGTGCAATTCTTCAGCCATTCCTGGACCTGTGACCAAAAACGAGCTACATATAGACAATACCAAAATAAATGACCTAATGACTCTGCCTCCTCACAGCAAAATCTGCAGAGCTGGGAAGACTGTATCCCCCATATATATAACATTCGATTGGTTGCAAGAATTTTGTATAGTAATTTAAATAGAAAAATTCGAAGTTTTGAATCCGCGGTTGTTTTGCGTATCAATTCATAAACCATGTGCCATGGAATGGGTTCATCGAAAATGTCTTCCCAACTATTTTGCCATTTATATGGCACAGCTGTCAGTTTTTGGTCCTTAAATTGCATTGGTATATGTTTTTATTTATCACACTTTTCTTTAACCATTTATGTTCTTTAATACAGGGCCGAAATACAAGTTCCTTACTTTTTCTCCTTCTACTTGCCTCTTCCATTTTTGTGGTAATGCTGCAATTAGTTGGTTGTAATTTTGGGAAGAGCAGACATTTCCATTTGTCTGTGTTAGCTGCATGTGTGACACAACTCCACCAGTCCTATTTATGATATCATTCACTGAAATTATAACTTTTTTAAATTCGATTTTTAATTTTTTTTTATCAATTAGTATTATATGATCAATTAGTATTATATTATTTGTTCTGTCTTTTCAGGTGGATTCAACTGAAATTACAACCAATTTTCTAAGGCTTGTATAAAAAAGAACGATATTTTGGAGATTATTTCCTTTTCAAACAACCGAAAGTGAGCAGGTGTAATCTGAATAAAGGGGAAAAGGCCCTTCTTGAACATAGGATGAGACATTCCTACCAATTTACTAGAGAACCAGTTTGGATTTAAGTATAACTTTTGTATGACTGATGCCTTTCGTGAGAGGTCTAATGTTTTAATATTGTAATGACCTGACTAGATCATAAAGGAACAATTGTCCAGACAGAGGGTTGAGTTTACGAATGTACGGTTTATTAACCCAACTCCCCACAGGCTACTGTTTGGCCGTAGCCCCCGACAAATAAATGAAGGATACCTTATAAACCAACAGTGACCTTCTCTTGTGAAAGCCAGACATAAGAGAGAGAGAACAACGTTTAAACCTGGTCTTAACTTCCAATGCTCCCTGCCCAACCCCCCTCCACGCCTCTCCACCAACCACCAGGAAGCCCGGCATCAGAACACTCCAGGCATTCCGGTGATTGGCAGATAGCAGGTTGATTGGCATGTCGGACCCCGCGAACACTGGGTACTGGTAAGTACAACACAACCAACTAATAGCCTGACACATAACACACAGCTGTCTGTGTGGGTTGCTACAATATTTAATCATTTGTGCCCACCGAATTCATATTCGTTATACTATATACCACCGGCATAGTAAATATTGCAAAAGAAAATCAAGTGATTTTTTACTAAAAATAATAGGTTTCTGCTTTTGAACACATTTTCGATTATAGTCCTTAATTTATATGTGTTGAAAAAGAATCCAAGGTAATATGCTGCTAAATTTTAAACGAATATTTCTAAGTAACAACCAACAACTTAAAAATATGATATTGAAATGATCATTATTGTGTTGGACTGACATGCCAGATCTAGTTATGAACGTCAGTTGTGCTTGGAACATTTCAACAGACGTCGTCTTGATCTTTCTCCTCTGGAAAGGCCATGTGGCAGGTAACGACCAAACTATCACTTGGAATCTAGTTTGGATCTACACACATTTTCAACGAAATGTCAAAAAATATTCGTTAAATAATATCCTTCAAGTACGAAAAGCCTTTTAGCTAGTTATATTGCCAGAGTAAGTTATATATTTGCACGTTGATAAACTAGCTAGTTAACTTCCATGATGTCTGTATAGTTAACTAGTGGTGGGCATGCAACTAGCTAGTTAACTTCCATGATGTCTGTATAGTTAGCTAGTGGTGGGCATGCTACTAGCTAGTTGACTTCCATGATGTCTGTATAGTTAGCTAGTGGTGGGCATGCTACTAGCTAGTTAACTTCCATGATGTCTGTATAGTTAACTAGTGGTGGGCATGCTACTAGCTAGTTGACTTCCATGATGTCTGTATAGTTAACTAGTGGTGGGCATGCTTCTAGCTAGTAAGTTAGCAGTGCATTTACTTGCCTCAGTGCTGTTTATAACTTTTGTAATTTTTGTGTACGTTTTATATGAACCGAAATAGCTATGTAACATATTAGCTACCTAGCTTAGCAAAATGCATCGTCAGCAACATTACAGTAGAGCTGAACACATGTGCCCCTGCAAGGTAATGTTTGCCTGCTAGGCAAGCTAACGTAAACTCACCCCATTCCGTACAAACTTGCGCAACCGCGACATTCAAACGAGGCTAGAAAGAAAACTAAGTCAAAATCGGGGGTGTGAACTAGGTTTCTATTCAGGCTTTGATCGACATGGTAATGGCTCTATAGTATTGGAGAAAAGCTGAAAAAATGGACCCTCTGTTACATCTTGATCTGTCATGTCATAACGTACAGCACGCATAAATCAACCATTTCTGTCTTACAATCTCTCTCCACCAGGTGTATCACTTCTATCATCCTTTAAAAACAAGAAATGGTCAGTGACTGGGGGAAACCTGGTCATTTTTTATCGTCATCAATGCATGCGATCATCATTCTCAAAGCCACTGTTTACTTCTAAGATCACTTTAGCCCCGCCCTAAAAATCAGATTAAAATTCGACACAAACCTTCAAATAGGTATGTAATGACACATTATATAAACTCTTTAATAGTGTTTTATTTACATTTTAGAGGCGATGAAGTGATAAGTTGGACAGATCGAGTGAAAAAAAAGCCATTTTCCCACACAACATCTCTCCTTCTCACTATCACGCATTAGTTTCTCTTCCCCACCCGCCATTTTTTAAAGGACCCGACGGGGCTCATTGCCTGCTTGAATTATGCAGAAACGGGCAGCGTTTAGGTCATGTAATTTATTCTGTTAGAAAGGGGAGAAATTGTGCTTTACAACGGTATTGACATTACAGTTGATCTGGAAATATTACGTTTTTGGGGCGCTAAAATAAGGGCAATTGTACGGACCAAGGTGATGTACGAGTTTACGTGAGTTTACGTTAGCTATCTAAAGCTGAAGTCATTTGAGTGTTATTTTCCTGACATTGTCATAGGTTTTAATACAACTTCTCTTCTTTAGGTATATAGGTGTTCAGATGTTCCTGAGTACTGGACAGACCATATTTTCCAGAATACATTGACACGGTATGTCAATATATTCAAATGTCTTGTGTGTTTTCATTGTAACTCACATAAGGGTTTGTAGGGCCCCATTATTTCCGCAATGTTGAAAACTCAGACGGAATCCTATGGAATCCAGAATTTGAAACAGAATACAGGTTGCCCTCGGACAGGATACACAGGATCTTTTTATTACAGAAACCCAATATTAGTGTGAATAATAGGTATTAGATATATATATTTATTATTATTATTATTTATTTTTTCACCTTTATTTAACCAGGTAGGCTAATTGAGAACAAGTTCTCATTTTTCAACTGCTACCTGGCCAAGATAAAGCAAAGCAGTTCGACACATACAACAACACAGAGTTACACATGGAATAAACACATACAGTCAATATTACAGTAGAAAAGGACAACAAAAAGTATATATACAGTGAGTGCAAATGAGGTAAGATAAAGGAGATAAGGCAGGAAATAGGCCATGTTGGCGAAGTAAATACAATATAGAAATTAAACACTGGACTGGTAGATGTGCAGAAGATGAATGTGCAAGTAGAGATACTGGGGTGCAAAGGAGCAAGATAAATACAGTATGGGGATGAGGTAGATGGATGGGCTGTTTACAGATGGGCTATGTACAGGTGCAGTGATCTGTGAGCTGCTCTGACAGCTGGTGCGTAAAGCTAGTGAGGGAGATATGAGTCTCCAGCTTCAGTGATGTTTGCAGTTCGTTCCAGTCATTGGCAGCAGAGAACTGGAATGAAAGGCGGCCAAAGGCTTTGGGGGTGACCAGTGAGAGATACCTGCTGGAGCACGTGCTGCGGGTGGGAGCTGCTATGGTGACCAGTGCGTGATCCTGGACAACACCCTGTCGTTCTCAACTAACATCAAGGCGGTGGCCCGTTCCTGTAGGTTCATGCTCTACAACATCCGCAGAGTACGACCCTGCCTCACACAGGAAGCGGCGCAGGTCCTAATCCAGGCACTTGTCATCTCCCGTCTGGATTACTGCAACTCGCTGTTGGCTGGGCTCCCTGCCTGTGCCATTAAACCCCTACAACTCATCCAGAACGCCGCAGCCCGTCTGGTGTTCAACCTTCCCAAGTTCTCTCACGTCACCCCGCTCCTCCGCTCTCTCCACTGGCTTCCAGTTGAAGCTCGCATCCGCTACAAGACCATGGTGCTTGCCTACGGAGCTGTGAGGGGAACGGCACCTCAGTACCTCCAGGCTCTGATCAGGCCCTACACCCAAACAAGGGCACTGCGTTCATCCACCTCTGGCCTGCTCGCCTCCCTACCACTGAGGAAGTACAGTTCCCGCTCAGCCCAGTCAAAACTGTTCGCTGCTCTGGCCCCCCCAATGGTGGAACAAACTCCCTCACGACGCCAGGACAGCGGAGTCAATCACCACCTTCCGGAGACACCTGAAACCCCACCTCTTTAAGGAATACCTAGGATAGGATAAAGTAATCCTTCTCCCCCTCCCCCCCCCCCCTTAAAAGACCTAGATGCACTATTGTAAAGTGGCTGTTCCACTGGATGTCATAAGGTGAAAGCACCAATTTGTAAGTCGCTCTGGATAAGAGCGTCTGCTAAATGACTTAAATGTAAATGTAAATGCAGTGAGCTGAGATAAGGTGGGGCTTGACCTAGCAGAGACTTGTAGATGGCCTGGAGCCAGTGGGTTTGGCGACGATAGTGAAGCGAGGGACAGCCAACGAGAGCATACAGGTCGAGGTGGTGGGTAGTATATGGGGCTTTGGTGACAAAACGGAATGCACTGTGATAGACTGCATCCAATTTGCCGAGTAGAGGGTTGGAGGCTATTTTATAAATGACATCGCCGAAAATCAAGGATTGGTTGGTCAGTTTTACGAGGGTATGTTTGACAGCATGAGTGAAGGATGCTTTGTTGGGAAATAGGAAGCCGATTCTAGATTTCATTTTGTATTGGGATGCTTAATGTGAGTCTGGAAGGAGAGTTTACAGTCTAACCAGACACCTAGGTATTTGTAGTTATCCACATATTCTAAGTCAGAGCCGTCCAGAGTAGTGATGCTGGATGGGTATTTTATATACTGTATTTTTAAATCAACCAAATGGATTGAACGTTAAGCAACAAAAATTTAACACGGTATTCTGGAAAGGAAAACAACATTTGGGGAAATAGGACAATAATTTCATAGGGCCCTATTAGTGTTTTACTCGATGTGTTGTTTCCCAGGCAGGTATTGACAATGTGTGTCTTCCTTATTTTAGAATGAGAGAGCATATGGGGGCAGCAGGTAGCCTAGTGGTTAGAGCGTTGGGCCAGTAACCAAAAGGTTGCTGGATCAAATCCCAGAGCTGACAAGGTAAAAATCCATTGTTCTGCAACAAGCAACAAGGCAGTTCACCAACTCTTCCCTCATTGGCTGTCATTGTAAATAAGAATGTGTCTTAACTGACTTGCCTACTTACATAAAGGTTACACAAGTGATAATATGTTACAGCTTATGTTACACAAACAATGAATTGATTTCATCTTCATTCCTTAGGGATCAATCAGGCTGCATTCAAGTACAAATATGTGACAACCACAACATTTGCCAAAATGGCAAAGACCTTCTCATATGGAAGACAAGATGTCGTTCAGGCCCTTCCTGTGAAGGACTTCAAAGAATGAATGGCCAGCCCTGTTTGAGCCCACTCAGGTACAAAATACAGCTGAATGAAAATAGTAGGTCAAATGATTATATTCATTTAAATATTTTGTGTTGTCTTGACCTAATATTCTAATCTACAATTATACAGTTGAAGTCGGAAGTTTACATGCATTTAGGTTGGAGTCATTAAAACTGGTTTTTCAATCACTCCCCAAATTTCTTGTTAACAAACTATATTTTGTCAAGTTGGTTAGGACCTCTACTTTGTGCATGACACAAGTAATTTTTCCAACAATTGTTTACAGACAGATTACTTCACTTATAATTCACTGTATCACAATTCCAGTGGGTCAGAAGTTTACATACACTAAGTTGAGTGTGCCTTTAAACAGCTTGGAAAATTCCAGAAAATGATGTCATGGCTTTAGAAGCTTCTGATAGGCTAATTGACATAATTTGAGTCAATTGGAGGTGTAACTGTGGATGTATTTCAAGGTCTACCTTCAAACTCAGTGGCTCTGCTTGACATCATGGGAATATCAAAAGAAATCAGCCAAGACCTCAGAAAAACAATTCTAGACCTCCACAAGTCTGGTTCATCCTTGTGCAAACAATAATATACAGGTATAAACACCATGGGACCACACAGCCGTCATACCGCTCAGAAAGGAGATGCGTTCTGTCTCCTAGAGATGAACATACTTTGGTGCGAAAAGTGCAAATCGATCCCAGAACATCAGCAAAGGACCTTATGAAGATGCTGGAGGAAACGGGTACAAAAGTATCTATATCCACAGTAAAACGAGTCCTATATTGACATAACCTGAAAGGTTAGCAAGGAAGAAGCCACTGCTCTAAAACCGCCATAAAAAAAGTCTGACTACAGTTTGAAACTGCACATGGGGACAAAGATCGTCGTTTTTGGAGAAATGTCCTCTGGTCTGATGAAACAAAAATAGAACTGTTTGTCCATAATGATCATTGTTATGTTTGGAGGAAAAAGGGTGATGCTTGCAAGCCGAAGAACACCATCCCAACCGTGAAGCACGGGGTGGCAGCATCATGTTGTTGGGGTGCTTTGCTGCAGGAGGGACTGGTGCACTTCACAAAATAGATGGCATCAATAGGTAGCAAAATTATGTGGATATATTGAAACAACATCTCAAGACATCAGTCAGGAAGTTAAAGCTTGGTCGCAAATGGGTCTTCCAAATGAACAATGAGCCCAAGCATACTTCCAAAGTTGTGGCAAAATGGCTTAAGGACAGCAAAGTCAAGGTATTGGAGTGGCCATCACGAAGCCCTGACCTCAATCCCATAAACAATTTGTGGGCAGAACTGAAAATGCATGTGCGAGCAAGGAGGCCTACAAACCTGACTTAGTTACACCAGCTCTGTCAGGAGAAATGGGCCAAAATTCACCATACTTATTGTGGAAGCTTGTGGAAGGCTACCTGAATTGTTTGACCCAAGTAAATTTCAATTTAAAGGCAATGCTACCAAATACTAATTGAGTTTAGGTAAACTTCTGATCCACTAAAAATGTGATGAAAGAAATAAAAGCTGAAATAAATAATTCTCTCTACTATTATTCTGACATTTCACATTCTTAAAATAAAGTGGTGATCCTAACTGACCTAAGACGGAATGTTTACTATGATTAAATGTCAGGAATTGTAAAACTGAGTTTAAATGTATTTGGTTAAGGTGTATGTAAACTTCTGACTTCAACTGTATATCTCACTGGGTATTTAAGTCTCCATTTACCTACTAATTCCAATATATCCATGACATTCATGGAGGGTGATAGTTGTAGTGTGATTTCCTTTCTGGTCCATAGAGGTACTTAAGACTTTAATAAAATCTCCCACCATAATTATAGTTGCTTGTAGAATTGATACATTCTTATATATATTTCAAAGAAGCTTGGATCACCGTTATTTGGACCATATAGGTTAATAAGCCATATCTGTTTATTGTCCAATAACATATTTAAAATCATCCATCTACCTTGATGATCTGTTTGGACAATTTGTACATTTGGATCCAAATTACTTTTAATTAAAACCATCACCCCTTTTGAATTTCTTTGCCCATGGGAGAAATATATTTCGCCCCCCCAGTCCTTTTTCCACAAAACTTCATGTAAAATTGTTGAATGAGTTTCCTTTAAACAATAGATATTATATTCCTTCTCATTTAGCCAGGTAAATACTGATCGTCTTTTCGTATTATCTGCTAAGCCATTACAATTGCAACTGACTATATACTTATTTCACCACTTACCATAATGAGACACAACTTTCAATTCTATTTCTCAAAATATATGTTTGTAAATGTAACATGATGATTATCTATATAGCAGTACCATGATATTTGCATTGCTACTAAGTAAACCTCCAATTGGTCCCTACTATTCCACCCGCTAAAAGCCCTCCTCATATCCCAATGCCCGGCAGACCCCCCCAGCCCTGAAAAGACTGGGATCCATCCTTCGAAAGAGATGGCTATTAATATTTGTAGTAATGTAGGCAATTTATGCAGAGGATTTTACATCTCACCAGTCTCGCCATTACCAAAATTACATTATTATATTAGCAAACAATTATTGTGAATCATCCTATATTGTCCCTAACATCTTTTACTCCTTCACAACAGTTGTGAGATATGTTGGGGTTCGTTCCTTGTTCCTTGTCAATCATTGGCTCAATGGTGAAATTAGCATTCCGACAATATCTCTAAGTAAATCAAACATTCATTTATAAATGCAATTGCAGACAGAAGTTGACAACAGCAACATAGCAAGCATGTTTCCGAGTAAGTTCTGCAACGTAGAAAAGGGTCCAGGTTATTTTCTGAACCTTTCTGGCGCAGGTGTTCCGCAAGCGACCCGCCTCGACAACATCCGGTGAAACTGCAGAACGCCAAATTCAAAATACAGAAATAGTCATAATTAACATTCATAAAAATACAAGTGTTATACATCGCCTTAAAGATGAACGACTTGTTAATCCATCCGCTTTGTCAGATTTTAAAAGGCTTTACGGTGAAAACATACCATGTGATTATCTGAGGACAGCACCCCACTTACAAAAGTGTACAAACATTTTACAACCAAGTAAAGGAATTACAAAGGTCAGAAATAGCAATAAAATTAATCACTTACCTTTGAAGATCTTCATATGGTTGCAGTCACAAGAGTCCCATCTACACAATACATGTTTGTTTTGTTCAATAAAGTCCCTCTTTATATCCCAAAAACTCAGTTTTGTTGGCGTGTTTTGTTCAGTAATCCGCTGGCTCAAAGGCGGTCAAAACATGCAGACGAATACATCCTGATAGTACCAGTAAAGTTCTTCTAAACATGTCAAACGATGTTTATAATTCATCCTCAGGTTGTCAATTGTCTAAATAATCGATCATATTTAAACCGGACAATGGCGTATTCAATAGATAAGAAAAACTACGAAGGGCACCCAATTGGTCACACGCGCAAACCAGCACTGCATGATTCTACAGTCCACTGACAGAAAGGTCTCATTCTTCTTCATTTTTCAGAAAACAAGCCTGAAACACTGTCTAAAGACTGTTGACATCTAGTGGAAGCCATAGGAACTGCAATCTGGGTCCTAACCCATTAGATACTCTTTTGGCATTCAATTGAAAATACTCACATGAAAAGAAACCCTTCCTGGATTTTCCTCAGGTTTTCGCCTGCCATATCAGTTCTGTTATACTCACAGACGTTATTTTAACAGTTTTGGAAACTTTATTAACCATTGTTACGTCCTAGATGATGGAGATCAAATGTACACCTTTTCCCTGAAACACCCACAACACGGTCCCTCGTATTGATTATATTCCCAAGCATCTCCATGCAGTCAGACTTTTGATTTTGTGCCACCAGGGCCACAATAATATACCCCCTCTCTGAATGTCTGAGTGTGACCCCCTGCCCATGGGTTACTGCAGCTAGTGTTGCCAGCACTGTCACTGCCTGGGTGGGGGCACCACACCGGAATCCCCACCGGCTAGGTACAAGGTCTTCAAGGTTCTCATTAGCAGCTTTGAGAATTTCCTTGTATATTCTGCTCTCCCTTTAGGGGGCTTTGGCTTTGCAGGACCAACCCTGCCAAGCAGGCTCAGAATCTGGAGGCTCAGAATCTGGAGGCTCAGAATCTGGAGGCTCGGAATCTGGCTGGAGGCTCGAGGCTCAGAATCTGGAGGCTCAGAATCTGGAGGCTCAGAATCTGGAGGCTCAGAATCTGGAGGCTCAGAATCTGGAGTGCTGCTCTTGGTCTGACCGCATTTTGGCTGCATACAGACTGCTTACAGCAGGCACATAAAACAGTTAGGGACTTCTCCTTAGTATCTCGGTCATTCAGGTGGGTGTCTAGGGTATAGGGTTGTGGGTTGTGGACCGTTCCATCAATATAGGATCATAAATAAATAATTTATATATATACTTTATTTTAAGAATTTAGTTCCCCATTATAGGACAATAAATACAATAAATGTATAATTAATTTGAAAACACTGTTCCATCATGATAGGACAATAAATAAATAAAAAGTATATCCATCATCTGAACAACATTGAAAGCTCTCTCACTCCCCCACTCACAGCAATACATTGGTTCTGGGATATGCAACCATTTCTGTTCTCACTCAACGCCCAACTTTCCCAAACATAAAAGAAAACACACCACACCGTCCACACATACTGTGTCTTCTGTTTACTGAGTTGGTATCTTCACCATGTTCAATTAGTGCTTTTGTGTTCCAATTAGTTCTATTTGAAGATATATACAAAAGCCATATTTGTTATCGTATTATTACAATCCATAACCGGGCTAGAATTGTGTTTCATCAGTTTCCTGGTCTATAAGACCTTTTATAATGTTTAAAATAACCATGGGGTAGTCTGTGTCTCTGAACAACTGGTTATCAATATATAGTTTATCGACGACGAGAGCTACTCGTTTCCCTTTTAATCTGTTTTCCTTATATTGGATACAGAACTTTACGCCGTTCTGCAATTTCCTTCGGGAACTGGTCATTCATGACAATTTTGGTCCCAGCAAGTCTTTTACCCAGGCTTTTAACCATTATTTTATCTTTATAGGAAGCAAATTTGGCAAAGATTGGGCTTTCATACCTCTGCCCTCTGTCTGAAGCGGTGTACACGTTCCAGTTGGATTTTGTCGATAGCTTGGCGTGTAATCTGAAGCGCTGTAAGGAGGAACTCTGTAACTACAGATTCAGGAACTTCTCCTTCTTTCTCTTGGATACCTGTAAGTACCAGATTCTCTCTCATGGATCTAGTCTGTATGTCCAGGAAGGCTTCTCTCAGAACGATGTTCTCCTTTTTAAGTTCATTCACTTCTGTTTTAATCTTATTGACTGTCCCTTTTTAGCTTGTTTGTTAGCTTCTCCAATGTAGCAGCCTTTTTCATCACTCATCTCGAGGCCTTCAACTCTTTTATATCCTTACTGACTAATTCAAGTATACCCAGTTTGTCATTAATGGATTTTAACAGATCGGTTTCGACCTTTACCATCCCGGTGGTGAAAATATTAAATTGTCTGTGTCTAGAAGAGTCACGTTTTTGTTTTTTAAATCTGTTCCCCTGTCTTACTCTCTGTCATGTTTGGGTGTTGCTTGTTTTTGTAATGTTTGTCGATACATTTCTCTAGTCTTAACATTTGTTTTGTGTTATTATCCAGATCGAAGGTTATCATGTGTAGTGCTAATATTTTAGTCTAACTTGCCGATATTGAATATTACGTTTTTATCTTGAGGTGCTCTATATAACTATGTTCAGTCCATCATTACCTGTCTCAGTTCCGCCCTTACCTGTCTCCTACCACTGTATAAAGCTCTGCACACTCTTGGCATTCTCTCAACCAGCTTCATGAGGTAGTCACCTGGAATGCATTTTAATTAAGAGGTGTGCCTTTTTAAAAGTACATTTTATGGAATTTCTTTCCTTAATGTGTTTGAGCTAATCAGTTGTGTTGTGACAAGGTAGGATTGATATACAGAAGATAGCCCTATTTGGTAAAATACCAAGTCCATATTATGTCAAGAATAGCTCAAATAAGCAGAGAAACGACAGTCCATCATTACTTTAAGACATGAAGGTCAGTCAATACGGAACATTTCAAGAACTTTGAAAGTTTCTTCAAGTGCAGTGGCAAAAACCATCAAGCTCTATGATGAAACTGTCTCTCATGAGGACCTCCACAGGAAAGGAAGACCCAGAGTTCCCTCTGGTGCAGAGGTTCATTTCATTAGAGTTACCAGCCTCAGAAATCTGCAATTAACTGCACCTCAGATTGCAGCCCAAATAAATGCTTCGCAGAGTTCAAGTAACAGACACATCTCATCATCAAGTCTTCAGAGGAGACTACATGAATCAGGCCTTCGTGGTCGAATTGCTGCAAAGAAATCACTACTAAAAGACACCAATAAGAAGAGACTTTCTTGGGCCAAGAAACACGAGCAATGGACATTAGAACCGGTGGAAATCTGTCCAAATTTGAGATTTTTGGTTCCAACTGCTGTGTCTTTGTGAGACGCAGAGTAGGTGAACTGATGATCTCTTCATGTGTGGTTCCCACCGTGAGGCATGGAGGAGGAAGTGTGATGGTGTGGGGGAGCTTTGCTGGTGACACTGTCAGTGATTTATTTAGAATTCAAGGCGCACTTAACCAGCAGCGTTATGCCATCCCATCTGGTTTGCGCTTAGTGGGACTCTCAACAGAACAATAACCCAACACACCTCCAGGCTGTGAAAGGGCTATTTGAACAAGAAGGAGAGTGATGGAGTGCTGCATCAGATGACCTGACCTCCACAATCACCCAACCTCAACTTAATTGAGATGGTTTGGGATGAGCTGGACCGCAGAGTGAAGGAACAGCAGCCAGGAAGTGCTCGGCATATTTGGGAACTCCTTCTAGACTGTTGGAAAAGCACTCCAGGTGACTACCTCTTGATGCTGGTTGAGAGAATGCCAAGAATGTGTAAAGCTGTCATCAAGGCTAAGGGTGGCTACTTTGAAGAATCAATAGTATAAAATATACTTTTATTTGTTTACCACTTTTTGGTTACTACATGATTCCATATGTGTTATTTCATAGTTTTCATAGTTATTTCATGTGATGGGTGGATCAAGAAGAAGGGCAAGAAAGGTTAGCACTTCTCCTTGTGCAATAACACATTTTCATTATACCACTGGCTGTAACTGTGTGTTAACTATTGATTTCAGGAAAATGACAAGGAGTGTGGAGATGCATCGCAGATCTACCTGTCTGTCTCTTTCTTCCTCACCTGTCTCACTGCCTCCTTCACCTGTCTCAAGGCCTCCACGCTGGTCTTCCGATGACAGACAGACAGCTACCTAGCCTAAACCCCGCCCCGCCTCTGAATCGGTATCTCCCTGGAATGTTCCAGAATGCCTGAACTTATCATGCCTGCTGCTGTTTGTGTCATCTTTATCAATCAATATGACTTAAGTTATGATATTGATCATTTTGGCTGATGGACTGAGAGGAATAAGATGTTGACTGACTCCATGTTTATTGACTTTACAATCACAGAGAGATGTTGACTGACTCCATGTTTAATGACTTTACAATCACAGAGAGCTGTTGACTGACTCCATGTTTAATGACTTTACAATCACAGAGAGATGTTGACTGACTCCATGTTTGATGTCTTTACAATCACAGAGAGATGTTGACTTCAGATGTTTGATGACTTTCAACCACCAAAGTTGTGCTTCTTTGGACAACCGTTCTAAAACCATGAAAGGGCTTTTTGGTTTCTTCATCATTTAGTTTCTTATACGAGAACAATGGTTGAAGGAACAACGTTACAATGTGATGGACTACTAGGTGGAACAGCCATTCTGTTAGAAGGAACAACGTTACAATGTGATGGACTACTAGGTGGAACACCCATTCTGTTAGAAGGAACAACGTTACAATGTGATGGACTACTAGGTGGAACAGCCATTCTGTTAGAAGGAACAACGTTACAATGTGATGGACTACTAGGTGGAACAACCATTCTGTTAGAAGGAACAACGTTACAATGTGATGGACTACTAGGTGGAACAACCATTCTGTTAGAAGGAACAACGTTACAATGTGATGGACTACTAGGTGGAACAACCATTCTGTTAGAAGGAACAACGTTACAATGTGATGGACTACTAGGTGGAACAGCCATTCTGTTAGAAGGAACAACGTTACAATGTGATGGACTACTAGGTGGAACAGCCATTCTGTTAGAAGGAACAACGTTACAATGTGATGGACTACTAGGTGGAACAACCATTCTGTTAGAAGGAACAACGTTACAATGTGATGGACTACTAGGTGGAACAGCCATTCTGTTAGAAGGAACAACGTTACAATGTGATGGACTACTAGGTGGAACAACCATTCTGTTAGAAGGAACAACGTTACAATGTGATGGACTACTAGGTGGAACAGCCATTCTGTTAGAAGGAACAACGTTACAATGTGATGGACTACTAGGTGGAACAACCATTCTGTTAGAAGGAACAACGTTACAATGTGATGGACTACTAGGTGGAACAGCCATTCTGTTAGAAGGAACAACGTTACAATGTGATGGACTACTAGGTGGAACAACCATTCTGTTAGAAGGAACAACGTTACAATGTGATGGACTACTAGGTGGAACAACCATTCTGTTAGAAGGAACAACGTTACAATGTGATGGACTACTAGGTGGAACAGCCATTCTGTTAGAAGGAACAACGTTACAATGTGATGGACTACTAGGTGGAACAGCCATTCTGTTAGAAGGAACAACGTTACAATGTGATGGACTACTAGGTGGAACAACCATTCTGTTAGAAGGAACAACGTTACAATGTGATGGACTACTAGGTGGAACAACCATTTTGTTAGAAGGAACAACGTTACAATGTGATGGACTACTAGGTGGAACAACCATTCTGTTAGAAGGAACAACGTTACAATGTGATGGACTACTAGGTGGAACAACCATTCTGTTAGAAGGAACAACGTTACAATGTGATGGACTACTAGGTGGAACAACCATTCTGTTAGAAGGAACAACGTTACAATGTGATGGACTACTAGGTGGAACAACCATTCTGTTAGAAGAACAACGTTACAATGTGATGGACTACTAGGTAAAACAGCCTCTCAAAACTCCAAAGATTGTATTTTCTTCAACACTTTGTTTTTATTTCTGTAATGCTTCAGGGAAATGTAAAGACAAGGTCCTGGACAGTAACAGGATTATTGTCTTTCTGTCTGAGACACTGTCATCATAGAGATCTAGTAGTTTATTTAGATTAGGGTTGGGGTCAATTCCTTTACATTTCAGGAAGTAAACTGAAAGTCCAATTCCAATTTTCCTCAATGCCACTATGAGAAAATGTCAGTTTACTTCCTGAATTGACTGTATTGACATTGAACTGACCCCAACACTGATCTAGAGATTAGAGACTGTAGTCCTCGAGGGGGAGAAGAGGTGAGGGGAGGCAGGGAGCAGCGTTCCTCTTGGGGGAGTAGTGGGGATGGGAGGCAGGGTGAAGGGGTCCTCTTGGGTGAGTAGTGGTGAGGGGAGGGGAGACAGAGGACATCCCAGTCTGATCACTGGAGGTTCTCTTTAGTAGCTGACATTCCTAACCTCAACTGAGAGGGTCTCTGTCCCTCTGATGGCCCTGTTGGTGTCCACTCTGTCTCTCTGTGTGTGTCCTGTTCTTCGCTGTCTGGGACAAAGGGGGGATGTTGTGGATATTGAGGGGGGTGAGGTTAGTAGTCTTTTGGCAGCATGACCCTGCGACCCCCCATGAAATAACACACGGTGATCTTCCTTCTGAAAGGAATGTTGTCCAGGGCCTCCACTGCCACCCTCTTGTTGCCCCTGACGCTGCTCTCCTCCTGGTCGTACATGGGACACATGTAGGCTGTTCGCCTCAGGGCGTAGATGTCCACCTCGTCCTCGTCGTCCCACGGCTGGAAGGGCTGCTGGGAGGGAACGGCTGACTTGACCAGACGGGGTCTCATCATGGCCAGCTCTACGTCACGGGGGATATGCCTCAGACCCAGGCTAGACCTCTGGACTCTGACTCCTTTAAATTACATTACATTTGGTTACATTCATTTATTAGTAATTCATTTATGAATGTTAAAACATGAAAATCATCTTCCTGGTTGTACATCAGCCATCAACATACATTATACAATATTGACAATATATTCAATAGAGAAAATGTGTCATTGCACAAAGAGAAGTGCTGACCTTTCTTTCTCTTCTTCTTGGTCCTTTCATCCCAGGCGTTGGCACTGACCAGGGACACGTTGCCCTGGCCCAGGGAGGGCAGCAGTTTGGGCCGGGGGGCCACCGGGGGTTTGGGGACCTTTGGAGGAGGAGCATCCCTCTGGGCTCTCCTGGCCAGCAGGGGTCCTGTCTGGACGAAGGCCTCAGGCCTGATGATGTCCCTGGGTGGGCTGCTGCTCCCTCTGGCAGCCTCCTCTGGCTGGGCAGCTTTCGGCATGGAGAGAACAAACACATTGTTGCTGAAGCTGCATGACTCTGAAAGGGCCGGCTCCTCCAGGGTCAGAGGGCAGGTAGGACGGGGCTCAGGCTGGACTACGTCCACAGTGCTGGTGGTGATGCTCACAGGACTGGTAGGTTGGGACTCGAGTATAACGGGACACACAGGATTACTGGGCTTAACTTTTCTCCTAGTGGTGCTCCGAGGGTTGCTAGGCCTTCCCTCAGGTCTGGAAGGCTGTTTATCAGGCTGGACCAGGCCAACGGGGCTAACAGGCCCGTCTATTGGGGCCCACAGGGTTGCTAGGCTTCCCTTCAGGTCTGGATGGCTGAACATCATGCTGGACCAGGCCAACTGTTCTAACAGGCCGTCTAGTGGGGCCCAGAGGGTTGCTACACCTCCCCTCAGGTCTGGAAGGCTGAACATCATGCTGGACCAGGCCCACTGGTCCAGGCTCTAGTGGGGCCCAGAGGGTTGCTAGGCTTCCCTTCAGGTCTGGATGGCTGAACATCAGGGACCAGGCCAACTGTTCTAACAGGCCGTGGGGGCCCAGAGGGTTGCTACACCTCCCCTCAGGTCTGGAAGGCTGAACATCATGCTGGACCAGGCCAACTGTTCTAACAGGCCGTCTAGTGGGGCCCAGAGGGTTGCTACACCTCCCCTCAGGTCTGGAAGGCTGAACATCATGCTGGACCAGGCCCACTGGTCTAACAGGCCGTCTAGTGGGGCCCAGAGGGTTGCTAGGCTTCCCTTCAGGTCTGGATGGCTGTACATCCGGCTGGCCCAGGCCTATGGGGCTAACAGGCCGTCTTGTGAGGCATCGAGGGTTGCTAGGCCTCACAACAGGTCTAGTGATGCTGACAGGGATTCTAGGTGTCATCATCTCATTCTGGTGCAGGCTCTCTGAGCTGTTGGGCCGGGAATCAGGTAGAAGCTTGTATTTCTTCAGAACCTCAGTGAAGGAAAGCTCCTTGTTGCGCCTGCGTCTGTTAGTTTTGGCAGGTAGCTGGGAGCTGCTGCTGTTAAACCAACCGGGAGACTCATGACATCCATCCTGGACAGGAACCAGGGACTGGGGGTCTCTCCTCTTTCTGTGGGCAGCTGTGGGCCTCTTGGGCCTGATTTCATCAGGAGGTGGAGCACGAGGTACAACATGCAGGGAGGGGAACGCTGAGGGCCTGAAAGAGGAGGCCATCACTGGTGCCTGGCTAACCTCTTCTCTCTCCAGCAGCACTCTGTTAGAAGGACAGAGCAGCGGAACACCGATGGACCTTGGTCCTCCAGACCCATTCAGGTTGGGCCTCCTATTCATCATTTACTGGTCTGCAGGATTCTAATCAGAATGCTCCTTCTAGTCTTGAATACTTGGAATAGGAAGTGGCTTTCAGCACCATTAAACTCTATAAAAAGAGAGCCACAGAAACATGTGTTTAGTATTTGGGGAAATGTTTTTCATGTTATTATCTAATTTCATCAAATTCAGTTCTGAGTTGAAATAAATATTTGGGAGAAGATATATTCATTAAAATGTAACAAGTTTGTTCAATTCATTTCTAATAGCCTAGATATAACTAGTGGTCAATAAAACTATCTATCCCCTCATTTATCTGATAAACAGGCAGACAGGTGTACATACCGTTCACCTTGCAGTTCAATCAGCTAATGATCCGTCATTTCACCAGTGGCAGCTTGGTGTTTGATCATTACGTCATCAGAGGCATTTTGTATTGTGACGCAACAATGCCAAGCATCAACCTACCTGTCATGGCTGCCCCTGTAGTTTAATATGTCAACGAAGTGTATTAATCAATCAGACAATCAAACCATCAATGAATGACTTAATTAGTGAAGCAATTTCTAATAAATCAGCTTAAGTGTACTGACATCATTTATGGATAAGACTAACAATTACGAAAACGCATTAAATCAATGATGCGTAAAAGTAGATTCGCTCACACATAGTAAAGTTCGATAACGAACCACTTTAGTGAGTCAATAAACTATCCAAGACTTTGGACGAGGTATATTTGTCCCAATACTGCATGACAGGCCACTTATATATGAGGAACCTGCGACCATAAAGACTTATGCCGTTTTATATAAAATAATCCACCTGGCCATCTTCTTCTGCATACGCGTCTTACTCTTTCCTGTGTTCATCTCCCTCGACTAGATATATCTATTCTGTGGCCACCACACGTTTTATATGTCATGTTTGTCTTGTAGCTGACAGTGGGGTGAAGACAGGAGCGCAGTTCAGCTGACACGAAGGTTCGGACTGGGGGAATCCGACATGGAGACCTGACGCCACTTTCACGCGCACTTTCGGATTGACCTACTTTAAAATGAATATAAATATTATCGCAACATACTGGAGGTTGGGCTCAGTGTTCAAGTGTTGGTTTTACACATGTTGATGTAGAGAAATATAGTCTAATAGTGGATCGGCCTTCTGTTGTGTTGGTGGGGTAAATAAAACTGCTGATATGCTTTGGCCTGTATTTTTGAATGTTATTCTTTTTTAAATATTTCTGTATTCGTTCTCGTTTATTAAACAATTACATATTCAATCATTCGTGTATTTATTTAGCTTATCTTGTTTACATGTAATACCCTATGGCCTGACCATAGAAATAAGAATGAATAGAACAGACATGGAAGCTCTAACCCTGGCAAATGACTGGTATTTATATGTATTTAGGATCCACATTCATTCTTGCCAAGGCAGCAGCTACTCTTCCTGGGGTCCAGCAACATTGAGGCAGATACGGTGCATTCGGGAACGTATTCAGACCCCTTGACTTTTCTACATTTTGTTACATTACATTCTTATTCTATTTTTTTCCCCCCTAATCAATATACACACGATACTCCATAATGACAAAGTAAAAACACGTTAGACATTCATAAACTTAATTTAATAAAAGTATTTACATAAGTATTCAGACCCTTTGCTATGAGACTCGAGACTGAGCTCAGGTGCATTGTGTTTCCATTGATCACCCTTGAGATGTTTCTACAACTTGATTGGAGTCCACCTGTGTTAATTCAATTGATTGGACATGATTTGGAGAAGCAGCACACCTGTCTACATAAGCTCCCACAGTTGACAGTGCGTGTCAGAGCATTAACCAAGCCATGAGGTCGAAGGAAGTGTCCTTAAAGCTCCGAGACCGGATTGTGTCGAGGCACAGATCTGGGGAAGTCTCAGAAAAAATGTCTGCAGCATTGAAGGTCCCCAAGAACACAGTGGCCTCCATCATTCTTAAATGGAAGAAGTTTCAGAACCAGCAAGACTTACAAGAGCTGGCCGTCCGGACAAACTAAGTAATCAGGGGAGAAGGTCCTTGGTCAGGGAGGTGAGCATGAACCCAGTCAGTGGGCAGGAAGCTTTTACCACCCAGGGCTTGAACTCAGTACCCTGAAGTCAGGAAGCTTACCACCCAGGGCTTGAACTCAGTACCCTGCAGTCAGGAAGCTTACCACCCAGGGCTTCAACTCAGTACCCTGCAGTCAGGAAGCTTACCACCCAGGGCTTCAACTCAGTACCCTGCAGTCAGGAAGCTTACCACCCAGGGCTCAAACTCAGTACCCTGCAGTCAGTGGGCAGGAAGCTTACCACCCAGGGCTTCAACTCAGTACCCTGCAGTCAGGAAGCTTACCACCCAGGGCTTCAACTCAGTACCCTGCAGTCAGGAAGCTTACCACCCAGGGCTTGAACTCAGTACCCTGCAGTGAGTGGGCAGGAAGCTTACCACCCAGGGCTTCAACTCAGTACCAGTCATCCCAGAGAGCTCAGTTAGCTCCCTACTGAACCCTCCTACTAGACTTGCATGCCATGGAACAGTAATGCACAAGCTTTTTGTCAAATGGGATGGAGTGTTGACCTTTTCCAGTGCTGTTGAGGCGGCTGCCAGGAGATCGAGAGGTATTGTGGAAAGACCAACAGTATTAGATGCAGGCCTCAGAATGTACACACATTTGTATACCTCCTTTCACCACTAGATGGCAACAGTCTAATGAAGAATCATGTAGGACTACAAACGGGGCAGGAAAAACTCAAGAAACAAACAAACAAACATGCCATTACAGAAAACTGTGCACCATAAAAGAGGAACGTCTGATAAAAATCCCACAATGACATTTTGAAATGCACCTCAAATCAACATAAAGTATTAGATATCACAGCCAAATAAATACATCAAACTTTCCCAGAATCCAAACCCTTTTTATTAGAACAACTACAGCAGATATAAAGACCTGTTGCAAATCCCACAGTCACCACTGGGCGTGTGCTTCAACAAACAATATGCACTTCCCCAAAGAAACAAAAAGAAATAAATTAATTTTTTTAAAAACATCTGTTTTCCTTTGATGTTTTTTTTTTCTGTTGAAATGTCACAATGAAACAAAAGGCCTTGTAATTCTGGATCTGAAGATTGAGAAGACATCTATATCGTCTCAACACAGAGCATTAAGGACCTCCTTGCCTGGTCTCAGATCTCTTTGTGCCGAGCCAACTCTGACGGTCAGTCTGACAATGAGTTGGGCAAGACAGCACAAACACATCTGGGACCAGGCTATCAAGGACCCAAACCCAAGAGAAGGACAGAAAGGGAGAAGAACTCCTTCCTCCTAAAAGAGTCAAGAGTGGAAACTGCCTCCCTGATTATGTTGAACTCCGATGATCAAACACACTCCTCTACAACAGAGTTATATGGAGGGTTTAAGGGTCCGACTCCACTGTCTGGTCTCGACTAGTTGCCAGATCTGTACAGGCTTAAGCAAAACTTCCGACTATCAACGTCAATGGCATTATTTTACTAAAGCACATAGTGGACCTGGCAACCAAGCTAGCTGGGACCCCTGTTATCCAGTGGGACTGAGATCAAGGTCTCAGATGCACCGCCTGTATATCGTCATAATGAATACATGTCTGTTAGTGTTTCAACTGGAGCGACAGGTACAGAAGCAGTACGACTGAGCAGGTGTGTGGCGGATGAATCTGCAGTGGAGAGAGAAGGCTCTCAGCCTCAGCACAGCTGTGCACCGTGGCGTAGATACACGTCTAGAAAGTAGATCTGATACATATGAATAACTAAAAGGACTCAATTCAATCCGTACTGCCGAAGCTCACCTCCCATTGAGCCGACTTACGCAGCGTTCCCCACGAATGCAGTCTCAGAGAAACCATTGCTTTTAAAATGTCAAATCGTGTTTTAACGCTGAACTTCAGCAATGGATTGAATCAAGCCCTAATACACGCAGCTCTAAACAGACCCCCAGAGTGTTGTGAAACCGCTCGGAGGGAATCTGCTATTACATGTTTCAATCTTTTCAAATCACATACACACCCTTTAAAAGAGAATAGAAACCCCCCCCCCAAAAAAAAACAGACACAATCACAACGGTATTGGATCAAGAAAAACACCCAACTTAAAGCCTGTGATGATAATGAATAATAGACTAAATAATAGCATTCAAAATAAAATAAAATCAAATAAACACATTTTAGAGATGCATATTTTGTTCTGAAATATTGATCTTATGTTTTTTATTTCCCGGGTCCCAAATGGCACACTATTCCCTATATAGGTCACTACCTGGTCAAAAGTAGTGCACTAAATAGGGAATAGGGTGCCCTTTGGGCCGTAATCTTAAAGTCAATGAATCACACACTTCACACAAAACGTAGTACAAAGTCACTTTATACCAGAGCAGAAAGAGAGGCTCAACTTGGTAAGGAGATAGAAACGGACAACCTTTCACTGATGACGGTTTCACTGAGGGGGTCGAGGAACTGAAATGCATCAGGAATGGAACCCTGTTCCCTTATATATCGTTGTACCTACTATTGACTTTACGTTGGGCTCTGGTCAAAAGTAGTGCACTATATAAAAAGGGAATAGTGTGCCATTTTGGACGAGCACCAACGTTGGTTTCTAATGTTAGGGAAGGAAGGGTCGTGTTGACTGCTGGGATGACACACTAGATGTCACAGTCTAATGGAATGAGATGAAGTAGCTACTAGCTACACGTCAAGACATAACAGCACCCTATTCCTCATGTAGTGCACTACTGTTGAAAAGAATATGAACAGAATTCAGCACCTGATTTGTCAACTGGGGCTCAACGTCAGCCAGTCACAGGTCACATCTCCACCCAGGGCTTAACCCTTGCTGAGCCGGGGAGATAGCGGAGCCTCCTCCCTCGTTGTCTCTCCCTCTCCCCTTCACATGTCTCAACTCTTTGTGCCATAGCTCCCTTCAACAGTGTGTGGTTCTCCTATATTCCCCACTTCACCTCCCCCCCCCTCTGGCCAAATGATTGGTTTATACACAAATGGTGTTTTCTTGGTTGTTGCCACATCATCTTTGTCCATTTTTTTAAAAATTCAATATCTTAACATTTTTTGTATTTATTTAATGTTTTTTTATTTATTATTATTATATATTTAATATAAATCT
>NC_088403.1:10628602-10648602 GCF_034236695.1 Oncorhynchus nerka
GATGGAGAGATTGAGGAAGAGAGAGATGGAGAGATTGAGGAAGAGAGAGAGAGAGATGGAGAGATTGAGGAAGAGAGAGATGGAGAGATTGAGGAAGAGAGAGATGGAGAGATTGAGGAAGAGAGAGAGAGAGATGGAGAGATTGAGGAAGAGAGAGAGAGAGATGGAGAGATTGAGGAAGAGAGAGAGAGAGATGGAGAGATTGAGGAAGAGAGAGAGAGAGATGGAGAGATTGAGGAAGAGGAGATGAGGAAGAGAGATGGAGACAGAAAACTGAAGAGGAATAGAGAGATAGAGGAATAGAGAGGAAGAGGAATAGAGAGATAGAGGAATAGAGACAAGAGGAATAGAGAGATAGAGGAATAGAGAATAGAGAACTAGAGGAATAGAGGAAAGAGAGATAGAGGAATAGAGAGATAGAGAGATGGAGGGAGAGGAATAGAGAGAGAGAGATGGAGAGATAGAGGAAGAGAGAGATAGATGGAATGACCCTCCTGTCCTACCCTGCCTGGCAGCCACCTCGTCTTAACAGACACTGGGTCCCTGGGTCTGGCACCAGGCCTAACGACCCCATAAACGTCACAGAGGACTGATGAGCACCAGTTTAACGGGCTCCATAAAACACACAGAGGAGGGAGAAGGTCTGTGTGTCTGTGTGGGAGGAGGGGAGGAAGAGAGGAAGAGGGTCTGTGTGGGGGGAGGGGAAGAAGAGAGGGAGAGGGTCTGTGTGGGGGAGGGGAGGGGAGGAAGAGAGGGAGGAGGGAGAGGGTCTGTGTGGGGGAGGGGAGGGGAGGAAGAGAGGGAGGAGGGAGAGGGTCTGTGTGGGAGGAGGGGAGGAAGAGAGGGAGAGGGTCTGTGTGGGAGGAGGGGAGGAAGAGAGGGAGAGGGTCTGTGGGGAGGAGGGGAGGAAGAGAGGGAGAGGGTCTGTGTGGGAGGAGGGGAGGAAGAGAGGGAGAGGGTCTGTGTGGGAGGAGGGGAGGAAGAGAGGGAGAGGGTCTGTGTGGGAGGAGGGGAGGAAGAGAGGGAGAGGGTCTGTGTGGGAGGAGGGAGGAAGAGAGGGAGAGGGTCTGTGTGGGAGGAGGGGAGGAAGAGAGGGAGAGGGTCTGTGTGGGAGGAGGGGAGGAAGAGAGGGAGAGGGTCTGTGTGGGAGGAGGGGAGGAAGAGAGGGAGAGGGTCTGTGTGGGAGGAGGGGAGGAAGAGAGGGAGAGGGTCTGTGTGGGAGGAGGGGAGGAAGAGAGGGAGAGGGTCTGTGTGGGAGGAGGGGAGGAAGAGAGGGAGAGGGTCTGTGTGGGAGGAGGGGAGGAAGAGAGGGAGAGGGTCTGTGTGGGAGGAGGGGAGGAAGAGAGGGAGAGGGTCTGTGTGGGAGGAGGGGAGGAAGAGAGGGAGAGGGTCTGTGTGGGAGGAGGGGAAGAAGAGAGGGAGAGGGTCTGTGTGGGAGGAGGGGAAGAAGAGGGAGAGGGTCTGTGTAGGAGGAGGGGAAGAAGAGAGGGAGAGGGTCTGTGTGTCTGTGTGGGGGAGGGAGGAAGAGAGGGAGAGGGTCTGTGTGTCTGTGTGGGGGAGGGGAGGAAGAGAGGGAGGAGGGCAGGGAGGGAGGAGGAAAGACAGCCAGCTTGAGGGCAGCCTGGCACGTGGAAGGGAGATGAGGAGGAGCAAGAGGGAGGAGATCCCAGTCTTGGCTCATTATTTTAGGGCCTAGTGAGGCCCTGCTGGGCCCTCTACTGGCAGGAGACCCAGCAGGAGACTAAGAGAGGGAGGAGGGAGAGAGAGAGGTGGGGAATTCACCAGAGCTACAGCTAGCTATGTTAATAGTATACTTTGGGCAGGGGAGTAGAGACGGAGAAGAGACCGATACACAAAACCAAGATGGAAACATAGATGAAACTGAAAGGATCTGAGAAAACATTCATTCACACAGTTTGGATTCCAAAACAAAAAGGACACATAGACCCAGTGACTGACCTGCTCTGACGCCGCGGTACTGTGGCTTAGCGAAGAAGTCACACTGGGAGACGATGATGGCAGACACTCCTAGTATACAGACTACTACCAGGTAGATTAACCTGGGGTTGGGAGAGCAGTAGAACGAGTAGTAGAGCCATGGAACAAAGGAGCCCATGATCAGGAAGGCTATGCCAGAGTAGTCCAGTCTGGAGAGAGAGACAGAGAGATGAATGATCTGGATCAGAGAAACTAAGTGTTAATCAATCATTCCTTTTCCAAAGTAACGCTTAGGGAACATTACATTGTGACGTCATGCCAATAAAGCAATTTGAAATGTATATATTTTGTTTTATTGACACACAGAGAGCGAGAGAGACAGAGCGAGAGAGACAGAGCGAGAGAGACAGAGCGAGAGAGACAGAGACAGAGAGAGACAGAGACAGACAGAGACAGAGAGAGACAGACAGAGAAAGAGAGAGAGAGAGAGAGAGAGAGAGAGAGAGAGAGAGAGACAGAGAGAGAGAGACAAAATCAAATCAAGAGAGAGAGACAGACAGAGACAGAGAGAGAGAGAGAGAGAAAGAGACACAGAAAGAGACACAGAAAGAGACACAGAAAGAGACACAGAAAGAGAGAGACAGAAAGAGACAGACAGAGAGAGACCAAAGGTTAGACCAATGACTAAACATCTGTTCCATCAACTGCTTCAACCAACGGAATAGTCCCAAAAGTGCAAATTCAAGACAAAATCAAGTCTACCCCCCAAATCAAGTATTTGGCACTGGTTCTGCTATCAACACGTGTGGTGCAGTCAGGAGTCAGGTGCACGAAAGGCAAACGTAACCATGGTCTTACTTGGAGAAGACACGAGAGACGCCCTCAGAGTGGCAGTAGACGGTGTGGAAGAGCCAGGAGAAGGACAGACACAGGATGGCCCCAATGAAGAAGATACCAATCACTATCTTCTCCTGGAACGGGGCCGCAAAGTACATGTTGGAACGAAACATATACATGATGCCCAGGCACAGGAAGAACAGACAGCCTGGAGGAAGGAGAGAGAGATGGAGGGAGGGAGGGGAGGGGAGAGGGAGATGAGAGAGAGGGGGAGAGATGGAGGGAGGGAAGGGGAGAGAGATGGAGAGAGGGAAGGGGAGAGAGAGGGAGGGAGGGGAGGGGAGAGAGGGGAGGGAGAGAGATGGAGGGAGGGGAGGGGAGAGAGAGGGAGGGAGGGAAGGGGAGAGAGGGAAGGGGAGGGAGATGGAAGGGGAGAGAGATGGAGGAGGGGAAGGGAGAGAGGGGAGGGAGGGAGGGAAGGGGAGAGAGAGGGAGGGAGGGAAGGGGGAGAGAGATGGAGGGAGGAGGGAGGGGAGAGATGGAGGGAGGGAGGGGGGAGAGGGAGGAGAGGGAGGGAAGGAGAGAGAGGGATGGAGGGAGGGGAGGGAGGGGAGAGAGAGGGAGGGAGGGAAGGGGAGAGAGATGAGATGGGAGGGAAGGGGAGAGAGATGAGATGGGAGGGAAGGGGAGAGAGATGGAGGGAGGGAAGGGGAGAGAGATGGAGGGAGGGAAGGGGAGAGAGATGGAGGGAGGGAAGGGGAGAGAGATGAGATGGGAGGGGGAGAGAGATGAGATGGGAGGGGAGAGATGAGATGGGAGGGGAGAGAGATGAGATGGGAGGGGGAGAGAGATGAGATGGGAGGGGGAGAGAGATGGAGGGAGGAGAGAAGGGGAGAGAGAGAGTCAGTCTGATATATCAGTTGTATACATACTGAATCCTAGTGAGCTCAACTTTACTGAGTTTTGTCACAGATACTATAGATTTATAAAAACATGTCTACCCCATCTCCAGGTAAATAGTGGCCTTGATCTTACACATACTGCAGTGAAGCCCTAGATTTAGGGTAGGTTTTTAGTGCAATTAATCATTTTTAGCCATTGTATTTGGTCAGAGAATTCATGCTAATGATTTATATTCTAATTTGTAGTCTCGCTTGTCAGTGACTGTGGGAAGACTAAACGATCCTGAGTTGTGATACTAAAAGTGAACACTAGGTGGTAGTGGTGGGTAGAGAACGCACTTTGTTTGTGTGAACATGAGGTGTGATGGGTGCCCCCCCTCGATTCAGTCAGGCTGAGTAACAATATGGGTGTGTCCTCTACTTGTCCTCTACCAGCCAGAGGGGGGGCCTGTGTCCTCTAGTCCAGGGTTTCTCAAACCAGGTCCTGGGGCATGTTTTGGTGTTTAACCAGCATCACACAGCTGATTGAAATAAACAACACATCAAACTTTGATAATTTGAATCAGCTGTGTAGTGCTAGAGCCAAAACCAAAAGGTTATTCCCCGGGGGGGGGGGGGGTTGAGTCAGTAATCTGAGTCACACTACGCAACAGATTCACCAGATGAGATAAATACAGTGAGTTACTTCCCTCTGCCAGCCACACTGACCTCAGTGGGTACGTAGGCCCCGTCAGACCTCAGTGGGTACCGTAGGCCCCGTCAGACCTCAGTGGGTACCGTAGGCCCCGTCAGACCTCAGTGGGTACCGTAGGCCCCGTCAGACCTCAGTGGGTACCGTAGGCCCCGTCAGACCTCAGTGGGTACCGTAGGCCCCGTCAGACCTCAGTGGGTACCGTAGGCCCCGTCAGACCTCAGTGGGTACCGTAGGCCCCGTCAGACCTCAGTGGGTACGTAGGCCCCGTCAGACCTCAGTGGGTACGTAGGCCCCGTCAGACCTCAGTGGGTACGTAGGCCCCGTCAGACCTCAGTGGGTACCGTAGGCCCCGTCAGACCTCCCGTCAGACCTCAGTGGGTACCGTAGGCCCCGTCAGACCTCAGTGGGTACCGTAGGCCCCGTCAGACCTCAGTGGGTACCGTAGGCCCCGTCAGACCTCAGTGGGTACGTAGGCCCCGTCAGACCTCAGTGGGTACGTAGGCCCGTCAGACCTCAGTGGGTACCGTAGGCCCGTCAGACCTCAGTGGGTACCGTAGGCCCCGTCAGACCTCAGTGGGTACCGTAGGCCCCGTCAGACCTCAGTGGGTACCGTAGGCCCCGTCAGACCTCAGTGGGTACGTAGGCCCCGTCAGACCTCAGTGGGTACGTAGGCCCCGTCAGACCTCAGTGGGTACGTAGGCCCCGTCAGACCTCAGTGGGTACGTAGGCCCCGTCAGACCTCAGTGGGTACGTAGGCCCCGTCAGACCTCAGTGGGTACGTAGGCCCCGTCAGACCTCAGTTGGGTAGACCCCGTCAGACCTCAGTTGGGTAGACCCTGTCATAACACCACAACCTCCTGTCCCCATTCTCAAAAGGACAGTGGGCTTCTTTCTGCTTTCAGACAACTGTTGTACTACGGTTTCTACATCCGTCTGTGGTTCCATTGTTATTGTGATTGGGGGCTGGAGTTTTTCCTGACTAATGTGACTGTCATGCAGTCTCATCTCCCTGCTTTCAGATGACTGTCTCTCTCTCTTCCTCATATCTGTTTATATTTACTATCTAATGACTCAGACCTGGAGTTTTTCCTGACTAACATAACCAGGGAAAAACTCTGGGTCCAAGAACGTTCTAGGCCTAAAGAGGCCTGGTAAAATCCCAAGGTCAGGCAGAGACTCCTGACCCCTAGCTACAATGCCATGTTTAATAGGTTATTGTTGTGTGTGTTCTTTGTTCTGTTGGATGCTCACCAGGACAAAGCTATGGAGGGCTGCCAGCTAAATGGTTCCAACCCTAACCCAGCTAAATGGTTCCAACCCTAACCCTATCTAAAATGGGTCCAACCCTATCTAAAATGGGTCCAACCCAATCTAAAATGGGTCCAACCCAATCTAAAATGGGTCCAACCCAATCTAAAATGGGTCCAACCCAATCTAAAATGGGTCCAACCCAATCTAAAATGGGTCCAACCCAATCTAAAATGGGTCCAACCCTAACCCAATCTAAAATGGGTTAACCCAATCTAAAATGGGTCCAACCCTAACCCAATCTAAAATGGGTCCAACCCTAACCCAATCTAAAATGGGTCCAGACCTAACCCTCTCTCTAAAATGGGTATTTAACCCTAATGACCCCTGGAGTCTAACAAAAATGGGTCCAACCCTAACCCAATCTAAAATGGGTCCAACCCTAACCCAATCTAAAATGGGTCCAACCCTAACCCAATCTAAAAATGGGTCCAACCCTAACCCAATCTAAAAATGGGTCCAACCCTAACCCAATCTAAAAATGGGTCCAACCCTAACCCAATCTAAAAATGGGTCCAACCCTAACCCAATCTAAAAATGGGTCCAACCCTAACCCAATCTAAAAATGGGTCCAACCCTAACCCAGCTAAATGGGTCTTATTTGAATACTCAGTTCTCCGTTTACTCAGAGGTCCTGTCCTTATTTAATGCCCAACGCATCTGCTCTGGAGCGGAAGAGAGTGTGTGTGTGTGGTTTGCCCTGTGCTCCCATATTATTCTATCATTTCTGCACGTGTGAGCAGGGACCTCATGTTAGTCTGTGTATTGGTTGGTCCTTAGTCTGACTCTCTGTGTGGTGTGTGTGTGTGTGTGTGTGTGTGTGTGTGTAGCGTCTTAAACCCGTCAGGATGGAAGCAGCAGAGTGCTCAAGCAGAGAGCGGGGAACGTTAACACCATTACTAGTGATTAGGGCAGGACGTTACAACATGGCAGATTAACCATGCTACTCTATTAAGAGACAACATAGTATTAAACACTGTTTTATCCTCTGTGTCTGGCTCAGCTGTGTCACCCTAACCCAACCTAAAAATGGGTTTCTAACCCTGTGATCTAATTAGCTGTGGGTTTCTAAGGGTGTAGTGTGATCTAATTAGCTGTGGGTTTCTAAGGGTGTAGTGTGATCTAATTAGCTGTGGGTTTCTAAGGGTGTAGTGTGATCTTATTTGTTGTGGGTTTCTAAGGGTGTAGTGTGATCTTATTTGTTGTGGGTTTCTAAGGGTGTAGTGTGATCTTATTTGTTGTGGGTTTCTAAGGGTGTAGTGTGATCTATTTAGCTGTTAAGTCACTCAAACCAAAGTAAATGTCACCATCAAATGACATTCATTTACTAGCTTTATTTTAAAAATATATTTCAATTTAAAATGCTAGCTTGGTGTGTGTCAGTGATTGTGTCGTCCCCCCTGACCACTCTCTTACCCAGCAGGTGACTAGCTTGGTGTGTGTCAGTGGGTCCCCCCCACCCCAACTCTCTTACCCAGCAGGTGACTAGCTTGGTGGGTCAGTGATTGTGTCCCCCCCCCCAGTTCTCCACTCTCTTACCCAGCAGGTGACTAGTCCTTGTTTAAGTGATTGTGTCCCCCACTCTCTCTGGAGCAGGTCACTAGCTTGGTGTGTGTGTGATTTGTGTGTACCCCACTCTTCTTCACCCAGCAGGTGACTAGGGACTTGGTGTGTGTCAGTGATTGGTCCCCCCACCCCAGACCCAGCAGGTGACTCTTGGTGTGTGTCAGTGATTGTGTGTCCCCCCACCACCACTCTCTTAACCCAGCAGGTGACTAGCTTGGTGTGTGTCAGTGATTGTGTCCCCCCCCACCCCCACCACTCTCTTACCCAGCAGGTTACTAGCTTGGTGTGTGATTGTGTCCCCCCCACCCCCACCACTCTCTTACCCAGCAGGTGACTAGCTTGGTGTGTGTCAGTGATTGTGTCCCCCCACCACCACTGTGGGTTACCCAGCAGGTGACTAGCTTGGTGTGTGTCAGTGATTGTGTCCCCTAACCCCCACCACTCTGGGTTTCTAAGCAGGTGACTAGTGTGATTGTTTGTCCCCCCACCCCCATTTGCTGACTGGCTTGTGTGTGTCAGTGATTGTGTCCCCCCCCACCACCACTCTCTTACCCAGCAGGTGACTAGCTTGGTGTGTGTCATTGATGTGTCCCCCCCCACCCCCACCACTCTCTGTGACCCAGCAGGTTAGTTGTGGGTTTCAGGGTGAGTGTGATCCCCCCCACCACCACTGTGGGTTTCCCAGCAGGTGACTAGCTTGGTGTGTGTCAGTGATTGTGGGTTTCCCCCCACCACCACTCTCTTGACCCAGCAGGTGACTAGCTTGGTGTGTGTCAGTGATTGTGTCCCCCCCACCCCCACCACTGTCTTTCCCAGCAGGTGACTAGCTTGGTGTGTGATTGTGTCCCCCCCCACCCCCACCACTCTCTTACCCAGCAGGTGACTAGCTTGGTGTGTGTCAGTGATTGTGTGTCCCCCCACCACCACTGGGTTTCCCAGCAGGTGACTAGCTGTGGGTGTGTCAAGTGATTGTGTGATCCCCCCACTGTGGGTTTCTTACCCAGCAGGTGACTATTTGTGTGTTCAGGATGTGTGATCTGACTTGCTGTGGGTTTCAGTGTAGTGTGACCACCACTTGTCTTGGACCCAGCAGGTGACTAATTGGTGTGTGTTTCAAGGGTGATTGTGATCCCCCATTTACCACTCTGTTAAGTCAGCAGGTGACTAGCTTGCTGTGTGTCAAGTGATTGTGTCCCCCCCACCACCACTCAAATGACCCAGCAGGTGACTAGCTTGGTGTTTGTCAGTGATATGTGTCCCCCCCACTTCTTAAAGCAGGTGACTAGCTTGGTGTGTGTCAGTGATTGTGTCCCCCCCACTCTCTTACCCAGCAGGTGACTAGCTTGGTGTGTGTCAGTGATTGTGTCCCCCCCACCCCCACCACTCTTTACCCAGCAGGTGACTAGCTTGGTGTGTGTCAGTGATTGTGTCCCCCCCACCACCACTCTCTTACCCAGCAGGTGACTAGCTTGGTGTGTGTCAGTGATTGTGTCCCCCCACCCCCACCACTCTCTTACCCAGCAGGTGACTAGCTTGGTGTGTGTCAGTGATTGTGTCCCCCCCCCCCACCACTCTCTTACCCAGCAGGTGACTAGCTTGGTGTGTGTCAGTGATTGTGTCCCCCCCCCCCCACCACTCTCTTACCCAGCAGGTGACTAGCTTGGTGTGTGTCAGTGATTGTGTCCCCCCCCCACCACCACTCTCTTACCCAGCAGGTGACTAGCTTGGTGTGTGTCAGTGATTGTGTCCCCCCCCACCCCCCCACCACTCTCTTACCCAGCAGGTGACTAGCTTGGTGTGTGTCAGTGATTGTGTCCCCCCACCACCACTCTCTTACCCAGCAGGTGGCTAGCTTGGTGTTTGTCAGTGATTGTGTCCCCCCCCACCACCACCACTCTCTTACCCAGCAGGTGACTAGCTTGGTGTGTGTCAGTGATTGTGTCCCCCCCCCCACCCCCACCACTCTCTTACCCAGCAGGTGACTAGCTTGGTGTGTGTCAGTGATTGTGTCCCCCACCACCACCACTCTCTTACCCAGCAGGTGACTAGCTTGGTGTGTGTCAGTGATTGTGCCCCCCCCACCACCACTCTCTTACCCAGCAGGTGACTAGCTTTGTGTGTGTCAGTGATTGTGTCCCCCCCCCACCACCACTCTCTTACCCAGCAGGTGACTAGCTTGGTGTTTGTCAGTGATTGTGTCCCCCCCCACCACCACTCTCTTACCCAGCAGGTGACTAGCTTGGTGTGTGTCAGTGATTGTGCCCCCCCACCACCACTCTCTTACCGAGCAGGTGAGTCCAGATGTTGCCAGTCTCAGTGTGGATCCTGAAGATGCTCTTGAAGCAGGCCCTGAAGGAGGGCATGGGCGGCCGGTGCCCGTGGCGGAGATACTCGTTATCCTTCAGCCACTCAGGCAGCACGTCATGAGGAATGACTCGCCACCGGCCTTCCCACACCTGGGGAGAAGACACAGGGAGAGGCGCGGAAAAGCACTTCGTTAGGTTTTCCTCCGACGCGGGATTGAACTTGAGTTACGAATAAAATGACACAACTGAGGGGAATAAAAAGAGTGTTCTCTTTCGTGTGTTTCTCTCTCATTTCCATTTGATGTTCAGGGTGAATGGACACCCGGATAATCTCTGTGTTAGAGGCCTGTGGAACAGTAGTCCTAACAATCTCTGATGTTAGGGAGGCTACTGTTCCACAGGCCTCCATGTAATATCTGTGTTAGGGAGGCCTGTGGAACAGTAGTCTATGTAATATCTGTGTTAGGGAGGCCTGTGGAACAGTAGTCTATGTAATATCTGTGTTAGGGAGGCCTGTGGAACAGTAGTCTATGTAATATCTGTGTTAGGGAGGCCTGTGGAACAGTAGTCTATGTAATATCTGTTGTTAGGGAGGCCTGTGGAACAGTAGTCTATGGAATATCTGTGTTAGGGAGGCCTGTGGAACAGTAGTCTATGGAATATCTGTGTTAGGGAGGCCTGTGGAACAGTAGTCTATGTAATATTTGTGTTGGGGAGGCCGTGGAACAGTAGTCTATATAATATCTGTGTTAGACTACTGTTCCACAGACCTCCCTATGTAATATCTGTGTGTACAGTGTTAGAGGAGAGAAGGAACACACAGGTCCTTAATGGAACCCTATTCCCTATGTAGGGAGGCCTGTGGAACAGGGCCCTATTCCCTATGTAATACTCTGTTAGAGGCCAGGGAACCTATTCCCTATGTTGTATCTGTGTACCAGACCCCTATTCCCTAGTAGTCTACTTTATCTCAGGGCCCTATTTCCTATGTTGTGCACCTGTGGACCAGAGCACTATTCTATGTAGTACTACTTTAGGGAGGCCTGTGGAACAGTAGTCTCCTGTGTTAGGGAGGCCTGTGGAACAGTTCCCTGTGTTAGGGAGGCCTGTGGAACAGTATTCCCTATGTAATGCACTCTTTAGAGGCCAGTGGACCCCTATTCTATGTAATGCACTACTTTAGAGGCCAGTGGAACCTATTCCCTATGTTGTGCACTACTTTGGACCAGTAGTCACTATTCCCTGTGTTAGTGCAGGCTACTTTGGAACAGGGCCCTATTCCCTATGTAGTGCACTACTTTGGACCAGGGCCCTATTCCCTATGTAGTGCATCACTTTAGACCAGACCCCTATTCCCTATGTAGTGCATACTTTAGACCAGGGCCCTATTCCCTATGTAATATACTTTAGACCAGGCCCTATTCCCTAGTAGTCTAGTGAATATCTGTGTTAGGGAGGCCTGTGGACCAGTAGTCCCTATGTAATGCATTACTTTAGACCAGAGGAACTATTCCCTATGTAATATCACTACTTTAGACCAGGCCTGTTCCCTATGGAACAGTAGTCCCTATTCCTATGTTAGGGCACTCTTTGGACCAGAGTCTATTCCCTATCTGTGTTAGGGAGGCCTTTGGACCAGAGCCCTATTCCCTATGTTAGGGAGGCCTTTAGACCAGGGCCCTATTCCTGTGTAGTGCACTACTTTGGACCAGGGCCCTATTCCTATGTAGTGCACTACTTTAGACCAGGGTCCTATTCCCTATGTAGTGCACTACTTTCCAGACCAGGGCCCTATTCCCTATGTAGTGCACTACTTTAGACCAGGGCCCTATTCCATGTAGTGCACTACTTTAGACCAGAACCCTATTCCCTATGTAGTGCACTACTTTAGACCAGGGCCCTATTCCCTATGTAGTGCACTACTTTAGACCAGAGCCCTATTCCCTATGTAGCGCATTACTTTAGACCAGGGCCCTATTCCCTATGTAGTGCACTACTTTAGACCAGAGCCCTATTCCCTATGTAGTGCACTACTTTAGACCAGGGCCCTATTCCCTATGTACTGCACTACTTTAGACCAGAGCCCTATTCCCTATGTAGCGCATTACTTTAGACCAGAGCCCTATTCCCTATATAGTGCAGTACTTTAGACCAGAGCCCTATTCCCTATATAGTGCACTACTTTAGACCAGAGCCCTATTCCCTATATACTGCACTACTTTAGACCAGAGCCCTATTCCCTATATAGTGCACTACTTTAGACCAGAGCCCTATTCTCTATATAGTGCACTACTTTAGACCAGAGCCCTATTCCCTATATAGTGCACTACTTTAGACCAGAGCCCTATTCCCTATATAGTGCACTACTTTAGACCAGGGCCCTATTCCCTACATAGTGCACTACTTTAGACCAGAGCCTATAGGGTTGGGCACAGGAGACAGAGAGAAACAGTTGTTGTTGACTAATTCTGAGTCATCAAGTGATTTATTTCTGTAATTGAAAGCCTGCTGTTTGCCATTTCAGCACAAGTTAGATGTCTGTCTCCATC
Source organism: Oncorhynchus nerka (assembly GCF_034236695.1). Classification (NCBI taxonomy): domain Eukaryota; kingdom Metazoa; phylum Chordata; class Actinopteri; order Salmoniformes; family Salmonidae; genus Oncorhynchus; species Oncorhynchus nerka. The sequence goes on from NC_088403.1 coordinate 10,640,703, forward strand.
AACTGAGGGATTGTGAGCAGCGTAGGTTCATTTCTAGTTGGCCTCCGTTCTAGAGGTTAGGCATCACAGAGGACATATTGCAGGGCCGTGTTCAGTCGGACACACACAGCAAAACATTTAGCAACAGATACATTTCTTCTATAGGATAAGTGAATGTATAGAACCTCCCTGTTTCAAATGTTGTTTTTTCTCCCTACTGAACATGACAATCATGCCACATAACCCACTGGGGTGACAGAGAGAGATGAACAAACCTCTGTGTGATAATGACAGGCTGAATAAACGTCCCCCTCATCAAAAGTGGTGCACTTTACAGAGAAAAGGCTGTACAGAGTCAATGTGATGGGGAACCGGTGCAGAGTCAATGTGAGGGGGAACCGGTGCAGAGTCAATGTGAGGGGGAACCGGTGCAGAGTCAATGTGAGGGGGAACCGGTGCAGAGTCAATGTGAGGGGGAACCGGTGCAGAGTCAATGTGAGGGGGAACCGGTGCAGAGTCAATGTGGAGGGGTGCAGAGTCAATGTGTGCAGAGTCAATGTGGGGGGAGTCAATGTGAGGGGGAACCGGCGCAGAGTCAATGTGAGGGGGAACCGGCGCAGAGTCAATGTGAGGGGGAACCGGCGCAGAGTCAATGTGATGGGGAACCGGCGCAGAGTCAATGTGATGGGGGAACCGGCGCAGAGTCAATGTGAGGGGAACCGGCGCAGAGTCAATGTGAGGGGAACCGGTGCAGAGTCAATGTGAGGGGGAACCGGTGCAGAGTCAATGTGGAGGGGGAACCGGTGCAGAGTCAATGTGGAGGGGGAACCGGTGCAGAGTCAATGTGAGGGGGAACCGGTGCAGAGTCAATGTGAGGGGAACCGGTGCAGAGTCAATGTGAAACCGGTGCAGAGTCAATGTGAGGGGAACCGGTGCAGAGTCAATGTGAGGGGGAACCGAACAAATGTGGAGGGGAACCATGCAGAGTCAATGTGGAGGGGGAACCGGTGCAGAGTCAATGTGAGGGGGAACCGGTGCAGAGTCAATGTGAGGGGAACCGGTGCAGAGTCAATGTGATCAATGGGGGGAACCGGCGCAGAGTCAATGTGAGGGGAACCGGCGCAGAGTCAATGTGATGGGGAACCGGCGCAGAGTCAATGTGATGGGGAACCGGGCAACTGATGGGGAACCAGCGCAGAGTCAATGTGATGGGGGGAACCGCAGAGTCAATGTGATGGGGAACCGGCGCAGAGTCAATATGGGGGAACCGGGTCAATATGAGGGGAACCGGCGCAGAGTCAATGTGCAGGGGGAACCGGCGCAGAGTCAATGTGAGGGGGAACCGGCGCAGAGTCAATGTGAGGGGGAACCGGTACAGAGTCAATGTGAGGGGGAACCGGTACAGAGTCAATGTGAGGGGGAACCGGTACAGAGTCAATGTGAGGGGGTACTGGTTAGTCCACATACTCTTGGTCATGTAGTGTATGTCCAAGGTGAGACTTAGGGGGACCAGTGTGTGTGTGAGAGAGAGAGAGAGACTGACCTTGTGAACAAACTCCTCCATCTTCTCCATGGCGTGGTGGGCTTGTAGTAGAGGCGTCATGCCCATGAAGCCCTCGTCTGGAGTCTTCAAGTCCTCCTCCCCTGCAGAGGTAGAGTCCATCCCTCCATCTCTCTCCTCCTCCTCTCCATCAGTCACTTTCTGCAACTCCAGCGCATTGGGTCTCTGAGAACACAAGAACACCCCGTTAGAACAGAACCCCAGTCGGAACAACAGATCCCCCCCAGTCGGAACAGATCCCCCCAGTCAGAGGAACAGATCCCCCCAGTCAGAGGAACAGATCCCCCAGTCAGAGGAACAGACCCCCAGTCAGAGGAACAGACCCCCAGTCAGAACAACAGACCCCCAGTCAGAACAACAGACCCCCAGTCGGAACAACAGACCCCCCCCACAGTCGGAACAACAGACCCCCCACAGTCGGAACAACAGACCCCCCACAGTCGGAACAACAGACCCCCCACAGTCGGAACAACAGACCCCCCCACAGTCGGAACAACAGACCCCCCACAGTCGGAACAACAGACCCCCACAGTCCCCAGGAACAACAGACCCCCCCAGTCGGAACAACAGACCCCCCACAGTCGGAACAACAGACCCCCCAGTCAGAACAACAGACCCCCCCAGAGTCCCCCAGGAACAACAGACCCCCAGTCGGAACAACAGACCCCCCCCCCAGTCGGAACAACAGACCCCCAGTCGGAACAACAGACCCCCAGTCAGAACAACAGACCCCCCCGGTCAGAACAACAGACCCCCCCAGTCAGAGGAACAGACCCCCAGTCAGAGGAACAGATCCCCCAGTCAGGAGGAACAGACCCCCAGTCAGAACAACAGACCCCCAGTCAGAACAACAGACCCCCCAGTCAGAACAACAGACCCCCCCAGTCAGAGGAACAGACCCCCCCCCTGTCAGAGGAACAGACCCCCCAGTCAGAGGAACAGACCCCCCGGTCAGAGGAACAGATCCCCCAGTCAGAACAACAGATCCCCGGTCAGAACAACAGACCCCCAGTCAGAACAACAGACCCCCCAGTCAGAGAACAGACCCCCCGGTCAGAGGAACAGACAGATCCCCCAGTCAGAGGAACAGATCCCCCAGTCAGAACAACAGACCCCCCCCCAGTCAGAACAACAGACCCCCCAGTCAGAACAACAGACCCCCCAGTCAGAACAACAGACCCCCCAGTCGGAACAACAGACCCCCCAGACCCCCCAGTCGAACAACAGACCCCCAGTCGGAACAACAGACCCCCCAGTCAGAACAACAGACCCCCAGTCAGAGGAACAGACCCCCGGTCAGACAACAGACCCCCGGTCAGAGGAACAGAGGAACAGACCCCCGGTCAGAGGAACAGATCCCCCGGTCAGAGGAACAGATCCCCCCCGGTCAGAGTCAGAACAGATCCCCCAGTCAGAGGAACAGATCCCCCAGTCAGAGGAACAGATCCCCCAGTCAGAACAGACCCCCCCAGACCCCCCCAGTCAGAACAACAGACCCCCCCCCAGTCAGAACAACAGACCCCCCCAGTCAGAACAACAGACCCCCAGGCAGAACAACAGACCCCCCAGTCAGAACAACAGACCCCCCCAGTCAGAACAGACCCCCAGTCAGAACAACAGACCCCCCAGATCGGAACAGAGGAGACCCCCAGAACACACACACCCCCCAGGACTCCCCCGTCAGGGCCCAGACCCCCGGTCAAACTGAATATCAGTTTCCCTCAGAGGAACAACACACCCCCGGGTCAGAATAAACCATTGATTGGTCCCCGGCTCAGAGGAACAGATCTATCTGCTTTGAGTTTTCCAACCCCAGACATGCTTTGTATGGTTTTAAGCCACTCTCCCATCCCAACCATGTCCCAATAGCACCTTATGGGCCCTGGTCAAAAACAGACCCCCCCAGTCAAACAGAATAGGGTCCCCAGTTGGGAAGGAGACCCAGTGTGGCTCAGTCAATTAACAACCCCCCCAGTCAGAACAACAGTGTGTGTGTGTGTGTGTGAGACACTCCCTACTACACAGGCAGAAAGCAATTACAATAATCAGTGAGGTGGGGGGGGGGGTTAATATACCAGAGACAGAATGGAAAAGTCATTCATCATCACACACACCAGCCCCTTCAATTTACACACCATGCAGGCCTGCTTCACACACACACACACACACACACACAGGTGGCCTGTATTAATAAACAGTCTTCCCTGACCTGCCATCAGGCAACCTTCTATCTAGCCAGGCCTTTCCAACCTCCATCAGGCTTGACCTGGTTTCTAGCCAGGCCTCCTTCCCATCCCCATCAGGCTCCCAATCTAGCCAGGCCTCCTTCCCAGTGCCGTAAACAGGAATCAGGCTTGACCTGTTATCTAGCCAGGCCAGTCCTTCCCTGCCGCCATCAGGCTTGACCTGTTAGGCAGAAAGCAATCAGGCTCAGTGACCTGGGGGGGGTTATCTAGCCAGGCCTGGAAAAGTCTTCCCATCACGCCATCAGGCCCTTGACCTGTTATCTAGCCATGCAGGCCTGCTCATCCCACACCACCATCAGGCTTGACCTGTTATCTAGACAGGCTTCATCCCTGCCGCCATCAGGCTTGACCTGTTATCTAGCCAGGCCTCCTTCCCTGCCGCCATCAGGCTTGACCTGTTATCTAGCCAGGCCTCCTTCCCTACCGCCATCAGGCTTGACCTGTTATCTAGCCAGGCCTCCTTCCCTGCCGCCATCAGGCTTGACCTGTTATCTAGCCAGGCCTCCTTCCCTGCCGCCATCAGGCTTGACCTGTTATCTCTAGCCAGGCCTCCTTCCCTGCCGCCATCAGGCTTGACCTGTTATCTAGCCAGGCCTCCTTCCCTACCGCCATCAGGCTTGACCTGTTATCTAGCCAGGCCTCCTTCCCTGCCGCCATCAGGCTTGACCTGTTATCTAGCCAGGCCTTAAACCCAGCCTCCATCAGGCTTGACCTGTTATCTAGCCAGGCCTTAAACCCAGCCTCCATCAGGCTTGACCTGTTATCTAGCCAGGCCTTAAACCCAGCCTCCATCAGGCTTGACCTGTTATCTAGCCAGGCCTCCTTCCCTGCCGCCATCAGGCTTGACCTGTTATCTAGCCAGGCCTTAAACCCAGCCTCCATCAGGCTTGACCTGTTATCTAGCCAGGCCTTAAACCCAGCCTCCATCAGGCTTGACCTGTTATCTAGCCAGGCCTCCTTCCCTGCCGCCTTCAGGCTTGACCTGTTATCTAGCCAGGCCTCCTTCCCTGCCCCCATCAGGCTTGACCTGTTATCTAGCCAGGCCTCCTTCCCTGCCGCCGCCATCAGGCTTGAATGAATAACAATGCCAGGAGATGGCACGCTGTGACACACAGTGACTGTAGGGGAAGGTCTGTTCTGAATAAATAGTAAGTAGGTTGCAGTAGAACTGGGACAACATGAAAACCCTGTCCTGTAATGATGGGGAACAAGAGAGTCCCCACACATACATACTGTATATTCATATTCAATAGGGGTCTATCCCATAGTACAGTTCAACATATCATCTATCCCATGGTACAGCTCAACATATCACCTATCCCATGGTACAGCTCAACACTCAAAGCAGGGACAACATATCACCTATCCCATGGTACAGCTCAACATATCATCTATCCCATGGTACAGCTCAACATATCACCTATCCCATGGTACAGCTCAACACTCAAAGCAGGGACAACATATCACCTATCCCATGGTACAGCTCAACATATCATCTATCCCATGGTACAGCTCAACATATCACCTATCCCATGGTACAGCTCAACACTCAAAGCAGGGACAACATATCACCTATCCCATGGTACAGCTCAACATATCATCTATCCCATGGTACAGCTCAACATATCACCTATCCCATGGTACAGCTCAACATATCACCTATCCCATGGTACAGCTCAACATATCACCTATCCCATGGTACAGCTCAACATATCACCTATCCCATGGTACAGCTCAACATATCACCTATCCCATGGTACAGCTCAACATATCATTTAAAAAGAAACAAGGGAAAGGGAGACTCACTAGTAGACTCAGAGAGAGAACGACAATTTCAGGTGACAAAAAAAAGGTTTGGCCAAGTGATAAAACCAGAGGGAGAGAAGGAGAGAGAGAGAGGAGAAAGAGAGAAAGAAGAGAAAGAGAGAGAGGAGAGAGAGAGAGAGAGAGAGAGAGAGAGAGGAGAGAGAGAGGAGAAAGAGAGAAAGAGAGGAGAGAAAGAGAGGAGAGAGAGAGGAGAGAGAGAGAGGGGAGAGAGAGGGGAGAGAGAGGGGAGAGAGAGGAGAGAGAGAAAGAGAGAAAGAGAGAAAGAGAGAAAGAGAGAGAAGGAGAGAGAGAAGAGAGAGAGAGAGAGAGAGAGAGAGAGAGAGGAGAGAGGAGAGAGAGAGGAGAGAGAGCGAGAGAAGGGGAGAGGTAAGAAGGTGAGAAATATTCAAAGCGAGAATGAGAACAGTTTCAATGGGAAAGTGTTACTAAGCCAAGGTGCAAGTAAGGGAGTCAGAGAGTGATAGAGAGATAGAAGAGAGCAGGACACATACATCACTAGAATACACCACTATAAATGTAGTCTCACACACACACACTACTCCAGTATAGATTTAGTTAGACTACAGCTGACCCCCCCACACACACTACTCCAGTATAGATTTAGTTTGACTACAGCAGAACCTCCCCACGGCTTTCTGTCAACGTTAATTCTATTTTCACATCACAACATTCATAGTCACTAAACATAGAAGTTGTAGCCATTCACCATTTACACTCTTCACATACAACTGAAGCTTCCAGAGGGTTGATGCAGGGTGCCAAGTCATCTGAAAACAGGAGCATAGAGATGAACAGTGATGCTCAAACTACACTAACTTTATGTAGACAGAGAGAGATGAACAGTGGCACCAGGCTACTATATATAAACAGAGAGAGATGAACAGTGGCTCCAGGCTACTATCTATAAACAGAGAGAGATGAACAGTTGCACCAGGCTACTATATATAAACAGAGAGAGAGAGATGAACAGTTGCACCAGGCTACTATATATAAACAGAGATAGAGAGATGAACAGTGGCACCAGGCTACTATATATAAACAGAGAGAGAGAAGAACAGTGGCACCAGGCTACTATCTATAAACAGAGAGAGAGAGAGATGAACAGTTGCACCAGGCTACTATATATAAACAGAGATAGAGAGATGAACAGTGGCACCAGGCTACTATATATAAACAGAGAGAGATGAACAGTGGCACCAGGCTACTATCTATAAACAGAGAGAGAGAAGAACAGTGGCACCAGGCTACTATCTATAAACAGAGAGAGAGATGAACAGTGGCACCAGGCTACTATATATAAACAGAGAGAGAGATGAACAGTGGCTCCAGGCTACTATATATAAACAGAGAGAGAGATGAACAGTGGCACCAGGCTACTATATATAAACAGAGAGAGAGAAGAACAGTGGCACCAGGCTACTATATATAAACAGAGAGAGAGAAGAACAGTGGCACCAGGCTACTATATATAAACAGAGATAGAGAGATGAACAGTGGCACCAGGCTACTATATATAAACAGAGAGAGAGAGATGAACAGTGGCACCAGGCTACTATATATAAACAGAGAGAGAGATGAACAGTGGCACCAGGCTACTATATATAAACAGAGATGAACAGTGGCACCAGGCTACTATATATAAACAGAGATGAACAGTGGCACCAGGCTACTATATATAAACAGAGAGAGAGATGAACAGTGGCACCAGGCTACTATATATAAACAGAGAGAGATGAACAGTGGCACCAGGCTACTATATATAAACAGAGAGAGAGAAGAACAGTGGCACCAGGCTACTATATATAAACAGAGAGAGAGAGATGAACAGTGGCACCAGGCTACTATATATAAACAGAGAGAGAGATGAACAGTGGCACCAGGCTACTATATATAAACAGAGAGAGAGATGAACAGTGGCTCCAGGCTACTATATATAAACAGAGAGAGAGATGAACAGTGGCACCAGGCTACTATATATAAACAGAGAGAGAGAAGAACAGTGGCACCAGGCTACTATATATAAACAGAGAGAGAGATGAACAGTGGCACCAGGCTACTATATATAAACAGAGAGAGAGATGAACAGTGGCACCAGGCTACTATCTATAAACAGAGAGAGAGATGAACAGTGGCACCAGGCTACTATATATAAACAGAGAGAGAGAAGAACAGTGGCACCAGGCTACTATATATAAACAGAGAGAGAGATGAACAGTGGCACCAGGCTACTATATATAAACAGAGAGAGAGATGAACAGTGGCTCCAGGCTACTATATATAAACAGAG
>NC_088403.1:10653602-10731102 GCF_034236695.1 Oncorhynchus nerka
TCTAGTACACCCCCAGACACTCTAGTACACCCCCCCAGACACTCTAGTACACCCCCAGACACTCTAGTACACCCCCCAGACACTCTAGTACACCCCCAGACACTCTAGTACACCCCCAGACACTCTAGTACCCCCCCAGACACTCTAGTACACCCCCCCAGACACTCTAGTACACCCCCCAGACACTCTAGTACACCCCCAGACACTCTAGTACACCCCCCAGACACTCTAGTACACCCCCCAGACACTCTAGTACACACCCCCCCAGACACTCTAGTACACCCCCAGACACTCTAGTACACCCCCAGACACTCTAGTACACCCCCAGACACTCTAGTACACCCCCAGACACTCTAGTACACCCCCAGACACTCTAGTACACCCCCAGACACTCTAGTACACCCCCAGACACTCTAGTACACCCCCAGACACTCTAGTACACCCCCCAGACACTCTAGTACACCCCCCAGACACTCTAGTACACCCCCCCAGACACTCTAGTACACCCCCAGACACTCTAGTACACCCCCAGACACTCTAGTACACCCCCCAGACACTCTAGTACACCCCCAGACACTCTAGTACACCCCCCAGACACTCTAGTACACCCCCCAGACACTCTAGTACACCCCCCAGACACTCTAGTACACCCCCAGACACTCTAGTACACCCCCAGACACTCTAGTACACACCCCCAGACACTCTAGTACACCCCCAGACACTCTAGTACCCCCCCCAGACACTCTAGTACCCCCCAGACACTCTAGTACCCCCCCAGACACTCTAGTACACCCCCAGACACTCTAGTACACCCCCAGACACTCTAGTACACCCCCCAGACACTCTAGTACACCCCCCAGACACTCTAGTACACCCCCCAGACACTCTAGTACACCCCCCAGACACTCTAGTACAGACACCCCCCCAGACACTCTAGTACACCCCCAGACACTCTAGTACACCCCCCCAGACACTCTAGTACACCCCCAGACACTCTAGTACACCCCCAGACACTCTAGTACACCCCCCAGACACTCTAGTACACCCCCAGACACTCTAGTACACACCCCCAGACACTCTAGTACACACCCCCAGACACTCTAGTACACCCCCCCAGACACTCTAGTACACCCCCCAGACACTCTAGTACACACCCCCCAGACACTCTAGTACACCCCCCCCAGACACTCTAGTACACCCCCAGACACTCTAGTACACCCCCAGACACTCTAGTACACCCCCCAGACACTCTAGTACCCCCCCAGACACTCTAGTACCCCCCAGACACTCTAGTACACCCCCCAGACACTCTAGTACACCCCCCAGACACTCTAGTACACCCCCAGACACTCTAGTACACCCCCAGACACTCTAGTACACCCCCAGACACTCTAGTACACCCCCAGACACTCTAGTACACCCCCCAGACACTCTAGTACACCCCCAGACACTCTAGTACACCCCCAGACACTCTAGTACACCCCCAGACACTCTAGTCCCCCCAGACACTCTAGTACACCCCCAGACACTCACACATAAGAGACCCCGTATAGTAGGGAACTAGTTTTGACTAGGCTCATATTAGGACCAGGGTCATAAATAGTGTACACTACAGGTATGTAGGGAATAGGGAATTATTTGGGTCATTGGAGTCCAAAATAGTGCACTAGGGATTAGGGTGTCATGTGAGAGGCCGTGTGTACCATGTGGAATGCTAACGACGGGGTGGAGTACATTACAGTTCATCACGTTCTCTTGGCTGAGGAGTGGAACACGGTTCTGTTGAGTCCCACTGAGAACCAGGGTCTTAGATGAGCTGACATGTAAACAGACCAAAAACACCAAAACGCACCGTGCAACGATTTCTAAGATTTACAAGTTACACTTCATTTAAGGAAATCCAGTCAATTGAAATACATTCATTAGGCCCTAATCTATGGATTTCACATGACTGGGAATACAGATATGCATCTGTTGGTCACAGTTTAAACCACAGTTTAAAGTTTCTACACATTTTGCCATGGGGCAAAGAGAAAATGTGAAGTTTTAAAGCAAATTTCCAGCAATTGTTAGTTCTGAAAAATGTATTACTAAAAAAAATGTGTAACTCCATTATTATTTCTACATTACATCTGGTTTCAGTCGTTTAAAGTTTACACTGAAAATGTTTTAATGACGTATTTATGTTTTTGCAGTGGCGATGTGCCGCTGCTAAATGCATATAGGGGAAACACTGTGCACACACACACACACACACACACACACACACACACACGAGAGACAGTCACTTCAGGTCAAGTTGACAAGGGGGTACTCTCGGTCATTCAAAATTAAGGGAACAAGGACAAGCTGTTTGTCACATCCACTAAATGACAGCACGCTCTCTTTCTATGGGTTATCAAATCATATAGTGAAGCAGAGTGCTGAATGTCAGATACTGTGGACTGGTGTAATACTGTAGACTGGTGTAATACTGTGGACTGGTGTAATACTGTGGACTGGTGTAATACTGTGGACTGGTGTAATACTGTGGACTGGTGTAATACTGTGGACTGGTGTAATATCATCAGCTGTAATACTGTAGACTGCTGTAATACTGTAGACTGGTGTAATACTGTAGACTGGTGTAATACTGTAGACTGGTGTAATATCATCAGCTGTAATACTGTAGACTGGTGTAATACTGTAGACTGGTGTAATATCAGCTGTAATACTGTAGACTGGTGTAATACTGTAGACTGGTGTAATATCAGCTGTAATACTGTAGACTGGTGTAATACTGTAGACGGGTGTAATACTGTAGACTGGTGTAATACTGTAGACTGGTGTAATACTGTAGACTGGTGTAATACTGTAGACTGGTGTAATATCATCAGCTGTAATACTGTAGACTGGTGTAATACTGTAGACTGGTGTAATATCATCAGCTGTAATACTGTAGACTGGTGTAATATCATCAGCTGTAATACTGTAGACTGGTGTAATACTGTAGACTGGTGTAATATCATCAGCTGTAATACTGTAGACTGGTGTAATACTGTAGACTGGTGTAATACTGTAGACTGGTGTAATATCATCAGCTGTAATACTGTAGACTGGTGTAATACTCTGGTGTAATATCATCAGCTGTAATACTGTAGACTGGTGTAATACTGTAGACTGGTGTAATATCATCAGCTGTAATACTGTAGACTGGTGTAATACTGTAGACTGGTGTAATACTGTAGACTGGTGTAATACTGTAGACTGGTGTAATACTGTAGACTGGTGTAATATCATCAGCTGTAATACTGTAGACTGGTGTAATACTGTAGACTGGTGTAATATCATCAGCTGTAATACTGTAGACTGCTGTAATACTGTAGACTGGTGTAATACTGTAGACTGGTGTAATATCATCAGCTGTAATACTGTAGACTGGTGTAATACTGTAGACTGGTGTAATATCATCAGCGGTAATACTGTAGACTGGTGTAATACTGTAGACTGGTGTAATATCATCAGCGGTAATACTGTAGACTGGTGTAATACTGTAGACTGGTGTAATATCATCAGCTGTAATACTGTAGACTGGTGTAATACTGTAGACTGGTGTAATACTGTAGACTGGTGTAATATCATCAGCTGTAATACTGTAGACTGGTGTAATACTGTAGACTGGTGTAATACTGTAGACTGGTGTAATATCATCAGCTGTAATACTGTAGACTGGTGTAATACTGTAGACTGGTGTAATACTGTAGACTGGTGTAATATCATCAGCTGTAATACTGTAGACTGGTGTAATACTGTAGACTGGTGTAATACTGTAGACTGTAGACTGCTGTAATACTGTAGACTGGTGTAATACTGTAGACTGGTGTAATATCATCAGCTGTAATACTGTAGACTGGTGTAATACTGTAGACTGGTGTAATACTGTAGACTGGTGTAATATCATCAGCTGTAATACTGTAGACTGCTGTAATACTGTAGACTGGTGTAATATCATCAGCTGTAATACTGTAGACTGGTGTAATAGTGTAGACTGGTGTAATACTGTAGACTGGAGTAATATCAGCGGTAATACTGTAGACTGGTGTAATACTGTAGACTGGTGTAATACTGTAGACTGGTGTAATATCATCAGCGGTAATACTGTAGACTGGTGTAATATCATCAGCGGTAATACTGTAGACTGGTGTAATACTGTAGACTGGTGTAATACTGTAGACTGGTGTAATATCATCAGCTGTAATACTGTAGACTGGTGTAATACTGTAGACTGGTGTAATACTGTAGACTGGTGTAATATCATCAGCTGTAATACTGTAGACTGGTGTAATACTGTAGACTGGTGTAATATCATCAGCTGTAATACTGTAGACTGGTGTAATACTGTAGACTGGTGTAATATCATCAGCTGTAATACTGTAGACTGGTGTAATACTGTAGACTGGTGTAATATCATCAGCTGTAATACTGTAGACTGGTGTAATACTGTAGACTGGTGTAATATCATCAGCTGTAATACTGTAGACTGGTGTAATATCAGCTGTAATACTGTAGACTGGTGTAATACTGTAGACTGGTGTAATATCAGCTGTAATACTGTAGACTGGTGTAATATCAGCTGTAATACTGTAGACTGGTGTAATACTGTAGACTGGTGTAATATCATCAGCTGTAGTACTGTAGACTGGTGTAATATCATCAGCTGTAATACTGTAGACTGGTGTAATACTGTAGACTGGTGTAATATCAGCTGTAATACTGTAGACTGGTTTAATACTGTAGACTGGTGTAATATCAGCTGTAATACTGTAGACTGGTGTAATACTGTAGACTGGTGTAATATCAGCTGTAATACTGTAGACTGGTGTAATACTGTAGACTGGTGTAATATCATCAGCTGTAATACTGTAGACTGGTGTAATACTGTAGACTGGTGTAATATCATCAGCTGTAATACTGTAGACTGGTGTAATACTGTAGACTGGTGTAATATCATCAGCTGTAATACTGTAGACTGGTGTAATACTGTAGACTGGTGTAATATCATCAGCTGTAATACTGTAGACTGGTGTAATACTGTAGACTGGTGTAATATCATCAGCTGTAATACTGTAGACTGGTGTAATATCAGCTGTAATACTGTAGACTGGTGTAATACTGTAGACTGGTGTAATATCAGCTGTAATACTGTAGACTGGTGTAATATCAGCTGTAATACTGTAGACTGGTGTAATACTGTAGACTGGTGTAATATCATCAGCTGTAGTACTGTAGACTGGTGTAATATCATCAGCTGTAGTACTGTAGACTGGTGTAATATCATCAGCTGTAATACTGTAGACTGGTGTAATACTGTAGACTGGTGTAATATCAGCTGTAATACTGTAGACTGGTGTAATACTGTAGACTGGTGTAATATCAGCTGTAATACTGTAGACTGGTGTAATACTGTAGACTGGTGTAATATCAGCTGTAATACTGTAGACTGGTGTAATACTGTAGACTGGTGTAATATCAGCTGTAATACTGTAGACTGGTGTAATACTGTAGACTGGTGTAATATCATCAGCTGTAATACTGTAGACTGGTGTAATACTGTAGACTGGTGTAATATCATCAGCTGTAATACTGTAGACTGGTGTAATACTGTAGACTGGTGTAATATCATCAGCTGTAATACTGTAGACTGGTGTAATACTGTAGACTGGTAATATCATCAGCTGTAATACTGTAGACTGGTGTAATACTGTAGACTGGTGTAATATCATCAGCTGTAATACTGTAGACTGGTGTAATACTGTAGACTGGTGTAATATCATCAGCTGTAATACTGTAGACTGGTGTAATACTGTAGACTGGTGTAATATCATCAGCTGTAATACTGTAGACTGGTGTAATACTGTAGACTGGTGTAATATCATCAGCTGTAATACTGTAGACTGGTGTAATACTGTAGACTGGTGTAATATCATCAGCTGTAATACTGTAGACTGGTGTAATATCAGCTGTAATACTGTAGACTGGTGTAATATCAGCTGTAATACTGTAGACTGGTGTAATACTGTAGACTGGTGTAATATCATCAGCTGTAGTACTGTAGACTGGTGTAATATCATCAGCTGTAATACTGTAGACTGGTGTAATACTGTAGACTGGTGTAATATTAGCTGTAATACTGTAGACTGGTGTAATACTGTAGACTGGTGTAATATCATCAGCTGTAATACTGTAGACTGGTGTAATACTGTAGACTGGTGTAATATCAGCTGTAATACTGTAGACTGGTGTAATACTGTAGACTGGTGTAATATCATCAGCTGTAATACTGTAGACTGGTGTAATATCAGCTGTAATACTGTAGACTGGTGTAATACTGTAGACTGGTGTAATATCATCAGCTGTAATACTGTAGACTGGTGTAATATCATCAGCTGTAATACTGTAGACTGGTGTAATACTGTAGACTGGTGTAATATCATCAGCTGTAATACTGTAGACTGGTGTAATACTGTAGACTGGTGTAATACTGTAGACTGGTGTAATATCAGCTGTAATACTGTAGACTGGTGTAATATCATCAGCTGTAATACTGTAGACTGGTGTAATATCAGCTGTAATACTGTAGACTGGTGTAATATCATCAGCGGTAATACTGTAGACTGGTGTAATATCAGCTGTAATACTGTAGACTGGTGTAATACTGTAGACTGGTGTAATATCATCAGCTGTAGTACTGTAGACTGGTGTAATATCATCAGCTGTAATACTGGTCAATACTGACTGGTGTAATACTGTAGACTGGTGTAATATCAGCTGTAATACTGTAGACTGGTGTAATATCATCAGCTGTAATACTGTAGACTGGTGTAATATCAGCTGTAATACTGTAGACTGGTGTAATACTGTATCAGCTGGTACTGTAACTATGTAATATCAGCTGTAATACTGTAGACTGGTGTAATACTGTAGACTGGTGTAATATCATCAGCTGTAATACTGTAGACTGGTGTAATATCATCAGCTGTAATACTGTAGACTGGACTGTAATATCAGCTGTAATACTGTAGACTGTAATATCTGGTGTAATATCAGCTGTAATACTGTAGACTGGTGTAATACTGTAGACTGGCTGTAATACTGTAGACTGGTGTAATACTGTAGACTGGTGTAATATCAGCTGTAATACTGTAGACTGGTGTAATACTGTAGACTGGTGTAATATCATCAGCTGTAATACTGTAGACTGGTGTAATATCAGCTGTAATACTGTAGACTGGTGTAATACTGTAGACTGGTGTAATATCAGCTGTAATACTGTAGACTGGTGTAATATCAGCTGTAATACTGTAGACTGGTGTAATACTGTAGACTGGTGTAATATCAGCTGTAATACTGTAGACTGGTGTAATATCATCAGCTGTAATACTGTAGACTGGTGTAATACTGTAGACTGGTGTAATATCATCAGCTGTAATACTGTAGACTGGTGTAATACTGTAGACTGGTGTAATATCATCAGCTGTAATACTGTAGACTGGTGTAATACTGTAGACTGGTGTAATACTGTAGACTGGTGTAATATCATCAGCGGTAATACTGTAGACTGGTGTAATACTGTAGACTGGTGTAATATCATCAGCGGTAATACTGTAGACTGGTGTAATATCATCAGCGGTAATACTGTAGACTGGTGTAATACTGTAGACTGGTGTAATACTGTAGACTGGTGTATGTAGACTGGTGTAATACTGTAGACTGGTGTAATACTGTAGACTGGTGTAATATCATCAGCTGTAATACTGTAGACTGGTGTAATACTGTAGACTGGTGTAATACTGTAGACTGGTGTAATATCATCAGCTGTAATACTGTAGACTGGTGTAATACTGTAGACTGGTGTAATATCATCAGCTGTAATACTGTAGACTGGTGTAATACTGTAGACTGGTGTAATATCATCAGCTGTAATACTGTAGACTGGTGTAATACTGTAGACTGGTGTAATATCAGCTGTAATACTGTAGACTGGTGTAATACTGTAGACTGGTGTAATATCATCAGCTGTAATACTGTAGACTGGTGTAATATCAGCTGTAATACTGTAGACTGGTGTAATACTGTAGACTGGTGTAATATCAGCTGTAATACTGTAGACTGGTGTAATATCAGCTGTAATACTGTAGACTGGTGTAATACTGTAGACTGGTGTAATATCATCAGCTGTAGTACTGTAGACTGGTGTAATATCATCAGCTGTAATACTGTAGACTGGTGTAATACTGTAGACTGGTGTAATATCAGCTGTAATACTGTAGACTGGTGTAATACTGTAGACTGGTGTAATATCAGCTCTGTAGACTGGTGTAATACTGTAGACTGGTGTAATATCAGCTGTAATACTGTAGACTGGTGTAATACTGTAGACTGGTGTAATATCATCAGCTGTAATACTGTAGACTGGTGTAATACTGTAATACTGGTGTAATATTAGCTGTAATACTGTAGACTGGTAATACTGTAGACTGGTGTAATATCATCAGCTGTAATACTGTAGACTGGTGTAATACAGCTGTAATACTGACTGGTGTAATATCAGCTGTAATACTGTAGACTGGTGTAATACTGTAGACTGGTGTAATACTCAGCTGTAGACTGTAGACTGGTGTAATATCATCAGCTGTAATACTGTAGACTGGTGTAATACTGTAGACTGGTGTAATACTGTAGACTGCTGTAATACTGTACTGGTGTAATATCATCAGCTGTAATACTGTAGACTGGTGTAATATCAGCTGTAATACTGTAGACTGGTGTAATATCAGCTGTAATACTGTAGACTGGTGTAATACTGTAGACTGGTGTAATATCAGCTGTAATACTGTAGACTGGTGTAATATCATCAGCTGTAATACTGTAGACTGGTGTAATATCATCAGCTGTAATACTGTAGACTGGTGTAATACTGTAGACTGGTGTAATATCAGCTGTAATACTGTAGACTGGTGTAATATCATCAGCTGTAATACTGTAGACTGGTGTAATACTGTAGACTGGTGTAATATCAGCTCAGCTGTAATACTGTAGACTGGTGTAATATCAGCTGTAATACTGTAGACTGGTGTAATACTGTAGACTGGTGTAATATCAGCTGTAATACTGTAGACTGGTGTAATATCAGCTGTAATACTGTAGACTGGTGTAATACTGTAGACTGGTGTAATATCATCAGCTGTAGTACTGTAGACTGGTGTAATATCATCAGCTGTAATACTGTAGACTGGTGTAATTGTAGACTGGTGTAATATCAGCTAATACTGTAGACTGGTTTAATACTGTAGACTGGTGTAATATCAGCTGTAATACTGTAGACTGGTGTAATACTGTAGACTGGTGTAATATCAGCTGTAATACTGTAGACTGGTGTAATACTGTAGACTGGTGTAATATCAGCTGTAATACTGTAGACTGGTGTAATACTGTAGACTGGTGTAATATCATCAGCTGTAATACTGTAGACTGGTGTAATACTGTAGACTGGTGTAATATCATCAGCTGTAATACTGTAGACTGGTGTAATATCAGCTGTAATACTGTAGACTGGTGTAATACTGTAGACTGGTGTAATATCAGCTGTAATACTGTAGACTGGTGTAATATCATCAGCTGTAATACTGTAGACTGGTGTAATACTGTAGACTGGTGTAATATCAGCAGCTGTAATACTGTAGACTGGTGTAATACTGTAGACTGGTGTAATATCATCAGCTGTAATACTGTAGACTGGTGTAATACTGTAGACTGGTGTAATACTGTAGACTGGTGTAATATCATCAGCTGTAATACTGTAGACTGGTGTAATACTGTAGACTGGTGTAATATCATCAGCTGTAATACTGTAGACTGGTGTAATATCATCAGCTGTAATACTGTAGACTGGTGTAATACTGTAGACTGGTGTAATACTGTAGACTGGTGTATATACTGTAGACTGGTGTAATACTGTAGACTGGTGTAATATCATCAGCTGTAATACTGTAGACTGGTGTAATACTGTAAATACTGTAGACTGGTGTAATATCATCAGCTGTAATACTGTAGACTGGTGTAATACTGTAGACTGGTGTAATATCATCAGCTGTAATACTGTAGACTGGTGTAATACTGTAGACTGGTGTAATATCATCAGCTGTAATACTGTAGACTGGTGTAATACTGTAGACTGGTGTAATATCATCAGCTGTAATACTGTAGACTGGTGTAATACTGTAGACTGGTGTAATATCATCAGCTGTAATACTGTAGACTGGTGTAATATCAGCTGTAATACTGTAGACTGGTGTAATACTGTAGACTGGTGTAATATCAGCTGTAATACTGAGACTGGTGTAATATCAGCTGTAATACAGACTGGTGTAATACTGTAGACTGGTGTAATACTGCTGTAGTACTGTAGACTGTAATATCATCAGCTGTAATACTGTAGACTGGTGTAATACTGTAGACTGGTGTAATATCAGCTGTAATACTGTAGACTGGTGTAATACTGTAGACTGGTGTAATATCAGCTGTAATACTGTAGACTGGTGTAATACTGTAGACTGGTGTAATATCAGCTGTAATACTGTAGACTGGTGTAATACTGTAGACTGGTGTAATATCATCAGCTGTAATACTGTAGACTGGTGTAATACTGTAGACTGGTGTAATATCAGCTGTAATACTGTAGACTGGTGTAATACTGTAGACTGGTGTAATATCAGCTGTAATACTGTAGACTGGTGTAATACTGTAGACTGGTGTAATATCATCAGCTGTAATACTGTAGACTGGTGTAATATCAGCTGTAATACTGTAGACTGGTGTAATAATATCATCAGCTGTAGACTGGTGTAATATCATCAGCTGTAATACTGTAGACTGGTGTAATACTGACTGGTGTAATATCAGCTGTAGACTGGTGTAATATCATCAGCTGTAATACTGTAGACTGGTAATATCAGCTGTAATACTGTAGACTGGTGTAATATCAGCTGTAATACTGTAGACTGGTGTAATACTGTAGACTGGTGTAATATCAGCTGTAATACTGACTGGTGTAATATCATCAGCTGTAATACTGTAGACTGGTGTAATACTGTAGACTGGCTGTAATACTCAGCTGTAATACTGTAGACTGGTGTAATATCAGCTGTAATACTGTAGACTGGTGTAATACTGTAGACTGGTGTAATATCAGCTGTAATACTGTAGACTGGTGTAATACTGTAGACTGGTGTAATATCAGCTGTAATACTGTAGACTGGTGTGTAATACTGTAGACTGGTGTAATATCATCAGCTGTAATACTGTAGACTGGTGTAATATCAGCTGTAATACTGTAGACTGGTGTAATACTGTAGACTGGTGTAATACTGTAGACTGGTGTAATACCATCAGCTGTAATACTGTAGACTGGTGTAATACTGTAGACTGGTGTAATATCAGCCGCTGTAATACTGTAGACTGGTGTAATACTGTAGACTGGTGTAATATCAGCTGTAATACTGTAGACTGGTGTAATACTGTAGACTGGTGTAATATCATCAGCTGTAATACTGTAGACTGGTGTAATACTGTAGACTGGTGTAATATCAGCTGTAATACTGTAGACTGGTGTAATATCATCAGCTGTAATACTGTAGACTGGTGTAATACTGTAGACTGGTGTAATATCAGCTGTAATACTGTAGACTGGTGTAATACTGTAGACTGGTGTAATATCAGCTGTAATACTGTAGACTGGTGTAATACTGTAGACTGGTGTAATATCAGCTGTAATACTGTAGACTTTCCCCTGGTCCCTATTCAGCTGTAATACTGTAGACTGGTGTAATACTGTAGACTGAATATCAGAATACTGGACTGGTGTAATATCAGCTGTCCCTACCGACTGGTAATACAGACACACACACACACATCAGCTGTCCCTCCCGAGGTCAGACACACACACACACAATACTGTAGACTGGGTAATACCAGCTGTAATCCCTGGTGTAATACTGTGAGGTCAGACACACACACACACACAGACACGTGTAACACACACACCGTCCCTCCAGAGGTTAGACACACACACACACACACCGTCCCTCCCGAGGTCAGACACACACACACACACCGTCCCTCCCGAGGTCAGACACACACACACACACCGTCCCTCCCGAGGTCAGACACACACACACACACCGTCCCTCCCGAGGTCAGACACACACACACACACCGTCCCTCCCGAGGTCAGACACACACACACACACCGTCCCTCCCGAGGTCAGACACACACACACACACCGTCCCTCCCGAGGTCAGACACACACACACACACACCGTCCCTCCCGAGGTCAGACACACACACACACACACCGTCCCTCCCGAGGTCAGACACACACACACACACACCGTCCCTCCCGAGGTCAGACACACACACACACACACACACCGTCCCTCCCGAGGTCAGACACACACACACACACACACACACACCGTCCCTCCCGAGGTCAGACACACACACACACACACCGTCCCTCCCGAGGTCAGACACACACACACACACCGTCCCTCCCGAGGTCAGACACACACACACACCGTCCCTCCTGAGGTCAGACACACACACACACACACCGTCCCTCCTGAGGTCAGACACACACCCTTCTGAGGTTGGACATAAAGCATAGACTCTGTTAAATGCCTCATAATTCCAACGTGCTTAGCCTAACTGGCAATCAATAGGGTACTGGAAACAAATCAAATGATTGATTATCATCAATTGGCAGCTAGATTGTTGTGTTCAGCTGAAGATATACTGGCACCCTATTCTCTATACAGTGGGACCTGCAGATATACTGGCACCCTATTCTCTATACAGTGGGACCTGCAGATATACTGGCACCCTATTCTCTATACAGTGGGGCCTGTAGATATACTACACCATCCCTACAGACCATCCCTACAGACCATCCCTACAGACCATCCCTACAGACCATCCCTACAGACCATCCCTTCCAGCAGCAGTGTCTACAGTCAGAGGAGTAAACACACCATCACACACACCATGAGAAAAATAGACAGAAGTTTCATTCTAACACCGCTTCCCCTCTTTGGCCTGAGATCCAGCCGCTAGCATGCAAGCCTGTGTGTGTGTGTCAGTCACATGGGAGAGATTGAGCAATCCATCACTTCCATGGTGCACTGCTCCCCTCTTCCTTAGACAGATATCCTCAGGCACCGACATACACTGGGCCGTCATTGGAAATAACTATTTGTTCTTAACTGACTTGCCTAGTTAAAGGTTAAATAAAATAAACAACAGTATTGAATGTTTACATTCACAGTCTACACAGGTACACACACACACACAGTCTACCTGGGGACAGACAAATAAGTCTATGAAAGCTCAGAGTACACCAAGGTCTCCACTCAGTCTCCACACAGCCCGGTGTTGTTTGGTAAAGGAGTGGATAATGGTGATGGGGGAGGGTGACGCTGGTAGAGAAAATAAACCAAGACTTTGTCCTTAATCCTTTTGTTGCCAAGGTTCAGTATTGAGTTACACGATCAAATGGAAAGAGAAAGGCCAACTGAAGCAACGCTAAAGAGGTTTATCTGAACATCACGTTGTGACTGTGTCCTGGCCTTTTCCTCTCCAAGGTGGGGGGTGACGCACCAGCATTTATCTGACCAGAGTCTGGCGTGTTGAGAGGCATTTATCTGACCAGAGTCTGGCGTGTTGGGAGGCATTTATCTGACCAGAGTCTGGCGTGTTGGGAGGCATTTATCTGACCAGAGTCTGGCGTGTTGAGAGGCATTTATCTGACCAGAGTCTGACCAGAGTCTGGCGTGTTGGGAGGCATTTATCTGACCAGAGTCTGACCAGAGTATGGTGTGTTGGGAGGCATTTATCTGACCAGAGTCTGGCGTGTTGGGAGGCATTTATCTGACCAGAGCCTGGCGTGTTGAGAGGCATTTATCTGACCAGAGTCTGGCGTGTTGAGAGGCATTTATCTGACCAGAGTCTGGTCTGTTGGGAGGCATTTATCTGACCAGAGTCTGGCGTGTTGAGAGGCATTTATCTGACCAGAGCCTGGCGTGTCGGGAGGCATTTATCTGACCAGAGTCTGGCGTGTTGGGAGGCATTTATCTGACCAGAGTCTGGCGTGTTGGGAGGCATTTATCTGACCAGAGTCTGACCAGAGTCTGGTGTGTTGGGAGGCATTTATCTGACCAGAGTCTGACCAGAGTATGGTGTGTTGGGAGGCATTTATCTGACCAGAGTCTGGCGTGTTGAGAGGCATTTATCTGACCAGAGCCTGGCGTGTTGGGAGGCATTTATCTGACCAGAGTCTGGCGTGTTGGGAGGCATTTATCTGACCAGAGTCTGGCGTGTTGGGAGGCATTTATCTGACCAGAGTCTGGCGTGTTGGGAGGCATTTATCTGACCAGAGTCTGGCGTGTTGGGAGGCATTTATCTGACCAGAGTCTGGCGTGTTGGGAGGCATTTATCTGACCAGAGTCTGACCAGAGTCTGGCGTGTTGGGAGGCATTTATCTGACCAGAGTCTGACCAGAGTCTGGTGTGTTGGGAGGCATTTATCTGACCAGAGTCTGACCAGAGTATGGTGTGTTGGGAGGCATTTATCTGACCAGAGTCTGGCGTGTTGGGAGGCATTTATCTGACCAGAGTCTGGCGTGTTGGGAGGCATTTATCTGACCAGAGTCTGGGCTGTTGGGAGGCATTTATCTGACCAGAGTCTGGTCTGTTGGGAGGCATTTATCTGACCAGAGTCTGGCGTGTCGAGAGGCATTTATCTGACCAGAGCCTGGCGTGTTGGGAGGCATTTATCTGACCAGAGTCTGGCGTGTTGGGAGGCATTTATCTGACCAGAGTCTGGCGTGTTGGGAGGCATTTATCTGACCAGAGTCTGGTGTGTTGGGAGGCATTTATCTGACCAGAGTCTGGTCTGTTGGGAGGCATTTATCTGACCAGAGTCTGGCGTGTCGAGAGGCATTTATCTGACCAGAGCCTGGCGTGTTGGGAGGCATTTATCTGACCAGAGTCTGGCGTGTTGGGAGGCATTTATCTGACCAGAGTCTGGCGTGTTGGGAGGCATTTATCTGACCAGAGTCTGGAGTCTGGTGTGTTGGGAGGCATTTATCTGACCAGAGTCTGACGTGTCAGAGGCATTTATCTGACCAGAGTCTGGGAGGCATTTATCTGACCAGAGTCTGGCGTGTTGGGAGGCATTTATCTGACCAGAGTCTGGCGTGTTGGGAGGCATTTATCTGACCAGAGTCTGGCGTGTTGGGAGGCATTTATCTGACCAGAGTCTGGCGTGTTGGGAGGCATTTATCTGACCAGAGTCTGACCAGTGGTGGGAGGCATTTATCTGACCAGAGTCTGGCGTGTTGGGAGGCATTTATCTGACCAGAGTCTGGCGTGTTGGGAGGCATTTATCTGACCAGAGTCTGGCGTGTTGGGAGGCATTTATCTGACCAGAGTCTGGCGTGTTGGGAGGCATTTATCTGACCAGAGTCTGGCGTGTTGGGAGGCATTTATCTGACCAGAGTCTGACCAGAGTCTGGCGTGTTGGGAGGCATTTATCTGACCAGAGTCTGATTTTCCCAGATAGGAGAATGAGGAACTGAAGGCATTTATCTGACCAGAGTCAAACCATTGTGCCCTGTTGGGAGGCATTTATTGCATTAGTGCCTGACCAGAGTCACTCACTGTTGGGAGGCATTTATCTGACCAGAGTCACTATTGCATGTGTTGGGAGGCATTTATCTGACCAGAGTCACTCACGTGTTGGGAGGCATTTATCTGACCAGAGTCTGGCGTGTTGGGAGGCATTTATCTGACCAGAGTCTGATATGTCGGGAGCAAGGAGAGAGATACGGAGACACAGGACGAAAAGGGTTGATTTTCCCAGATAGGAGAATGAGGAACTGAAGCGCCCTTTTCTAGTGAAGTGAAACAGTGATCAAACCATTGTGCCCTCGTCCCGGCCACACACTCACTATTGCATTAGTGCCCTCGTCCCGGCCACACACTCACTATTGCATTAGTGCCCTCGTCCCGGCCACTCACTATTGCATTAGTGCCCTCGTCCCGGCCACTCACTATTGCATTAGTGCCCTCGTCCCGCATTAGCCACTCACTATTGCATTAGTGCCCTCGTCCCGGCCACTCACTATTGCATTAGTGCCCTCGTCCCGGCCACTCACTATTGCATTAGTGCCCTCGTCCCGGCCACTCACTATTGCATTAGTGCCCTCGTCCCGGCCACTCACTATTGCATTAGTGCCCTCGTCCCGGCCACTCACTATTGCATTAGTGCCCTCGTCCCGGCCACTCACTATTGCATTAGTGCCCTCGTCCCGGCCACTCACTATTGCATTAGTGCCCTCGCATCCCGGCCACTCACTATTGCATTAGTGCCCTCGTCCCGGCCACTCACTATTGCATTAGTGCCCTCGTCCCGGCCACTCACTATTACATTAGTGCCCTCGTCCCGGCCACTCACTATTACATTAGTGCCCTCGTCCCGGCCACTCACTATTACATTAGTGCCCTCGTCCCGGCCACTCACTATTACATTAGTGCCCTCGTCCCGGCCACTCACTATTACATTAGTGCCCTCGTCCCGGCCACTCACTATTACATTAGTGCCCTCGTCCTGCAACAGACAGGGAGAGACAGATTGAGTTAAAGAGAAAGGGAGATATCTAGTCAGTTGTACAAATTAATGCATTCAACTGAAATGAGTCTTCCTCATTTAACCCCACCCCTCTGAATCAGAGAGGTGCGGGGGGGCTGCCTTAATAGACCTCCACGTCGTCGGTGCCCGGGGAACAGTGGGTTAACTATCGGTCTTGTGCAGGGGCAGAAGGACAGAGTTTTACCTTGTCAGCTCAGGAGATGATTGGGAGAGAGGTTGAGAGGAGGGGGCTTCCCTAGAGGACTACCCAGACATGTAAAATGAAAGAGCACTTTGACTGGCTGGCTGGCACACTGGCACGCTGGGTGGGTTGGCTGAGTGGCACAGTGGTCGGCTGGCACAGTGGCTGGCTGGCACAGAGGAGACCTACCTAATGACCTGCTGTCTATTAGGACCATCATCTCCACCATCCCCCTGGGACACACAGGTAGGGGGGGGGTGCGAGTGTGTACCAACTGACACTTGTGACTGCTCGGAGAAGAGTTCTGTGAAGAACAATAACACACAACTCAAGCTAGATAACGTCAGCTAGAACCGTAACCAAAAGCAGGCAGAAATCCCCAGAGATCTAGAAAAATACTTGGCACATTGTTGTCAGTTCTTTCCACACAGCTGGAGAAGTGAGAGTGAATGTGTGCTCCATTTGAGGCAGAGAGCAGACGGACATCTAAGTGTCAGTCTTCTGGGGTTGAACCTTCTCTCAGTGTAAACAACAATCACATGCAGGAGAAAGAGAGAGACAGAGAGGAAGAGGGGCCTTCCCTGACTCCTACCCTGCATTAGAGGAGACAGAGAGAGAGAGAGGAAGAGGGGCCGTCCCTGACTCCTACCCTGCATTAGAGGAGACAGAGAGAGAGAGGGGGGCCATCCATGTCTCCTACACTGCATTAGAGGAGACAGAGAGAGAGAGGGGCCAACAATGTCTCCTACACTGCATTAGAGGAGACAGAGAGAGAGAGGGGCCAACAATGTCTCCTACACTGCATTAGAGGAGACAGAGAGAGAGAGGGGCCAACAATGTCTCCTACACTGCATTAGAGGGCTCCTTTTTGAGGAAGTGAAGCAAAGAAGTGCCCTGCTGGCTGACCCATGTACACAGTAACCCCACCACACACAGTAACAGGGCCTAAAATAAACGAGGTGGATTTTGTTGGGTAAGAACGTCTAGTTCACCAGACACGTTGGCGTGTAGTAACACTCCGGGCTCAACAGTGTGGGCATTTCATTTAAAAAAATAGTCAAGTATGGGCACACTTAAGTGTTGTAATTTAGAGCAAAATAGACGAAAGCATT
Source organism: Oncorhynchus nerka (assembly GCF_034236695.1). NCBI lineage: Eukaryota > Metazoa > Chordata > Actinopteri > Salmoniformes > Salmonidae > Oncorhynchus > Oncorhynchus nerka. Next base: position 10,671,640 of record NC_088403.1, read on the forward strand.
TCACAACATCCGCGTTAACATCTGCTAAAAAACATAAGTGACCAATACAATTATTTTTGCCATTTTGTTTCATATCCGGTATTCCAAAAACTAAATCTGAATCCTAATGTTACAGCTAATCCCACCTCTCGCAGCAACACTGCCTGTCTGGGGGCTGTGAGCACTGAACCATTACTTTTTAGAAGCAACGGGCACAGGCATAAAAGTTGGTCTAATTTACTCAGAAGTCTACTAAAGTAAGACTTTGTAATCATGTTTCTTGGCTATTTACATTTGTTTTGTTCACAAGCTAGGTTGTTTTCAATGTTTGAGTTTGCTTCCACTGCTATCAGAAAGAGACATGGTTGGCCTCTACATGCTCACAGCACGTGGCTTGCATGGTCCCTTCAAGGGGCAGCTAAACATTTTAGGCTGATATGTGTGTTAATACTCAGGTCACAGAATGTAAACTTAAATTGAGTAATATACCACATTACTTAATAGTAGTAAAGCATTTGTTTTTTAGAAACATTACTAAGCATGCTCACCCTTTTGTGTGTTTCTATGTGTATTTATGGCCCCAAATTATGTACAAAAAAAAATCTAAAATAAAAAAAATTTGATGTATCTACCTGCCATAGTGGCTGTTATACAGAAAGAAGTTCGTTCTGGGCCCTACACAGTAACCCCACCACACACACGGCCTCCTTTAATATCAATATGGAAAACACATTGGGGTAGTCTTTCCAACTCTGACCTGATTCGAGAGCCCTCCTCCATCACAACTATTATGTGAACAATCACTTTCTTTCTCTCTCCACAAATCACATTGGTGTCCGGTTGCTACGCAACGGTTCTTTTTTTGTCCAGATGAAACCAGTCCGTCAAAAAGTTGCTAGCTAAAGTCTAAAATCTCAAACTAAATATATACTGCGATTCCAACCACAAAACATCTCATCTTTGATTTTAAGCCGCAAAATATAACAGCTAAGAATTTGTTTTCCAATTTGCTATAATTCTAATTGAGACTCCACATGACATGGAACATAGTCATGCATTTCCAACAACCAATGAGCAACTAATTCTGAAATAGAGCTGCATATTGAATAGTGAGATTGAGGCCTGACTCTTTGGCAATGACATGGAGTGGAATGTAACAGAGTCTGGTACCCAGACAAGGCTACTTATCCGGCGACCGGAAACATGACCGAATACAAACAGTGTAGCTATTCCCTCCGCAAGGGGGGGATTTGATTTGAAGGCAATCAAACAAGCTAAGCGCCAGTATAGAGACAAAGTAGAGTTGCAATTCAATGGCTCAGACACAAGAGGTATGTGGCAGGGTCTACAGTCAATCACGGATTACAAAAAGAAAACCAGCCCCGTCGCGGACCACGATGTCTTGCTCCCAGACAAACTAAACAGCTTCTTTGCTCGCTTTGAGGACAATACAGTGCTACCAACACAGCCCGCTACCAAAACCTGCGTTCTCCTTCACCGCAGACAACTCCCGTGTTATCCTTCACGAGTCTGCCGCCCCAGACGGCATCCCCAGCCGCGTCCTCAGAGCATACGCAGACCAGCTGGCTGGTGTGTTTACGGACATATTCAATCAATTCTTATCCCAGTCTGCTGTTCCACATGCTTCAAGAGGGCCACCATTGCTCCTGTTCCCAAGAAAGCTAAGGTAACTGAGCTAAACGACTACCGCCCCGTAGCACTCACTTCCGTCATCATGAAGTGCTTTGAGAGACCGGTCAAGGACCATATCACCTCCACCCTACCTGATACCCTAGACCCGCCCCAATAGGTCCCCAGACGACACAATCACACCACCCTAACTCATCTGGACAAGAGGAATACCTATGTAAGAATGCTGTTCATCGACTACAGCTCAGCATTTAACACCATAGTACCCTCCAAACTCGTCATTAAGCTCGACACCCTGGGTCTCGACCCCGCCCTGTGCAACTGGGTCCTGGCCTTTGACGGGGCACCCCCAGGTGGTGAGGGTAGGAAACAACATCTCTACCCCGCTGATCCTCAACACTGAGGCCCCACAAGGGTGCGTTCTCAGCCTCACACTCAATGTCAACAAAACAAAGGAGTTGATCTTAGACTTCAGGAAACAGCAGAGAGAGCACCCCCCTATCCACATCGACGGGACAGTAGTGGAGAAGGTGGAACGTTTTAAGTTCCTCGGCATACACATCATGGACAATTTGAAATGGTCCGCCCACACAGACAGCGTGGTGAAGAAGGCACCTCTTCAACCTCAGGAGGATGAAGAAATTTGGCTTGTGAACAAAAACACTCAAACTTTTACGGGTGCACAATCGAGAGCATCCTGTCGGGCTGTATCGCCGCCTGCAACCATAAGGCTCTCCAGAGGGTAGTGAGGTCTGCACAACGCATCACCAGGGGCAAACTACCTGCCCTCCAGGACACCTACACCACCCGATGTTACATGAAGGTCATAAAGATCATGAAGGACAACAACCACCCGAGCCACTGCCTGTTCACCCCGCTATCATCCAGAAGGTGACGTCAGTACAGGTGCATCAAAGCTGGGACCGAGAGACTGAAAAACAGCTTCTATCTCAAGGCCATCAGACTGTTAAACAGCCATCACTAACATTGAGTGGCTGCTGCCAACATAGGACTCAAATCTCTACCCACTTAATAATTAAAAATTGGATGTAATAAAATGTATCACTAGTCACTTTAAACAATGCCACTTTATATAATGTTTACATACCCTACATTACTCATCTCATATGTATATACTGTACTCTATACCAACTACTGCATCTTGCCGTTCGGCCATCGCTCATCCATATATTTATATGTACATACTCTTATTCATTCCTTTATACACACAAGTGTAAGGTAGTTGTTGTGAAATTGTTAGATTACTTGTTAGATATTGCTGCACGGTTGGAACTAGAAGCACAAGCATTTCACTACACTTGCATTAACATCTGCTAACCATGTGTATGTGACCAATACAATTTGATTTGATGCTACTGTCAGACTTTTAAACTGTTGGACTTTTAAATACACAAGCAAGAATATCACCAGCTAGGCCTACGGCAATATCACCAGCTAGGCCTACGGCAATATCACCAGCTAGGCCTACAGCAATATCACCAGTTAGGCCTACAGCAATATCACCAGTTAGGCCTACAGCAATATCACCAGTTAGGCCTACAGCAATATCAGCAGTACAATTGAAGAGTGTCAGTCAGGCTACCGTTTGTTTTTAGTTCGATGGGAAGAGTATTACTGCATTAATACTGCTTGTTTTCATCAGAGTAGCAGTAGGTTCTTAGGTAAAACAACTGTTTCCCTGATATGATCTCCCTTCTTGTTAAAGGGGAAGTTGACCCCATATCAACCCGGCAGGCCCTGCCTATTGCTTCACACGCTTGGATTCACACTAATCCTCCACCAAATGTCACAGTGGGTGCGAGACCTTGAGAGTGAGTGTCTCCACCCACTGTGAAACTTGGTGGAGGATCGGTGATGATCTGGCGGCACTTCAGCAAGGTTGGAATCGGGCAGATGTGTCTTTGTGAAGGACGCATGAATCAAGCCACGTACAAGGTTGGAATCGGGCAGATGTGTCTTTGTGAAGGAGGCATGAATCAAACCACGTACAAGGTTGGAATCGGGCAGATGTGTCTTTGTGAAGGACGCATGAATCAAGCCACGTACAAGGTTGGAATCGGGCAGATGTGTCTTTGTGAAGGAGGCATGAATCAAGCCACGTACAAGGTTGGAATCAGGCAGATGTGTCTTTGTGAAGGAGGCATGAATCAAGCCACGTACAAGGTTGGAATCGGGCAGATGTGTCTTTGTGAAGGAGGCATGAATCAAGCCACGTACAAGGTTGGAATCGGACAGATGTGTCTTTGTGAAGGACGCATGAATCAAACCACGTACAAGGTTGGAATCGGACAGATGTGTCTTTGTGAAGGACGCGTGAATCAAGCCACGTACAAGGTTGGAATCGGGCAGATGTGTCTTTGTGAAGGACGCATGAATCAAGCCACGTACAAGGTTGTCCTGGAAGAAAACTTGCTTCCTTCTGCTCTGACATATGGGACTCCCAATCACGGCCGGTTGTGATACAGCCTGGATTTGAACCAGGGTGTCTGTAGTGACGGCTCTAGCACTGAGATTCAGTGCCTTCGACCGCTGCGCCACTCGGGAGCCAAGGTGACATCCTGCCTTTAAAAGGGGCAGCAGAACATTTATCTCGTCTGTGATATTTTGGCTAAAAGACCATTTTTTACGCGAAATTATGGCAATATACCACATCGCTTCTTAATAGTAATACCTTTATTTTATTAGAAACATTACAAAGCATGCTCGCCAAGTCTTTTGTCTGTGTGTAATTACGCGAAAAAATATTTTAGCTGGAGTGGCTGGTGGACCTAAAAAGTTATTTTCAGGCCCGGTTTCCAGGGAGGGGCCTATAGAACCTATAAAAACCAGCCTCCCCCAGCTATAAAGCTAGGGTGACGTTTTAGAGATTGATGCTAGAAACCACACTGAGCAGCGGTTGGGTCCTTCTGTGGTGGAGTGATTCCTAGTTAGTCTGCAACACGGGTGACTATCAGAAGATCAGTGGGTTTAATACCGCTGGGTAAATTGTAATGAACATGTCAGTCAGGAGGATGTGGTTGATAGTGGTGTGGAACGGGAACAGGCTTCTATGACTCACTCATAATGAATAGAAAAACATGCTGGGAAATGTTTGCTTGCAGGTTTCTTCTCGCCGATGCAACAATAACACATAAAAAGATGCAATCAGTGGTTCAAGCTAGGTGGTGTTCTTCACTTCTGGTAAATGTTGGAGTGGAGTAGGACTACGGCAAAATCAACAGTTATCATTACCATGCTTTTGATGCATTTTGGACTGTTTTTTATGGATGTTGACTATAGGGTTGCAAAATTCCTGGAACTTTCAATAAATTCCCTTGTTTTCCAGATATCCTGGTTGGAGGAGTCTGGAGAGTCTGGATAGTCTGGATATTACGCTTATTCTCTCCTGATTCTAGAAACCTCCAACTGGGATTTCAGGAAAACCAGGGAATTTATTGAAAGTTCCCCCGGAATTTTGCAACCCTAGATGACTACTTTAAAAAGGTTTGACATACTAGTCTGCAAAACATTGCGTTGAGACCTTGGTCCATAGATGCCATATATCAAGTTTCCTCCAGATCGGCCCAGTGGTTACGGACGAGATGTAGTGTTTTTCACAAAATAAAAAAATGGTGGAAAATCCATCATGACGGACCTTATGGGTCCTTGGGGAAAATGTGTTCCTTGTGGGAAGAGGGACCTATGCACTGAATTTCAGGACTCTAGGACTCTTCAAAGTTAGTCATTTCAATCAGCTGTTATAGCGCCACCTTGTGGCCAATTGGAATGGCATTGCATGAGAAAGTGTAGACTATGGGCCTTTACCATCACGTCAAGTTTCACCCTCTTTGGCCTTACCATCTCATGGGAATTTGAATGTTAACTTTCCTCGCATGAAGGGGGGCGGAGCTAGCATGTTGAAGTGAACGGCTGTGCGTGAGAGGCTCCTGCAACTTTTTTGCGAAATAATCTAATTTAACCTACTTTATGGCACTTTTTACAACAAACTTTCCTCGCATGAAGAATAACAAAAATAATAATAATAATAATAAACACCAACGAATACAACAGGGTTTCGCCCCGCTTCACTGGCTTTAACCCTTAATAAGATAAGAATACCAACATAAAGTAAATGTCTCAGCAGAATAGAACAAACATCTCTCCAAGATCAGATGTCTGACCCCATACTGGGGTGTAGAACTCTATGCCGTTTCATCTAGCCTTTAACATGTGATACGATTGGAGGATGGAGAGGAGGATTAGTTGGCGACAGAGAGCTGCTAAAGTGAAGTGTGGTTTTCTCCCTCCATCTAATCTACATGTATTTTTGCATCTCCCTCTTGCTGAGATTATAATTTGACAGTCTTCCTCATGTAACTGACTGAATAAGAGATGGGAGGTGAAGAGTCTTCCTCATGGAGCTGACTGAATAAGAGATGGGAGGTGAAGAGTCTTCCTCATGGAGCTGACTGAATAAGAGATGGGAGGTGAAGAGTCTTCCTCATGGCGCTGACTGAATAAGAGATGGGAGGTGAAGAGTCTTCCTCATGGCGCTGACTGAATAAGAGATGGGAGGTGAAGAGTCTTCCTCATGGAGCTGACTGAATAAGAGATGGGAGGTGAAGAGTCTTCCTCATGGAGCTGACTGAATAAGAGATGGGTGGTGAAGAGTCTTCCTCATGGCGCTGACTGAATAAGAGATGGGAGGTGAAGAGTCTTCCTCATGGAGCTGACTGAATAAGAGATGGGAGGTGAAGAGTCTTCCTCATGGCGCTGACTGAATAAGAGATGGGAGGTGAAGAGTCTTCCTCATGGAGCTGACTGAATAAGAGATGGGAGGTGAAGAGTCTTCCTCATGGAGCTGACTGAATAAGAGATGGGAGGTGAAGAGTCTTCCTCATGGCGCTGACTGAATAAGAGATGGGAGGTGAAGAGTCTTCCTCATGGAGCTGACTGAATAAGAGATGGGAGGTGAAGAGGCAGACTTGAGGTTTTAACTTCCACCTATTTCCTGTATGTTGAAATACTGTGTATTTAACTAGACTAACTAGTGTAATAATGGCATCATCCAGGTTCCAGTTGACGATCAGGTTGATAGGGACTCTTTGTAGAATGACCCTGTCATAATTGTTCTTTTCTCTATTAGTGTTACAGTGTTACAATGTCTTCATCACAGTTCTAGTAGATGACAGTCTAGATGGGGAAAGTCACTCTCTCTGACTCAAGTCACTATTTCTAGTGAGACCAGTTCCTTTTATGACTGGTCTCAGAATCACCAAACTTTTAAGCCTGGAGACAATGGAGACATGGATTGTGTGTGTGCCATTCAGAGGGTGAATGGGCAAGACAATATTTAAGTGCCTTTGAACAGGGTATGGAAGTAGGTGTCAGGGGCATTGGTTTAAGAGTGTCAAGAAGTGCAATGGTGCAGGGTTTTTCCCGCTCAACAGTTTCCAGTGTGTGTCAAGAATGATCCACCACCCAAAGGACAGCCAGACAACTTGACACAACTGTGGGAAGCATTAGAGTCAACATGGGCCAGCATTCCTGTGGAACACTTGACACCTTGTACAGTCTATACCCCAACGATTGAGGCTGTTCTGAGGGCAAACGGGGGGGACTCAATATTAGGAAGTTGTTCCTAATGTTTTGTAAACTCAGTGTAGGGTGCCACCTGGCAACCATCGACACAGCCATCCACACAACAACCTAACAAGAGAAGTTAAGAAGCTTGATACTGTTCACTACGGAACTATAGAATGAAAATAGAAAGCTGAGAATGTCTAGAATGTTCTGAGAATGTGATCGCTTGTCGATTAAAATAACTTGTTTGTTAACGTGACACTAGGAATGAACCTTAACCCAGTTGTGTGGTGTGATCCAGCCAGCCTGACAGACTTCAGACCAACGACCAGACACACATTACTGTCTGACTGTTGCTACATACAACGCCACCTTTCAACTGGGTTGGCTGCAAAGAAAATATGTTGACTTCTGACAACTATAGACGTGGGACTTACGGTGATGATCGCCTGTAGCCCTGGCCTTAGATCAGGTGTTCCCAACCAGGGGTACGCACAATGCCGTCGGGGGTACACCAAATAAAAGTGTGATTCACATTTTTTTTTAAATATCTACTTAAAAAATAAAATAAATAGTTCACATTTTCACAGTCCATTTATATTTTCCAACGGGGCTATACATTTGGGAGAGGTTTTTCTCTCGCCTGAGTAGCCTCGTTTCACTGCCAAAAATAAAATTAAACCATCTAGGTGTTCAGTGAAATAACAAAAACAATATCAAATACAGGTAAGTCAAATAATTAACATCCAATCACATTAAACGTTACGCTCTCATGGGAATTCCACGAACGGTCTGAATGTAGCCAAACGTAGCTGCTGCTCATGTTGAGCAGTACTGATAGTGCAAAAGCCATGACGGATCTGAATTTAGGATAACAGGGACTCTCCACAACTATATTCAATGTGTGGGACAACATTGAGGCTTTGATTAAGAAGTTGGAGCTCTTCTCTGTCTGCATTAACAAGGACAACACACAGGTCTTCTCTGGCTGCATTAACAAGGACAACACACAGGTCTTCTCTGGCTGCATTAACAGCTCTTCTCTGGCTGCATTAACAAGGACAACACACAGGTCTTCTCTGGCTGCATTAACAAGGACAACACACAGGTCTTCTCTGGCTGCATTAACAAGGACAACACACAGGTCTTCTCTGGCTGCATTAACAAGGACAACACACAGGTCTTCTCTGGCTGCATTAACAAGGACAACACACAGGTCTTTCCATCATTGTATGATTGGTGTGCAAATTAACTCAAGCTGACAGACAACGTCAAATGTAATATTGTGAAGCACCTGAGTGAGTTGGTGTGCAATTACACAGGTACTTTACCGAAACAGATGACAACTGGATTCGTTATCCCTTTCATGCCTTGCCTCCAGTCCACTTACCGATATCTGAATAAGAGAGCCTCGTCGAAAATTGCAACAAGTGGTTCTGTGGGAATGTCATTTCAAATCAGAAGTCACTGCTTTCTGGACTGAGCTCAGAGTATCCTGCCTGGGCAAATCAGAAGTCACTGCTTTCTGGACTGAGCTCAGAGTATCCTGCCTGGGCAAATCAGAAGTCACTGCTTTCTGGACTGGGCTCAGAGTATCCTGCCTGGGCAAATCAGAAGTCACTGCTTTCTGGACTGGCTCAGAGTATCCTCAGAGCTTTCTGGACTGGGCTCAGAGTATCCTGCCTGGGCAAATCAGAAGTCACTGCTTTCTGGACTGGGCTCAGAGTATCCTGCCTGGGCAAATCGCACTGTTAAGACACGGATGCCCTTCGCAACCACTAACCCCTATGTGAGAGTGGATTCTCAGCCCTCACTAGCATGACAACTAAATACAGGCACAGACTGTGTGGGGAAAAGGATTTAAGACTAGACTCTCCAATACAACATTGCAGAGTTACGTGCATCCTTTCAAGCAAAACCCTTCTCATTAACCTGTGGTGAGTTATTCACACCCTTCTCATTAACCTGTGGTGAGTTATTCACACCCTTCTCATTAACCTGTGGTGAGTTATTCACACCCTTCTCATTAACCTGTGGTGAGTTATTCACACCCTTCTCATTAACCTGTGGTGAGTTATTCACACCCTTCTCATTAACCTGTGGTGAGTTATGCAATTTTCAATGAACAAATAAGGTTTCATATGTAAGATTGTTAAATAAAGAGCAAAATGATTGATTATTTATTATTATTATTATTATTTGTGCCCTAGTCCTATAGGAGTTCTTTGTTACACCCCCTTGAGCAGGGTCGTTACACCCCCTTGAGCCGGGTCGTTACTCCCCCTTGAGCCGGGTCGTTACACCCCCTTGAGCCGGGTCGTTACACCCCCTTGAGCCGGGTCGTTACACCCCCTTGAGCCGGGTCGTTACACCCCCTTGAGCCGGGTCGTTACACCCCCTTGAGCCGGGTCGTTACACCCCCTTGAGCCGGGTCGTTATACCCCCTTGAGCCGGGTTGTTACACCCCCTTGAGCCGGGTTGTTACTTCCCTTGAGTCGGGTTGTGACGAACTCAAACTCATTCTTCTGTTTAATACATGTGTTGTATAGCGTGTGTGGGGCAGGCTTACAATGATGGCATACTATAAAGAGGTGGGGAACCACTGTCTTAGATAAACAAAATCGGCTATACTCTGCCTGAAGGTTACTTGACAAAAAACACCTTGGGCCAACTGTTGGCACGAGGGGCCAACTGTTGACACGAGGGGGCCAACTGTTGACACGAGGGGGCCAACTGTTGACACGAGGGGGCCAACTGTTGGCACGAGGGGGCCAACTGTTGGCACGAGGGGGCCAACTGTTGGCACGAGGGGTCCAACTGTTGGCACGAGGGGTCCAACTGTTGGCACGAGGGGTCCAACTGTTGGCACGAGGGGTCCAACTGTTGGCACGATGGGCCTAGTTTCCAGGTATGGTGAAACCACTGCTACAGTAGCTCTGATGAGACCTGTTGAGGCGGCAGTGGGCTGTCATTACTACTGTGATGACCGAGGTAATGACACCCAAACCTATACCCCAGTCCAGGCCCTATACCCCAGTCCAGGCCTTATACCCCAGTCCAGGCCTTATACCCCAGTCCAGGCCTTATACCCCAGTCCAGGCCTTATAGCCCAGTCCTATAGTCCAGGCCCTATACCCCAGACTCAGACTGTTTAAATCATCCAAAGCCAAACCATATTTTGATAACAGGCCTTCTACCTATCAGCCCAGACAGCAGCATCCAGGACCAACCTGGGAGAGCAACATGGCAGGCTGCTCTCCTCTCCTGAATATCAACAGCAGCTATATTGGGTTACCAGGCATCACAGGGCTGGCTTTACATGAAAGACTACACGCAGATCAGAAGCCAGGGATTAACGCTGTGTGTGTGGTGGGGGTTGTGTGTGTGTAGGGGGTGTGTGTGTGTGTGCTCACTATTGACCAAAACGGGTGCAGAAGACAAGGAAACAACCAGTAGTCTGAACAGGATCTCCTACCGTCAGACCCGACCTCGGGTCATCTCCTACCGTCAGACCCGACCTCGGGTCATCTCCTACCGTCAGACCCGACCTCGGGTCATCTCCTACCGTCAGACCCGACCTCGGGTCATCTCCTACCGTCAGACCCGACCTCGGGTCATCTCCTACCGTCAGACCCGACCTCGGGTCATCTCCTACCGTTAGACCTGACCTCGGGTCATCTCCTACCGTTAGACCTGACCTCGGGTCATCTCCTACCGTTAGACCTGACCAGCAGGCCAGGAAGGCTTGCCTTACACAGCAGGGTGGATGTCTGGCGGGGTAAGATCTTCAGATCACTTTCAGGGAGTTTCTCCTCAACTCAGGTCTACGTGACTGAAGAGCATGTGATGTGACTGGATGGGACAGCACTGCTGGGGCGACGCCCACATTCCTGTTAGGTCTATGTAGGGGTGGGTTTCTCAATTTCATCTGTGTTCCTTGTAAATGTTCTGCCGGTTCAGATTTTTGACCTAGCTAGCTCACGTCACCCAACTAGTCAAGGGCTTGAGCATTGGGCTAGTTGACTAGTGGTGGAACAACTAGGGATCTCCCACTCCCACTCCAGGCCAGAGAATCTGCTGCCTGCTGAACTGCCTTGTATTAAGCTCTCTGAGAAACGCTGACTTAGTGTATTTCTCCTGGCCAGACCAGCTTGACTGCCTGTATTCAGCCCTCTGAGGAACAATGACCTGCAGTGTATTTCTCCTGGCCAGGCCAGCTTGACTGCCTGTATTCAGCTCTCTGAGAAACACTGACCTGCAGTGTATTTCTCCTGGCCAGGCCAGCTTGACTGCCTGTATTCAGCACTCTGAGAAACACTGACCTGCAGTGTATTTCTCCTGGCCAGGCCAGCTTGACTGCCTTGTATTCAGCTCTCTGAGAAACACTGACCTGCAGTGCATTTCTCCTGGCCAGGCCAGCTTGACTGCCTGTATTCAGCTCTCTGAGGAACACTGACCTGCAGTGTATTTCTCCTGGCCAGGCCAGCTTGACTGCCTGTATTCAGCTCTCTGAGAAACACTGACCTGCAGTGTATTTCTCCTGGCCAGGCCAGCTTGACTGCCTGTATTCAGCTCTCTGAGAAACACTGACCTGCAGTGTATTTCTCCTGGCCAGGCCAGCTTGACTGCCTCTATTAAGCTCTCTGATACAGCAGTCTCACGAACTAGCAGCAGCAGAACAGACTCAGATCATTAAACCAGTGTGTTGTCTCATGCCTCAGGGGGCAGACTAGCTTCTCTCTCCCGGGCCTAAATGAAAGCAATAGTACACCAAAGACATAGGATGCCTGCTTGGCTCTTTGAATCTCACACACACAGTTACAGTCACACACACACACACTTGGATTTATCCGTTTATCTGTGCTTGATATGAAAACCCCCCCTAGAGCAAGAATATGGCTGTTGTGAGAATGGTCGAGTATAGATCTTTACTGAAGTCCTCTTCATTAGTGAAGTACAATACTGACGTCACAGCAGCACAGTGAGAGAGAGGCAGGAAATGAGATGGAGATGGGATGATGAGGAGTACTGAGCTCTCATGCTGATTGGATCATTATCTAGCTCTGCCAGCTGAGCCCAGGATGTATGAAATCTTATTTATCCCTCACAGAGAGCTGTGGCATATCTTAAATGGGATACGGTTATTGTGATGAGTGTCTGTGGGATAGCAAGTAGCTTTATTGTTGTGTGTGTGTGTGTGTGCGCGTGTGTCTAACCTCGGGAGGGACGGTGTGTGTGTGTGTGTGTGTGTATTCACTCAGCCGTACCAGTGGGTATCATCAACCCAGATACTCTAAAAGCCTCACTCACCCTCAGAGTTACCCCGTTGTGCGTGTGTCCCTCTGAGATGACATCATCCTCCTCCTGCTGCTCTCTCGGATCCATCTGCTCCGTAGTGGTGCCATCAGCATCTGTAGCAGCGGTACCACAGCCTCTATACCTCAACATGAAGCCCGGGCCCTCGGCCCCTGAGGGCCTCTGCTGCGGCTCCAGCTCCCCTCCTCCGGCTCCCTCCAGCTTGGCTGCTGGCCTGATACTCTCCCGCTGACCGCTGTGGACTGACCGGCCTGGCTGGACTGGTAGAGGGTCCTCCTCCAGCTGGACAGGGGTAACTGAGGCCTGGTGGTGGGGTCGGATTGTTGGCCAGAAAGGGTGGGGGTCGGTAGACTGATAAGGAGCCTAAAGGAGAAGGAGAAGAGGGAGAGGAGACAGGAAGGGAGGGAGGAGGAAAGAGAAAGGGAAGGAAATTAGTTATTATTTTTAATTTCTTGTTATGAATTGTTTGTATTTGCCAGTATTAGGGTGGTAACCAGATAAGGACTGGTGTAGCACGCAGCAGGGGAGGGGCCCCAAACCCCAAAATGAATATTTTTATGGTAATAAAATGATTGTTGACATGTCCAAATACCCCCAGATATGATCTATAGGATATATGGCCCAAGCCAAGCCAGTATGTCTACATGAAAACACGGTGTTGACATTCATTGATATACTTATATCAAGAATTAGACCCAGACAGAGAATTACAAGTCAACATTACACACTGTGAAATGTCAGTCACAGTCTGCAGTCAATGGTCACAATTACAAATGGTCAATAACCAGTCTGGTTGGGTGTCATGATGGGTAGCTTAGCAACTTGCAATGCCAAGGACCTGGAGAGTAACCCAAGAGTCCACACAAAGAGAAGACTCCTCTCTGGCTGTAAACACACAACATCTCTCCTCTCTCTCTCGCTCTCCAAACCTCTTCCTCTCCTGGCTAATAGTCTGACACTCATCTAATCTTAATGTCATCCTTCTCTTTCACCCCCCATGAGGCTACAAAGACCTGTCATTCTGTCATTTCCAGGACAGTAAGGTGTTGCTGTACGAACCTGTAGAGACTCCTTTCATTTCCAGGACAGTAAGGTGTTATATTGAAGATTCTAGAAACATACCACCTACCTCACAAACCCTGCTGCTGGAGTCTGGACAGAGAAGAGCGTGTTCAATAGTTTACAGCTCCCTGTTCTACAGAGCTCTGGGGAGCTAAAACATATTCCAGATTACTCCCTTTACAGACTAGAAGCCTAGACTAAACACACACACTGATGCCAAGTCAAGGTGAACATGCCTGAAGAACTGGAGCACATTGTAACTCCCCCTCTCTTCTTCTCTCTGGCAGCACACTTGTGACGTGGACCATGGAATTCTATGGTGGACGGGGACAGGAGGAGAACTGCAGTGCAGAACCACTGTATGGAACGCCCTCTGTGAGCCTGACCTGCATACCATTATGTGCTTACACACCAGCAGTTGCAGGACACGTGCAAGCGCACAATGTACACACACACACACACACACACACGGTGCAGCTTGGCCCGTTCACTAATCCCTGAAAAGACCTTGTAGTCAGTCACACACCAGTTGCCACCTGCCCCAAAATCTCCCCCCGCGGCCAGCATGGGGGTGGTCCGTACTGTACTCGTACTAAAACACATTGACACAATAAAAACACACGCCACAAACACTCTGCTCTCACATCAGACGAGGGCCAGTCGTAGCGTGTAGGGGAATGCATCTACATTAATCACAGTCGACTAGAAGATCGTGGAAAGAAAAAAAGGAAAGAGCGAAGTATGGAGGAGGGCCTTAACAGATCAACACTGGTTGTTTTGACTTCTGGAAGATAGATGACATTGATAAGTACATAGCCTGGTCCAAGATCTGACGGTGTAGGAATTGGCTAGTCCGTACACACAGTCAGACCCGTAGACCAGGCTGGACCGTACACACAGTCAGACCCGTAGACCAGGCTGGTCCGTACACACAGTCAGACCCGTAGACCAGGCTGGTCCGTACACACAGTCAGACCCGTAGACCAGGCTGGTCCGTACACACAGTCAGACCCGTAGACCAGGCTGGACCGTACACACAGTCAGACCCGTAGACCAGGCTGGACCGTACACACAGTCAGACCCGTAGACCAAGCCGGTCCGTACACACAGTCAGACCCGTAGACCAGGCCGGTCCGTACACACAGTCAGACCCGTAGACCAGACCGGTCCGTACACAGTCAGACCGGTAGACCAGGCCGGTCCGTACACACAGTCAGACCGGTAGACCAGGCTGGTCCGTACACACAGTCAGACCCGTAGACCAGGCTGGTCCGTACACACAGTAAGACCCGTAGACCAGGCTAGTCCGTACACACAGTCAGACCCGTAGACCAGACTGGTCCGTACACACAGTCAGACCCGTAGACCAGGCTAGTCCGTACACACAGTCAGACCCGTAGACCAGGCTGGTCAGTACACAGTCAGACCAGTAGACCAGGCTGGTCCGTACACACAGTCAAGACCTGTAGACCACACTAGTCCGTAGACCAGGCTGGTCCGTACACACAGTCAGACCAGACCAGGCTGGTCCGTACACCAGGCTGGTCCGTAGTCAGACCCGTCCGTACACACAGTCAAGACCTGCCACACTGTCCGTAGACCAGGCTGGTCCGTACACACAGTCAGACCTGTAGACCAGGCTGGTCCGCACTAGTCAGCCAGGCTGGTCCGTAGTCCCGTACCTGGTCCGTACACAGTCAGACCTGTAGACCAGGCTGGTCAGTACACAGTCAGACCAGTAGACCAGGCTGGTCCGTACACACAGTCAAGACCTGTAGACCACACTAGTCCGTAGACCAGGCTGGTCCGTACACACAGTCAGACCCGTAGACCAGGCTGGTCCGTACACACAGTCAGACCCGTAGACCAGGCTAGTCCGTACACACAGTCAAGACCTGTAGACCACACTAGTCCGTAGACCAGGCTGGTCCGTACACACAGTCAGACCTGTAGACCAGGCTAGTCCGTACACACAGTCAGACCTGTAGACCAGGCTGGTCCGTACACACAGTCAGACCTGTAGACCAGGCTAGTCCGTACACACAGTCAGACCCGTAGACCAGGCTAGTCCGTACACACAGTCAGACCCGTAGACCAGGCTAGTCCGTACACACAGTCAGACCTGTAGACCAGACTAGTCAGACCTCCCGTACACACAGTCAGACCCGTAGACCAGGCTGGTCCGTACTCAGACCCGTAGACCAGACTGGTCCGTACACAGTCAGACCCGTAGACCAGGCTAGTCCGTACACCCAGTCAGACCCGTAGACCAGGCTAGTCCGTACACCCAGTCAGACCCGTAGACCAGGCTGGTCCGTACACACAGTCAGACCCGTAGACCAGACTGGTCCGTACACCCAGTCAGACCCGTAGACCAGGCTAGTCCGTACACACAGTCAGACCCGTAGACCAGACTGGTCCGTACACCCAGTCAGACCCGTAGACCAGGCTGGTCCGTACACACAGTCAGACCCGTAGACCAGGCTGGTCCGTACACACAGTCAGACCCGTAGACCAGGCTGGTCCGTACACACAGTCAGACCTGTAGACCAGGCTGGTCCGTACACACAGTCAGACCCGTAGACCACACTAGTCCGTAGACCAGGCTGGTCCGTACACACAGTCAGACCCGTAGACCAGACTGGTCCGTACACACAGTCAAACCTGTAGACCAGGCTAGTCCGTACACACAGTCAAACCTGTAGACCAGACTAGTCTGTACACACAATCAGAAAAACAACATCCTGTGATTGATTCCACTTCCCATCGCACATTTCCTTCCACTTATAGAGCATAACTTGGACAACATCCAAGCCCTCTGCTGGGGAACAACAAGGGAACAGGAAGATGTTTTAGAGGGAGGAGGAACATGAAATACATTCAAAAAGACAATGCCTGGCTAGCAGATGGTGTTGCTGATGACAAAGCCATGTGTTCCTCAAATGCCATCCCTAGTCGCTATACAGAAAGGTTGGGCGATTCTAAGATACTATATCCACCATGTTTGACAGCCATCGTCAACGGTGATGACATGTTTGAACATGACTGCACCACTCGGAGTCTGGCGGCTCACAACGGGGCAGGAGGCACCCAGCAGGGCGACATGCCAAATGGCCTATTCCCTTTTTGGCCAAGGCTAAATGTTAAACCTATACAGTGCATTCGGAAAGTATTCAGACCCCTTGACTTCTCCCACATTGGTACGTTACAGCCTTATACTAAAACGTATTAAATATCACATTTACATAAGTATTCAGACCATTTACTCAGTACTTTGTTGAAGCACTTGACGGTGATTACAGCCTTGAGTCTTCTTGGGTATGGTGCTACAAGCTTGGCACCTCTGTATTTGGGGAGTTTCTCCCATTCTTCTCTGTAGATCCTCTCCAGCTCTGTCAGGTTGGATGGTGAGCGTCGCTGCACAGCTATTTTCAGGTCTCTCCAGAGATATTCGATCGGGTTCAAGTCTGGGCCACTCAAGGACATTCAGAGACTAGTCCCAAAAGCCACTCCTGCATTGTCTTGGCTGTGTGCTTAGGGTCGTTGTCCTGTTGGAAGGTGAACCTTCACCCCAGTCAGAGGTCCTGGGTGCTCTGGAGCAGGTTTTCATCAAGGATCTCTCTGAACTTTGCTCTGTTCATCTTTCCCTCGATCCTGACTAGTCTGACTAGTCTGACGACCAAACACCATGTCATCACGTTACTCCAGGGTTTACCTCAATACGGTTATTATGTCAATATTTACCCAGAAAGGTGTTTCTACCTCATTTTCTCGCATAATTAATATTACTGTCACAAAAACATCCCACCATGTTGAACATAGTATCTGTTGGCATTTTACATTTTTTTATTATAAATTATTTTCCAGAAACGTCCTGCTTTCTTCACAGCTGTTGGGATATGTTTTAAATGTGCCGAAACGACCGGCTTTCTTCACAGCTGTTGGGATATTTTTTAAATGTGCCGAAATGTCCTGCTTTCTTCACAGCTGTTGGGATATTTTTTAAATGTGCCGAAATGTCCTGCTTTCTTCACAGCTGTTGGGATATTTTTTAAATGTGCCGAAACGACCGGCTTTCTTCACAGCTGTTGGGATATGTTTTAAATGTGCCGAAATGTCTTGCTTTCTTCACAGCTGTTGGGATATGTTTTAAATGTGCCGAAACGTCCTGCTTTCTTCACAGCTGTTGGGATATGTTTTTTAATAGGGTATGACTTAACTCACATCAAAACTGTGAATGGAAACGTGGTTAGTGAGAAAGATTTCACATTTCTACATGGGGGAGAAACCTGCCCAAGGACACATAGGAAGGCTGAAATGAGAGGTTGTTTTAAATGCATGTTGTATATAAATGACCGTATGGTCGAGGCCTGTGTGGTCCAGACCTTTTGGGATGCCCCCAGAACAGATGGGAACTGGCAGGAAAACCATCTAACAGGCACCGAGACAAGTCACTTTGTTCCAGTGAAGATTGATAGGAACAGATTGTGTGTGTACATGTCTCCAGTCTGATGAGCTGCATACAGAATTAACCGGCCAATCGAGACCCTTTCGCACCAATTCCTCAGAATGAGAAAATACACACCATGAAATAGACTACATATCACGCTTGTTAACTTCTAAAAACTTCCAGCACAGCACATCTAACACCGATACAATATTGGGTCAATATTTATATTCGAAAGAACAGTGTTTTCAAGACCAATATTTTGTAGACAGGGCATATTACAAATGCATCAGGTTTTGAGCTTGGCGACACTGTCTGAGACATACAGGAGGAAAGGAAACAGGAAGCAGAGTGTGGAGAATGTCCCTGGTGGATAACACCACCGTTTCTTACAGACAAAAGAGAAGAATATGCAAATCTGTCAGGACTGAGTGGGTCTACCCAGTCGCTCATTCCACACACACACACACACACAATAATGTGTTAAATTTCCTCTGCATCATCAGCTGTGGGACCATGGAGGCTCTAGCTAACTAGATCAGTTGTGCTGTGTCCTGAAACACATCAGTACAGTCACAGCAGCTGTAGGGCTGGCTGTAGGGCTGGCTTTACTGGCTGTAGGGCTGGCTTTACTGGCTGTAGGGCTGGCTTTACTGACTGTAGGGCTGGCTTTACTGACTGTAGGGCTGGCTTTACTGACTGTAGGGCTGGCTTTACTGACTGTAGGGCTGGCTTTACTGACTGTAGGGCTGGCTTTACTGGCTGTAGGGCTGGCTTTACTGACTGTAGGGCTGGCTTTACTGGCTGTAGGGCTGGCTTTACTGGCTGTAGGGCTGGCTTTACTGGCTGTAGGGCTGGCTTTACTGACTGTAGGGCTGGCTTTACTGGCTGTAGGGCTGGCTTTACTGACTGTAGGGCTGGCTGTAGGGCTGGCTTTACTGACTGTAGGGCTGGCTTTACTGACTGTAGGGCTGGCTTTACTGACTGTAGGGCTGGCTTTACTGACTGTAGGGCTGGCTTTACTGGCTGTAGGGCTGGCTTTACTGGCTGTAGGGCTGGCTTTACTGACTGTAGGGCTGGCTTTACTGACTGTAGGGCTGGCTTTACTGACTGTAGGGCTGGCTTTACTGACTGTAGGGCTGGCTTTACTGACTGTAGGGCTGGCTGTAGGGCTGGCTTTACTGGCTGTAGGGCTGGTAGGGCTGGCTTTACTGGCTTTACTGTGGGCTGGGGCTGGCTTTACTGACTGTAGGGCTGGCTTTACTGGCTGTAGGGCTGGCTTTACTGGCTGTAGGGCTGACTGCTTTACTGGCTGTAGGGCTGGCTTTACTGACTGTAGGGCTGGCTGACTGTAGGGCTGGCTTTACTGACTGGGGCTGGCTTTACTGGGGGCTGGCTTTACTGGCTGCAGGGCTGGCTTTGGCTTTACTGGCTGTAGGGCTGGCTTTACTGACTGGCTAGGGCTGGCTTTACTGGGGGCTGGCTTTACTGACTGTAGGGCTGGCTTTACTGACTGTAGGGCTGGCTGTAGGGCTGGCTTTACTGGCTGCAGGGCTGGCTTTACTGGCTGCAGGGCTGGCTTTACTGGCTTTACTGACTGCAGGGCTGGCTTTACTGGCTGCAGGGCTGGCTTTACTGGCTGTAGGGCTGGCTTTACTGACTGTAGGGCTGGCTGTAGGGCTGGCTTTACTGGCTGCAGGGCTGGCTTTACTGGCTGTAGGGCTGGCTTTACTGGCTGTAGGGCTGGCTGTAGGGCTGACTGCAGGGCTGGCTTTACTGACTGCAGGGCTGGCTTTACTGGCTGCAGGGCTGGCTTTACTGGCTGCAGGGCTGGCTTTACTGGCTGCAGGGCTGGCTGTAGGGCTGGCTGTAGGGCTGGCTGTAGGGCTAGGGCTGGCTGGCTTTACTGACTGTAGGGCTGGCTGCAGGGCTGGCTTTACTGACTGCAGGGCTGGCTTTACTGGCTGCAGGGCTGGCTTTACTGGCTGTAGGGCTGGCTGTAGGGCTGGCTGTAGGGCTGGCTGTAGGGCTGGCTGTAGGGCTGGCTTTACTGACTGCAGGGCTGGCTTTACTGGCTGCAGGGCTGGCTTTACTGGCTGTAGGGCTGGCTTTACTGGCTGCAGGGCTGGCTTTACTGGCTGCAGGGCTGGCTTTACTGGCTGCAGGGCTTACTGGCTGTAGGGCTGGCTGGCTACTGGCTGTAGGGCTTTACTGGCTGTAGGGCTGGCTGTAGGGCTGGGCTGGCTGGCTGTAGGGCTGGCTTTACTGGCTGTAGGGCTGGCTTTACTGGCTGTAGGGCTGGCTGCAGGGCTGGCTTTACTGGCTGTAGGGCTGGCTTTACTGGCTGCAGGGCTGGCTGTAGGGCTGGCTTTACTGGCTGTAGGGCTGGCTTTACTGGCTGTAGGGCTGGCTTTACTGACTGTAGGGCTGGCTTTACTGGCTGTAGGGCTGGCTTTACTGGCTGTAGGGCTGGCTGTAGGGCTGGCTACATCCCATTGTGCTGTGCTCCAGAAGAGATGTGCTCATTTGGCGCACACACACTCAACTCTCAGTATACAGAGAGAGTTAGATCTGGAACCAATAAAGTATCAATCTAATGTATCACTGTTCCAGCTGTCAATAGACACCTTCAGCCTCCACCACAGGGCTACATTGAGTTTCATCAGAGCCAAATCTTTCCCAGTTTAAACCCATGATAGAGAAACCACAGGCATCATCTCTGTATTAGAGCTTGGCTATTCTATCCAATAGCAGAATAGGCCTTGTTCGGGAGAGAGGGGGGTGAGTGGAGAGAAGGGAGGGCAGGTCATAACTGGAGAGGACACCATGCCTGGCACCCTATTCAGTGCACTAGTTTAGATCAGAGCCCTATGGGCCCATAGTGCATTATAAAGGGAATAGGGTGCAATTTGGGACAAATCCCACACTGACCCAAGGAACCCAGCTCCCCTGAACTAGATACCACTGACCCAGGTGTTCAGAGTGGCCTAGCGTCCTGTTCGTCCCCCGACACTTGTTCCTGTTTAATAAATGTTAGGGCATTCACACAGCTGATATTCACACAGCTGATATTCACACAGCTACACACTGTTCCCTGATATTCACACTGTTCCCTGATATTCACACTGTTCCCTGATATTCACACTGTTCCCTGATATTCACACAGCTCCCTGATATTCACACTGTTCCCTGATATTCACACTGTTCCCTGATATTCACACAGCTACACACTGTTCCCTGATATTCACACTGTTCCCTGATATTCACACAGCTACACACTGTTCCCTGATATTCACACTGTTCCCTGATATTCACACTGTTCCCTGATATTCACACTGTTCCCTGATATTCACACTGTTCCCTGATATTCACACTGTTCCCTGATATTCACACTGTTCCCTGATATTCACACAGCTACACACTGTTCCCTGATATTCACACTGTTCCCTGATATTCACACAGCTACACACTGTTCCCTGATATTCAGACAGCTGCTAATACAACACATTGAATTAACTATACCCTGTTCACTAAAATAGAATACTGCATTTCCTTTCTTCCTGGGCCAATCAGATGTGTCTAAACCTACTGCCAAGTTACCAGGTTGACTGAACAACGTTGTCATCAAACTAATAATTAGTGGGCCGGGATCAGTTTAAAAACGGCCCGCGACACGGTTTGTGAAATTATATCAAAATGCATGAAATCAAGTGAAGCGGTTTTTCCTCTCTGGCATTGCTGCGTGACAGAGAACTAACAGAGCCAATCAGACTGGCCTTGTGCTCCTGGTTATACCAGGGATGAAATTATATCCAATGCATGAACTTTGCTCTGCTCCAATGAGTCAAATGTAACATCAGAAGACCCATCAGGGAATGAACCCTCCCTCTACATCACAGATAAACTATATTTAAAATTGATGGGGAAATAGATACACAGGAAGTGCTGACAGAAGCAGGTGAGTGATGGCTGGAAGGAGATGCAGCTGACAGAGAAGCAGGTGAGTGATGGCTGGAAGGAGACGCAGCTGACAGAGAGAAACAGGTGAGTGATGGCTGGAAGGAGACGCAGCTGACAGAGAGAAGCAGGTGAGTGATGGCTGGAAGGAGAAGCAGGTGAGCGATGGCTGGAAGGAGACGCAGCTGACAGAGAGAAGCAGGTGAGTGATGGCTGGAAGGAGAAGCAGGTGAGTGATGGCTGGAAGGAGACGCAGCTGACAGAGAGAAGCAGGTGAGTGATGGCTGGAAGGAGACGCAGCTGACAGACTGCAGCTCCCACACCTGATATGTGCATGAAAGTCAAGTGGACATTATTGAACCTGCCCATACAAGAGACTAGTGGCAGTTGCTTATTTTTTTTTACAGAATAAAAAAAATTATAATAATTTAAAAAGACAACTGACTTTATAAACATTTCCTAACAAGCTCCAGCAGGTTCTTTAGATCGGTAGGGATGAAAAATGTGGTACCATCATATGACGTTTTGGTAGGCTGATATTACCGTGGTACCGGTATACCATGCTACACTACAATGGGCTCTGGTCAAAAGTAGTGCACTACATTACCAAAGGGCTCTGGTCAAAAGGAGTGCACTAGATAGGGAATAGGGTGCCATTAGGAACACAGAAATAGACTCCATAATAAGAAAAGAAAGAGACCTCCCAAGGAGTTGATGGAGTGGATTCTCAGTGTTCAGCCAGAGACAGGCTTCACTGTTTCTGTATCAGAGGAATAGACAAATCAATTACGTTGCCTGATGGAGAGGGAAATAGAGCAGGGCTGAAAGAGGGAAGAAGAAATGTCATTGAGAATTGATTTCTCTCTCTTTTGTGAGCGACAAAGAGCAAGGAGCTTTTGAGAGGAGAATTGATGGTGAATGGAGGAGTTTTAAGGCTCGGGGGGGGAGGGGGTCAGTGTGTGTTGAAGAGGGGATGTGTGACTGAACAATAGGTTGAGATCATGGAGTTTAGCCTAGCAGTTGGTGTGACGCTGTGACCGTTCTGGATACATTAAAGCCTGGTTTATTATGGTGTGAAAGCACTAGCAGGACACACTGCATGTAAACATGTAGAACCTGCAGTATATCCACGAAACATATCTAACAGCTATCTAGCCAGTAGCTACCACCTTCTAGCCTGGAACACAACACGCTACCTAGCTAGTAGCTACCTCCCTCTAGCCTGGAACACAACACGCTACCTAGCTAGTAGCTACCTCCCTCTAGCCTGGAACACAACACGCTACCTAGCTAGTAGCTACCTCGGTCTGAAGAGAGAGGAGTGACATTTGAAAGTGACAAAGCAGGCAGCACAGGTTGTACGAGTCAAACTAGTTATACACAACAAATACACAAACCCTCCGGGTCACAATTTACTGCACCTGTCAATCACCGCAGGTTCTGTCCAACCAACATGAAACTGAGCTACAATAGTTCAGTTACAGCAGATTGACAGATGAAAATAATCTGGGTTAATGTCACTTCTGTTTTCAGAGCCTTCTCTCTTACACACGCACACACACACATGCACACGAGATTGGTTTTGAAAGTTGACCATTTTGCTAGTTGTCTTTGGGGAACCAGTAGAACCAGTTAGACAAGCACGTAAAGACAAAGGACAGGTGTGTCGTGATGCTAGACTAGTTTGCATGAGGCCTAGGATGATGTGGGAACCTGTCTTTCTAGAGGAAAGGTGAAATACCTGCTGGTGTCACAGCAGGTACATTGAACATGTTATCTGGCTTGACCTTGTGCTACACACTAGGGATGTGGCAAATTAACCATTTTGCTTAACGCTTAAAAACAGACATTTTCTCAGTTTTCCGTACAAAAAAAATCATTCAATTCTACGTCAATTTACAATGCAGAATAATGGCCCTATTACAAATGTATGACCACTGGGGCCAAACTCATTACACGTCAATTTACAATGCAGAATAATGGCTTCAGAAGCCTCATTCCTTTACAGACCAGTAAAATGCCTGTTCATATCTCCAGAGAAGGTTAGAGTGGTTAGAGGCAGGGTAGCCTAGTGGTTAGAGGCAGGGTAGCCTAGTGTAGAGGCAGGGTAGCATAGTGGTTAGAGGCAGGGTAGCATAGTGGTTAGAGGCAGGGTAGCCTAGTGGTTAGAGGCAGGGTAGCCTAG
This sequence comes from Oncorhynchus nerka, assembly GCF_034236695.1. Classification (NCBI taxonomy): domain Eukaryota; kingdom Metazoa; phylum Chordata; class Actinopteri; order Salmoniformes; family Salmonidae; genus Oncorhynchus; species Oncorhynchus nerka. The sequence goes on from NC_088403.1 coordinate 10,695,819, forward strand.
TGGTTAGAGGCAGGGTAGCCTAGTGGTTAGAGGCAGGGTAGCCTAGTGGTTAGAGGCAGGGTAGCCTAGTGGTTAGAGGCAGGGTAGCCTAGTGGTAAGGTAAAAATCTGTCGTCATGCCCCTGAACAAGGCAGTTAACTCAATGTTCCCTGGTAGGCCGTCATTGTAAATAAGAATTTGTTTTTAACTGACTTGCCTAGTTAAATAAATGGTGAATAAAAAATAAAATGTAAACATCAGTAGCATAACAGACAGGCATGCCACAGCCGAGACGCTTTCTAGGGGCCACATTCCATTATATCTGAAAGAGTCATGAATAAAAGCTACTGGTGGCCTGCTGTCATTTCATATGGGGCAAAAATGAGAAGTAGGTTACCCTGTGCTCGCAAGACTGGCCCGACGATACCTCTGTTTCCAGAAGACGTTGGTGTCATCCATGACTAGGCTAGGATACAATCTACATGCATAGGCTAGGATACAATCTACATGAATAGGCTAGGATACAATCTACATGAATAGGCTAGGATACAATCTACATGAATAGGCTAGGATACAATCTACATGAATAGGCTAGGGTATTCTACATGAATAGGCTAGGGTATTCTACATGAATAGGCTAGGGTATTCTACATGAATAGGCTAGGGTATTCTACATGAATAGGCTAGGGTATTCTACATGAATAGGCTAGGGTATTCTACATGAATAGGCTAGGTATTCTACATGAATAGGCTAGGTTATTCTACATGACTAGGCTAGGTTATTCTACATGAATAGGCTAGGTATTCTACATGAATAGGCTAGGTATTCTACATGAATAGGCTAGGGTATTCTACATGAATAGGCTATTCTACATGAATAGGCTAGGGTATTCTACATGAATAGGCTAGGGTATTCTACATGAATAGGCTAGGGTATTCTACATGAATAGGCTAGGGTATTCTACATGAATAGGCTAGGGTATTCTACATGAATAGGCTAGGGTATTCTACATGAATAGGCTAGGGTATTCTACATGAATTCTACATGGGCTAGGTATTCTACATGAATAGGCTAGGTATTCTACATGAATAGGCTAGGGTATTCTACATGAATAGGCTAGGGTATTCTACATGAATAGGCTAGGGTATTCTACATGAATAGGCTAGGGTATTCTACATGAATAGGCTAGGCTACATGAATAGGCTAGGGTATTCTACATGAATAGGCTAGGCTTCTACATGAATAGGCTAGGTATTCTACATGAATAGGCTAGGGTATTCTACATGAATAGGCTAGGGTATTCTACATGAATAGGCTAGGGTATTCTACATGAATAGGCTAGGGTATTCTACATGAATAGGCTAGGTATTCTACATGAATAGGCTAGGGTATTCTACATGAATAGGCTAGGGTATTCTACATGAATAGGCTAGGGAATATTCTACATGAATAGGCTAGGTATTCTACATGAATAGGCTAGGTATTCTACATGAATAGGCTAGGGTATGAATGAATAGGCTTCTAGGGTATTCTACATGAATAGGCTAGGGTATTCTACATGAATAGGCTAGGGTATTCTACATGAATAGGCTAGGGTATTCTACATGAATAGGCTAGGGTATTCTACATGAATAGGCTAGGGTATTCTACATGAATAGGCTAGGGTATTCTACATGAATAGGCTAGGGTATTCTACATGAATAGGCTAGGGTATTCTACATGAATAGGCTAGGGTATTCTACATGAATAGGCCAGGGTATTCTACATGAATAGGCCAGGGTATTCTACATGAATAGGCCAGGGTATTCTACATGAATAGGCCAGGGTATTCTACATGAATAGGCTAGGGTATTCTACATGAATAGGCTAGGGTATTCTACATGAATAGGCTAGGGTATTCTACATGAATAGGCTAGGGTATTCTACATGAATAGGCTAGGGTATTCTACATGAATAGGCTAGGGTATTCTACATGAATAGGCTAGGGTATTCTACATGAATAGGCTAGGGTATTCTACATGAATAGGCTAGGGTATTCTACATGCAACAGACCAAAGACTGAACACATTTTCATCATTAGCCAAGAGACAGATCAAGCAGGAGAGCAGCAGGGAGAGAGAGTGTAATGCTTCCTGTTCATTTGTATTGTTTATTTCACATTTGTTTATTATGTACTTCACTTGCTTTGGCAATGTTAACATTTTTTCCATGCCAATAAAGCCCTTAAATTGAATTGAGAACAGGCAGGCCAGCAGGAGGGAGAGAGAGAGAGCAGGCAGGCCAGCAGGAGGGAGAGAGAGAGAGAGAGCAGGCAGGCCAGCAGGAGGGAGAGAGAGACAGAGCAGGCAGGCCAGCAGGAGGGAGAGAGAGACAGAGCAGGCAGGCCAGCAGGAGGGAGAGAGAGAGAGAGCAGGCAGGCCAGCAGGAGGGAGAGAGAGAGAGAGCAGGCAGGCCAGCAGGAGGGAGAGAGAGAGAGAGCAGGCACGCCAGCAGGAGGGAGAGAGAGAGAGAGAGCAGGCAGGCCAGCAGGAGGGAGAGAGAGAGAGAGCAGGCAGGCCAGCAGGAGGGAAAGAGAGAGAGAGAGCAGGCAGGCCAGCAGGAGGGAGAGAGAGAGAGAGAGCAGGCAGGCCAGCAGGAGGGAGAGAGAGAGAGAGTGAGCAGGCCAGCAGGAGGGAGAGAGAGAGAGAGAGCAGGCAGGCCAGCAGGAGAGAGAGAGAGAGAGAGAGAGAGAGAGAGAGAGAGAGAGAGAGCAGGCAGGCCAGCAGGAGGGAGAGAGAGGAGGGGAGGCAGAAGCGTGCTCATATGTTTTGGTAATCTGCATCTCACAATGTCTTGTCTTGCATGCTTTACAAATTCACCAAAGTAGCCTAAAGTTCACCTTCACCCTGTATTTTCATTAAGGCCTTAGTTTGTCAACGTGACCACCAGCCCAGGGCGTATCTAGCCTTCTCTGTTCCTGCCTCTAACTGGGTATATAATACAAACCAACACAGTGATCCATTCAGCACCGAGACTCACAACAAGAAACTGGTCCAACCAAAACACAGCAGAGAAAGAATGAGGCTCGTCTAAACAAAACACTGGTAATGGAGCCGTCTCTGGGTGTGTTCCACGTCTCACCAACTCTGATTGGTGTGCGTGTGTCTTCTGTGTCAAGTTCCACAACACTGGGTGCTTTGTCTCTGGCTTTCAATCATAAGAACTGTCAGGAGTGGAATCAGCCACGTGGGATCACATGGGTACCGAGAGAGAGAGAGAGACGGAGACAGAGACAGACAGACAGACAGACAGAGACAGAGACAGAGAGAGAGAGACAGAGAGAGAGAGGGGTCACAAGCGGAGAGAACTAGCTGTGACATTAACTTGTCCTTCACACCATAAGCCAGAGCAGAACTGGCAGTTTGTCAAATGCTCCATTGGTTTGGACCTGAGACATTGGATAGGCGCTGCTTGCTCAACACTGCCTGTTTAACCAAGCTCCAACACAGAGTCTACCTGAAAGACCCAATACAACTAAATGGGCAGGAGAGGAACTGTCATAATGAAAAAGCCCCATAGAAGACCTGACACGTGGCCAGTGAACTGAACCACCCTACAACTACCACAGCCAGTCTACCTGTACCAGATAGAAGACCACTACCACAGCCAGTCTACCTATACCAGATAGAAGACCACTACCACAGCCAGTCTACCTGTACCAGATAGAAGACCACTACCACAGCCAGTCTACCTATACCAGATAGAAGACCACTACCACGGCCAGTCTACCTGTACCAGATAGAAGACCACTACCACGGCCAGTCTACCTATACCAGATAGAAGACCACTACCACAGCCAGTCTACCTGTACCAGATAGAAGACCACTGCCACAGCCAGTCTACCTGTACCAGATAGAAGACCACTACCACAGCCAGTCTACCTGTACCAGATAGAAGACCACTACCACAGCCAGTCTACCTGTACCAGATAGAAGACCACTACCACAGCCAGTCTACCTGTACCAGATAGAAGACCACTACCACAGCCAGTCTACCTGTACCAGATAGAAGACCACTACCACAGCCAGTCTACCTGTACCAGATAGAAGACCACTACCACAGCCAGTCTACCTGTACCAGATAGAAGACCACTACCACAGCCAGTCTACCTATACCAGATAGTGACAGGAGAAATACCTCTCCCAAATGGCACCCTATTCCCAGAGGGCTCTGGTCTAAACAAGTGCACTATATAGGGAATAAGGCTCTGGTCTAAAGTAGTGCACTATATAGGGAATAGGGCTCTGGTCTAAAGTAGTGCACTATATAGGGAATAGGGTTCTGGTCTAAAGTAGTGAACTATATTGGGATATAGGGCTCTGGTCAACAGTAGTGCACTATATAGGGAATAGGGCGCTGGTCAACAGTAGTGCACTATATAGGGAATAGGGCTCTGGTCTAAAGTAGTGCACTATATAGAGAATAGAGCGCCATTTGGGACATGCCCATAACTCTTTGCCGTCTACGTGGCATTGATAGGAGTCTACAGACAGTAGTATCTCGCTAATGACTCACTGCCAATGAGTGATCCTCAGTACAAACACACAGGCCAGACTCGGTACATCTCACAATCCAAACAGAGTGTGACTAGCTGCATTCCTGTTCAAATGTCTGTTGAGCCACATCTCTAGTATACGTTCCCTATAGACTGGAAATCACTGTCCACTTTAATAATGGAACACTGGTCACTTTAATAATGGAACACTAGTCACTTTAATAATGGAACACTAGTCACTTTAATAATGGAACACTAGTCACTTTAATAATGGAACACTAGTCACTTTAATAATGGAACACTAGTCACTTTAATAATGGAACACTAGTCACTTTAATAATGGAACACTAGTCACTTTAATAATGGAACACTAGTCACTTTAATAATGGAACACTAGTCACTTTAATAATGGAACACTAGTCACTTTAATAATGGAACACTAGTCACTTTAATAATGGAACACTAGTCACTTTAATAATGGAACACTAGTCACTTTAATAATGGAACACTAGTCACTTTAATAATGGAACACTCACTTTAATAATGGAACACTAGTCACTTTAATAATGGAACACTAGTCACTTTAATAATGGAACACTAGTCACTTTAATAATGGAACACTAGTCACTTTAATAATGGAACACTAGTCACTTTAATAATGGAACACTAGTCACTTTAATAATGGAACACTAGTCACTTTAATAATGGAACACTAGTCACTTTAATAATGTTTACATATCTTTGCTTAACTCATCTCATGTATATACTGTATTTTAGTCTACTGTATTTTAGTCAATGCCACTCTGATATTGCTCGTTCTAATATTTATATATTTCTTAATGACATTATTTTACTTTAGATGTGTGTATTGTTGTGAATTGTTAGATATTACTGCACTGTTGGAGCGAGGAACAGAAGCATTTCGCTACACTCGCAATAACATCTGCTAAACATGTGTATGTGACCAATAACATCTGCTAACCATGTGTATGTGACCAATAACATCTGCTAACCATGTGTATGTGACCAATAACATCTGCTAACCATGTGTATGTGACCAATAACATCTGCTAACCATGTGTATGTGACCAATAAAATGTGATTTGATATGGTAGTCTATACCCTACATAGAGATCTGGTCAAAACTAGAGCACTAGGAGAATGGGGTGTCATTTGGGAGAGTCTTCTGTCACTATCAGGTATGGGCTGACTAGCTAATGGTAATTGTAGAGCGATTCAGTTCCCTGTCCATGTGTCAGGTCTTCTATGTGCATTAAATAGGGAATAGGGGAGCCACGTGGACAGACCACACCATCTCTGGAGTCTACTGCTGTCTGTCTGCTATAGCTTCTGCTGGCCATGTCTGACTGGCCCATTTAACCAGAAAGCTTACAAAACACATACACCTGACAGAGCTCACACAGACCCTTAGGCTAAGTAGCCCTCAAAAAGACATTCTGAACTAGAAGTTCTGGTTGTCGATCAAAAACAACAAGTCACCCCATTGATCTCCTTCCCTACAAGGTCACCCAGCCTCGAAGAAAACAGCCTTTACGTCCTTTCTAACTGCATAAATCATTAGCTTCATAAACATCTGAGTTAGAACAGGACCGAACATCAAATCAGGGTAAATAAAATAAAAAGGTTTTAGTTGAGTGATTATGATTTAACACCATGGTGGTGGTAGCCGTGACAAAAGCAGGTTTAGGAACCTAGATGATGACTCATATCCGTCTCCAGCTTACTACCCACCAAGCAGAGGAGCTACGCATTACCATGACCGGGGGACTTGGTGATGGAGAAATATTGCCATGCGTATTAAAAAAACAGCTCCGTTTTGTCAGTTTATTATCTACTCTACATCAATAAGACGTCACTAAGCAGCTGTGTGTTCCTCGGTCTTCTCTCCTCTCAGCAAAGACAAGCTTTTATCAGTTCCAACACAGGCTACAGCCCACGCTGGAGATGACTTACTGGAGCTAACGTTTGGAAGGATGACAGATGCTGGTGTTAGTCAGGCTACAGCCCACGCTGGAGATGACTTACTGGAGCTAACGTTTGGAGGGATGACGGATGCTGGTGTTAGTCAGGCTACAGCCCACGCTGGAGATGACTTACTGGAGCTAACGTTTGGAAGGATGTCGGATGCTGGTGTTAGTCAGGCTACAGCCCACGCTGGAGATGACTTACTGGAGCTAATGTTTGGAGGGATGACGGATGCTGGTGTTAGTCAGGCTACAGCCCACGCTGGAGATGACTTACTGGAGCTAACGTTTGGAGGGATGACGGATGCTGGTGTTAGTCAGGCTACAGCTTTACACTGAATACCCTGTACACTGACTACAGTCTTATTTCAAGTATCTTGTGAATACAATGAGATGGAGCTATTTACTGTGTGGACTACTTAAAGTTACCCCAATCAACAATTAAATATTATAGCTTGTTTAGATGGTGGACTACAGTGTAGTACTGACAGCTCATCAGCAGAGCTTGCGTCTGTTTAAAAATATGTAAATAATGATTAGAGATCCTCTGAGGTTCCTAGCTAATAAGGTTAAGTATATGCCTAGCTGGTTGACATGGCAACGACTAACCCGTCAACCACAAAACTAACCCCGCCCCCCTGTCAAACAAATAGCGAGCTCTGTACCATAATCCAAAAACAGCCTGAGGGTGGTTACCAGGACAGTACCTGACCATACACAGACCAACTCTTCCTGCTAATGCTATTCTGACATGTAAAGTCACAAGCCTAAACCAGTGGATTTAAAGTCGAGGTCTCCCCCCCAAAAAAAATAAACATGTAGGGTGAATTCTACTGTAAATCTCGTTTTAACTTTATAATTTCACTTCATAAATGTTTAATATTTTTTATTAAAACTGAATAATGTCCTGTAAACAAGTTCATGACAACAAATCCAATACATGTCATTTAAAACTATGTTTAGTAAGCACAACTTTTATTTTGAAACCATCAGACCAGGTGTTCTTTCTTTTATGCCTTCTGCATCTCAGTACAAGAGGCATCACTGCAGTCCCTAGTTTGAATCCAGGCTGAATCACATCCAGCCGTGATTGAGAGTCCCATAGGGATGCGCACAATTGGCCCAGCGTCGTCCGGGTTTGGCCAGGGTAGGCCGTCATTGTAAATAACAATTTGTTCTTAACTCACTTGCCTAATTAAATAAAAGGTTCAATTTAACATTTAAATTTTTAAAATGCCTTAGGTTAGGTGTGAAAAACAGATAGCTGCAACACGATTGGCTGAACGCAAAATTCTGGGAGAGCGCGATGGACGCCTTTTGAATGCGATAGCCACACACAGACTTCCAGTGGGTTTCATTGTAAATAAGAATTGGTTCCTAACTGACTTACCTAGTTAAATAATGGTCAAATAAAAACACATTAAAAACCCAGAGCTGCCTTATTGCTATTATAAACTGGTTACCAACGTAATTAGGAGTAAATATAAATGTTTTGTCATACCCGTGGTATATGGTCTGATATACCACAGCTGTCAGTCAGCCTTATCTTATCCCCACCTTATCAATGCTATTGAGGCAAACAAAGGAGTGCTATGGGAGACCGTTAAAAACACATTCACTTGAGGATAGTGAGCAACCTAGTCATAATATGTTGAAAATGTGTATTTAAAAATTGCAGCCTGTTAAGAAACTAAGCTATAATTTGAGGTTGGCTAAGAAGCTAAAATAAAGCATGAAGGTTAACTACTAGAAAGTAGCATAAACATTTGACCACGGGCTTAGCCTGATCTAGCCAGCTCGCTAGTACACCACTGGTGTAGCGCTGCGAGACAAAGAAACAATTCCAAACTACAAATCTCTGGCATTTTAAAATCATCATATCAACATTTAAATCCATCTTTACACATTAATAATTGGAGGACAAAAAAAACAGACGAGGTTTCTAATTTACAACAATGTTATCGACCACAGCGCCAACAAAATATGAGATATGATGTACAGATAGTGTTGAACTACCCTTCACTGCACTGACATTTCTGAACGAAGCGTCGCCTTTGAAGGAACCAGGGCAACACTTTGTTGTCAGATGTGGTTCCACTAGCGTTACCTATCTAGCGTTAACTACGTTACAGTAGTTAGCTACATACCTTTTTGGAAAACAACCACACGTTGTCTTTTTCCAACAACTGGCTCAATCTAGCCCAGGCAAGAGCTGAATGGCTAGTAGCTACCACTAGCAGCTCACCGACGGGGGATGTGGTGCCAGCTCAAGCTAGCTGTGCAGTGCGTCACTGGATGCAGAGGCAACCTGGGTAGCTAGGCTACTGTTATTCCAAAAATACGTAAATCTAGCTAAACAACTGAAATACCCGACCAAATGTCGTGACAACCACTAAATGTACCTTGTCGAGAAGTACGGAGACGATGTCCTTTTGTCCCTAGGTTGCTCCCCCAAAAAAAGAGTAGCCACGACTCAGACAATTTGTTCCACGGTTCTCTACGTGATTCTGAACCTCTGAAGGCTGACTTGACTTTACTCGCCGATGTCGTAGCGTTCTTGTGTGACGCCCTCGCGTGAGCCCACCGAAACCAATCAGAATGCTCTAACGGGAACAGGTGGCCAACAGTTGAGGAGCCGGAAGTGTATGCTAACAGGTTTGACGGGACCTGTAGTTCTAGGATTTTGTGTAACAGCCTGACACAATACAATTGTATTAACAACCGCAAAACATGATCCCAGGAAAATACTTCGACATTACATAGGACTTATGACATGTATTTCTATTGTATTTCAACATTCACAGTACCTGACGTCACAGTCCTTTGTATTCACTTACTTATATTTGATTTATTTAACCTTTATTTAACTAGGCAAGTCAGTTAAGTACAAATTCGTACTAACAATGACAGCCTTACCCGGCCAAACCCTAAGCCGGACAATGCTGGGCCAATTGTGTTGTTAACAACAAAACTGATGCCTGCGCAACTATGGGTCAAAACAGACGGGTTGGCTTAGATTGTTGACAACATGCATGCTATATTTAGTGTCCAATGTTTATTGAAAACAAACAAATTTGCACAATGAGCACTGGGCCAATTGTGTGTCCGCCCTATGGGACTCCGAATCACAGCCAGTGGTGATACAGCCTGGAATCAAACCAGGGTCTGTAGTGACACCTCTAGCACTGAGATGCAGTGCCTTAGACCACTGCCCCACTCAGGAGCCCAAATACAATTCACAACCATTCAATAATTCAGTAGGCTACCACTCAAGATTCAGTCATAAACGGTGAGTTGTAAAGGTTAGGTTCTAATTGTGGGAATAGAATGGTGATTTTCCCACAGTATGTACATTAGTCTTTTACTCACACACACACACACACACACACACACACACACACACACACACACACACACACACACACACACACACACACACACATCATGGATGTGTGGCTCTAATTGCGTCTGGCTTCCTATCAGATGCTGTAAAAGTATGATAATACATTAAAACTCAATGACTACACATGTTTGACTCTGATCACCCCACTTCTGACCCGGGGCATGATGTCAGGACGGACGGACACACACACACACACACACACACACACACACACACACACACACACACACACACACACACACACACACACACACACACACACACACACACACACACACACACACACACACACACACACACACACACACACGCACGCACGCCATTGAGTCCAGAGGGCATTTATAGCTTTGTGTGGTTGGGCGTAAGATCTATGATGCAGTAGGACTGGTCGGTCACAGTAGCCTACAGTATGGTTACAAAACTCAGGCAGAGCATGCAGGTTCACCGTAGACAGTGTATTTAAGCATTTGCTTCATTTAGCATGGTAATGATCCGGAATGAAGTGTTGTCAATGTGTGCTGTGTTGTATAGGTCCAAAGGCTGGTCCAAAGGAACATGGAGTTCTGACTGACAATCCGCCAGCTGGAAAAACAGCACACAGCTAACCCTCCAGTCATTACCTGAACACACGCACACACACACACACACAGCTAACCCTCCAGTCATTACCTGAACACACACACACACACACACACACACACACACACACACACACACACACACACACACACACACACACACACACACACACACACACACACACACACACACACACACACACACACACACACACACACACACACACACACACACAGCTAACCCTCCAGTCATTACCTGAACACACGCACAGCTAACCCTGTAGCATTACCTGTTCAGCCAGTCTGGGAGGCAGGCAGCTAGGAGTCAGGGTTAATGGAGGGTATGTGATTGGTTGTTTCAGTATCCGAGCCAGTCTGGGGTTGTGATTGGTTGTTTCAGCAACACCTTATTTGGCCCCTACAGATGATCCATAGTTAACAGTTAGGTTTACAGCTTGGATGGCTCAAAGTAGTGAATAAATAAACAGATGCTGCTTATCAATCAAGTTGAACGGACTACTTCTTATCAGACCTCAGGATAAGACCCAGGTACAGACAGTTCAAAGTAAAAAAAAACTTTATTACAAAAACAGGAGGCAGACAAACGACAAGTCAAGGGCAGGCAGAGGTCAGGAATCCAGGGCAGTGTCACAAGGTACAGAATGGCAGGCTCAGAGCAGGCAGAGGTCAGGAATCCAGGGCAGTGTCACAAGGTACAGAACAGCAGGCTCAGGGCAGGCAGAGGTCAGGAATCCAGGGCAGTGTCACAAGGTACAGAACGGCAGGCTCAGGGTCAGGGCAAGGCAGAGGTCAGGAATCCAGGGCAGTGTCACAAGGTACAGAACAGCAGGCTCAGGGCAGGCAGAGGTCAGGAATCCAGGGCAGTGTCACAAGGTACAGAACGGCAGGCTCAGGGTCAGGGCAGGCAGAGGTCAGGAATCCAGGGCAGTGTCACAAGGTACAGAACAGCAGGCTCAGGGCAGGCAGAGGTCAGGAATCCAGGGCAGTGTCACAAGGTACAGAACGGCAGGCTCAGGGTCAGGGCAGGCAGAGGTCAGGAATCCAGGGCAGTGTCACAAGGTACAGAACAGCAGGCTCAGGGCAGGCAGAGGTCAGGAATCCAGGGCAGTGTCACAAGGTACAGAACGGCAGGCTCAGGCTCAGGGCAGGCAGAATGGTCAAAACCGGGAAAACAGGGACTACAGAGGAAACCAGAAGCAGGGGGAAAAGGCTGGTAGGCTTGACGAGACAAGACAAACTGGCAACAGACAAACAGAAAACAGACTCAGTGGGTTTTGTCCAACATGTCTCTGGACCCACTCACTGTCACAGTCATACTCTGGACCTAGTTTTGTCCCATGGAATAAATGTTGTGGATCTTTTCCTCATAATCCTGGACTATCGGACCACCATTTTATTACGTTTGCAATTGCAACAAATAATCTGCTCAGACCCCAACCAAGGAACATCAAAAGTCGTGCTATAAATTCACAGACAACACAAAGATTCCTTGATGTCCTTCCAGATTCCCTCTGTCTACCCAAGGTCGCCAGAGGACAAAAATCAGTTAACCACCTAACTGAGGAACTCAATTTAACCTTGCGCAATACCCTAGATGCAGTTGCACCCCTAAAAACTAAAAACATTTCTCATAAGAAACTAGCTCCCTGGTACACAGAAAATACCCGAGCTCTGAAGCAAGCTTCCAGAAAATTGGAACGGAAATGGCGCCACACCAAACTGGAAGTCTTCCGACTAGCTTGGAAAGACGGTACCGTGCAGTACCGAAGAGCCCTTACTGCTGCTCGATCATCCTATTTTTCTAACTTAATTGAGGAAAATAAGAACAATCCGAAATTCCTTTTTGATACTGTCGCAAAGCTAACTAAAAAGCAGCATTCCCCAAGAGAGGATGGCTTTCACTTTAGCAGTGATAAATTCATGAACTTCTTTGAGGAAAAGATCATGATTATTAGAAAGCAAATGACGGACTCCTCTTCAAAGTTCAGTTGTCCTGAGTCTGCACAACTCTGCCAGGACCTAGGATCAAGAGAGACGCTCAAGTGTTTTAGTACTATATCTCTTGACACAATGATGAAAATAATCATGGCCTCTAAACCTTCAAGCTGCATACTGGACCCTATTCCAACTAAACCACTGAAAGAGCTGCTTCCTGTGCTTGGCCCTCCTATGTTGAACATAATAAACGGCTCTCTATCCACCGGATGTGTACCAAACTCACTAAAAGGGGCAGTAATAAAACCTCTCTTGAAAAAGCCAAACCTTGACCCAGAAAATATAAAAAACTATCGGCCTATATCGAATCTTCCATTCCTCTCAAAAATTTTAGAAAAGGCTGTTGCGCAGCAACTCACTGCCTTCCTGAAGACAAACAATGTATACGAAATGCTTTAGTCTGGTTTTAGACCCCATCATAGCACTGAGACTGCACCTGTGAAGGTGGTAAATAACCTTTTAATGGCATCAGACCGAGGCTCTGCATCTGTCCTCGTGCTCCTAGACCTTAATGCTGCTTTTGATACCATCGATCACCACATTCTTTTGGAGAGATTGGAAACCCAAATTGGTCTACACGGACAAGTTCTGGGGTGGTTTAGATCTTATCTGTCGGAAAGATATCAGTTTGTATCTGTGAATGGTTTGTCCTCGGTGTTCCTCAAGGTTCCGTTTTAGGACCACTATTGTTTTCACTATATATTTTACCTCTTGGGGATGTTATTCGAAAACATAATGTTAACTTTCACTGCTATGCGGATGACACACAGCTGTACATTTCAATGAAACATGGTGAAGCCCCAAAATTGCCCTCGCTAAAAGCATGTGTTTCAGACATAAGGAAGTGGATGGCTGCAAACTTTCTACTTTTAAACTCGGACAAAACAGAGATGCTTGTTCTAGGTCCCAAGGAACAAAGAGATCTTCTGTTGAATCTGACAATTAATCTTAATGGTTGTACAGTCGTCTCAAATAAAACTGTGAAGGACCTCGGCGTTACTCTGGACCCCAATCTCTCTTTTTTGAAGAACATATCAAGACCATTTCAAGGACAGCTTTTTTTCCATCTACGTAACATTGCAAAAATCAGAAACTTTCTGTCCAAAAATTATGCAGAAAAATTAATCCATGCTTTTGTCACTTCTAGGTTAGACTACTGCAATGCTCTACTTTCCGGCTACCCAGATAAAGCACTAAATACACTTCAGTTAGTGCTAAATACGGCTGCTAGAATCCTGACTAGAACCAAGAAATTTGATCATATTACTCCAGTGCTAGCCTCCCTACACTGGCTTCCTGTCAAAGCAAGGGCTGATTTCAAGGTTTTACTGCTAACCTACAAAGCATTACATGGGCTTGCTCCTACCTATCTCTCTGATTTGGTCCTGCCGTACATACCTACACGTATGCTACGGTCACAAGACGCAGGCCTCCTAATTGTCCCTAGAATTTCTAAGCAAACAGCTGGAGGCAGGGCTTTCTCCTATAGAGCTCCATTTTTATGGAACGGTCTGCCTACCCATGTCAGAGACGCAAACTCGGTCTCAACCTTTAAGTCTTTACTGAAGACTCTTCAGTGGGTCATATGATTGAGTGTAGTCTGGCCCAGGAGTGTGAAGGTGAACGGAAAGGCTCTGGAGCAACGAACCGCCCTTGCTGTCTCTGCCTGGCCGGTTCCCCTCTCTCCACTGGGATTCTCTGCCTCTAACCCTATTTCAGGGGCTGAGTCACTGGCTTACTGGGGCTCTTTCATAGCGTCCCTGGGAGGGGTGCGTCACCTGAGTGGGTTGAGTCACTGATGTGATCATCCTGTCTGGGTTGGTGCCCCCCCCCCCCCCCCCTTGGCTTGTGCCGTGGCGGAGATCTTTGTGGGCTATACTCCGCCTTGTCTCAGGATGGTAAGTTGGTGGTTGAAGATATCCCTCTAGTGGTGTGGGGGCTGTGCTTTGGCAAAGTGGGTGGGGTTATATCCTTCCTGTTTGGCCCTGGGGTGTCCTAGGATGGGGCCACAGTGTCTCCTGACCCCTCCTGTCTCAGCCTCCAGTATTTATGCTGCAGTAGTTTATGTGTCGGGGGGCTAGGGTCAGTTTGTTATATCTGGAGTACTTCTCCTGTCCTATTCGGTGTCCTGTGTGAATTTAAGTGTGCTCTCTCTAATTCTCTCTTTCTCTCTTTCTTTCTCTCTCTCGGAGGACCTGAGCCCTAGGACCATGCCTCAGGACTACCTGACATGATGACTCCTTGCTGTCCCCAGTCCACCTGGCCGTGCTGCTGCTCCAGTTTCAACTGTTCTGCCTTATTATTATTGGACCATGCGGGTCATTTATTTGAACATCTTGGCCATGTTCTGTTATAATCTCCACCCGGCACAGCCAGAAGAGGACTGGCCACCCCACATAGCCTGGTTCCTCTCTAGGTTTCTTCCTAGGTTTTGGCCTTTCTAGGGAGTTTTTCCTAGCCACCGTGCTTCTACACTTGCATTGCTTGCTGTTTGGGGTTTTAGGCTGGGTTTCTGTACAGCACTTTGAGATATCAGCTGATGTACGAAGGGCTATATAAATACATTTGATTTGATTTGATTTCAAAACACAGGTATAAATGTACAGGGGATGATGGGGAAGATGGGAGACACCTGGAGAGGGGTGGAGACAAGCACATGACAGGTGAAAAGGATCAGGGTGTGACAATTTCTTCCAAATCCCTCAAAATTGATGTTGATTCTATCAGACAGTGAAATGTGTCCGTTGACAGATCTGCTGGGTATTTGTGTATAGGATTGGAAACATAGATACCACGATGCTGACGTAGCACACAAACAAAGTCATCCAACTCATTTGGACCTGGAGGAGGAGAGAAAGCACACAGTCATGGAGGGTGGGATTTAGGAAGACTTGATTGGAATGAAACTCAATGGCAAGTATTCACAAGCATGTCAATTAAAAAAGGTGAAAACTTTAAGGCGAGAGAGAGAGGGGGGTGAGGGAGAGGGGGGGCAGGGATGAGCGAGAGAGGACAGAGACAGAGATGGAGAGAAAGATAAAGGGAGAGACAGAGGGAGAGAAAGATAGAGAGGGGGGGACAGGGATGAGAGAGAGAGAGTTCATTTCTAATAGTGTTTTGTTGATGTTGTTACATTTGTTAATTCTCACTTTTATTAATTGTTCATTTCACTTGCTTTGGCAATGTTTCCCATGCCAATAACGCCCCTTTGAATTGAATTGAGAGAGAGATGGCAGGGATGAGAGAGGACGAGATATAGAGAGTCACTGCCCTAAATATAGGTTTAATACCTACTGCTTAAGCTCCCTGTATGTTGTTATGAACACACCTCAATCTCTGATCACAATGCAATGGAACAATGACAGTAATTCTCCCATCCATTCCATCAGGGTTGTCCTTTGCTTTCTCTCACAGCCCTCCGTTGTCAATAGAAGATTCTGCTCTCTCCCATCAGAGAATTTCTAAAGCTGCAGAAAAATAATTCCTAGAACAGATTTCTATATCTACAGTTGAACTAAATCTAAAATGGGCAGAGCATAGATGTCCATTCTAGTAATTTTATTTCTATGAGGGCTAGTGTGGTGGAAGGGTGTGTGTGGCTATAACAGTGTAGTATGTATGGCCATATACAGGGTTACAGTAGCTAGTGTGGTGTCAGGGGGTGTGGCTATAACAGTGTAGTATGTATGGCCCTATACAGGGGTACAGTAGCTAGTGTGGTGTCAGGGGGTGTGTCTATAACAGTGTAGTGTGTATGGCCATATACAGGGGTACAGTAGCTAGTGTGGTGTCAGGGGGTGTGTCTATAACAGTGTAGTATGTATGGCCCTATACAGGGTTACAGTAGCTAGTGTGGTGTCAGGGGGTGTGTCTATAACAGTGAACTATGTAAGGCCCTATACAGGATTACAGTAGATAGTGTGGTGTCAGGGGGTGTGTCTATAACACTGTAGTATGTATGGCCTTATACAGGTATACAGTAGCTAGTGTGGTGTCAGGGGGTGTGTCTATAACAGTGTAGTATGTATGGCCCTATACAGGGGTACAGTAGCTGGTGTGCTGTCAGGGGGTGTGTCTATAACACTGTAGTATGTATGGCCATATACAGGGGTACAGTAGCTGGTGTGGTGTCAGGGGGTGAGGCTATAACAGTGAACTATGTAAGGCCCTATACAGGGGTACAGAGGCTAGTGTGATGGCAGGGGTTGAGGCTATAACAGTGTAGTATGTATGTATGGCTTTGTATATATCTTGTTTTCCAAGATGGTGTAGCAGTAAGTTGTCCTGTCGTATCGTCTCTCTGTAAATATCGTCTCTTTTTCGTTTTAGATATTTATTTTTTTTCTTCGCATATCCTTAAAAACATTTTGCTAAACCTAAGCTTCCAAATACTCTTCTGCAACCCGCCAATGTAGCTACTTTCCTAAAGTAGTTATATTTACTTCGGAACCGGACCCTCTCAACTGAAGCTAGCCAGCTAACTACCAGCTAAGGTGAATGCACCAATTTGTAAGTCGCTCTGGATAAGAGCGTCTGCTAAATGACTTAAATGTAAATGTAAAGCTATGCTAGCGGTCACCAACTAACCTTTAGCTCGGAAAGCTCTCGCCAGTTCGAACAACGCGACGCTAACCAGAGCATAACGGACCTAATTAATTTTTTTTACCCCCGGATTCCCAACACAAACGGAACATTCTTCAGCTGGATCCTCGCAACTAGCTATCGAGCTAAACAGCAACCCTGGTTGATTACTCCTGGCTAGCGTTTCCACCCACGTAGCTTGAAGCTAGCCCGGCCAGAGCTCCTAGCATACTCCTGGGCTACAATACCTTGACTACGACCGGTCTATCGATATCACCGCATGAAGAGGAATAAACAGACTCACCCCATCGCGACGTCCTCCAAAGGCTAACTCTCTAGCCCTAGCTATCTCCTTGCTTGCTAGTTCGGCACGCTAACTGCTAGCTTGTTTAGCCCAGGTCCACTAACTACTACCTTGTTTACCCCGGCCTGCTAATCTGTTAGCTTGTTAGCACAGGCCTGCTAACCGTCCCGCCGCGTCCCAAAAACGCAGTGGCCCATATGTACTCTATCTCTTCCCGATTTAAATTTTTTTTTGTTTATACCTTCCGGAAACTTGCCTCACCCAATGTGATACGGAATCGCTATTATCATTATTTTTAGAACACACTCAAGAACCTCCAGAAGCTAACCAGCTAGCTAGCTACAAGCTATTTAGTCATTGTTAGTTTTCTTAACCTGGATAACACTCGCCAGCCCAGCCCCCCTGCCCCATCCACCGCTGCCCCCTGGACTCTGATCACTTGGCTACATAGCTGATGCGCGCTGGACTGTCCATTAATCACGGTACTCCATTCTGCTTGTTTGTTTTATCTGTCGGCCGAGTTGCCTAGTCAATGCCATCTCACCTGCTGTTGTTATGCTAGCTGATTAGCTGTTGTCTCACCCACTGTTTTAGCTAGCTTTCCCAATTCAACACCTGTGTTCACTGTATGCATCGCTGTATGTCTCTCTCAAATGTCAATATGCCTTGTATACTATTGCTCAGGTTAGTTATCATTGTTTTAGTTCACAATGGAGCCCCTAGTCCTATTCCTCACACCCCTGATACCTCCTTTGTCCCACCTCCCACATATGCGGTGACCTCACCCATTACAACCAGCATGTCCAGAGATAAAACCTCTCTCATCATCACCCAGTGCCTGGGCTTACCTCCGCCGTACCCGCACCCCACCATACCCCTGTCTGTGCATTATGCCCTGAATATATTCTACCATGCCCAGAAACCTGCTCCTCTTATCCTCTGCCCCCAACGCTCTAGGCGACCAGTTTTGATAGCCTTTAGCCGCACCCTCATACTACTCCTTCTCTGTTCCGCGGGTGATGTGGAGGTAAACCCGGGCCCTGCATGTCCCCAGGCACCCTCATTTGTTGACTTCTGTGATCGAAAAAGCCTTGGTTTCATGCATGTCAACATTAGAAGCCTCCTCCCTAAGTTTGTTTTACTCACTGCTTTAGCACACTCTGCTAACCCTGATGTCCTTGCCGTGTCTGAATCCTGGCTCAGGAAGGCCACCAAAAATTCAGAGATTTCCATACCCAACTATAACATCTTCCGTCAAGATAGAACTGCCAAAGGGGGAGGAGTCGCAGTCTACTGCAGAGATAGCCTGCAAAGTAATGTCATACTTTCCAGGTCCATACCCAAACAGTTCGAGCTACTAATTCTGAAAATTACTCTCTCCAGAAATAAGTCTCTCACTGTTGCCGCCTGCTACCGACCCCCTCAGCTCCCAGCTGTGCCCTGGACACCATTTGTGAATTGATTGCCCCCATCTAGCTTCTGAGTTTGTTCTGTTAGGTGACCTAAACTGGGATATGCTTAACACCCCGGCAGTCCTACAATCTAAGCTAGATGCCCTCAATCTCACACAAATCATCAAGGAACCCACCAGGTACAACCCTAACTTTGTAAGCAAGGGCACCCTCATAGACGTCATCCTGACCAACTGGCCCTCCAAATACACCTCCGCTGTCTTCAACCAGGATCTCAGCGACCACTGCCTCATTGCCTGTATCCGCTACGGTGCCGCAGTCAAACGACCACCCCTCATCACTGTCAAGCGCTCCCTAAAACACTTCTGTGAGCAGGCCTTTCTAATCGACCTGGCCCGGGTATCCTGGAAGGACATTGACCTCATCCCGTCAGTTGAGGATGCCTGGTCATTCTTTAAGAGTAACTTCCTCACCATATTAGATAAGCATGCTCCGTTCAAAAATGCAGAACTAAGAACAGATACAGCCCTTGGTTCACTCCAGACCTGACTGCCCTCGACCAGCACAAAAACATCCTGTGGCGGACTGCAATAGCATCGAACAGTCCCCGATATGCAACTGTTCAGGGAAGTCAGGAACCAATACACGCAATCAGTCAGGAAAGCTAAGGCCAGCTTCTTCAGGCAGAAGTTTGCATCCTGTAGCTCCAACTCCAAAAAGTTCTGGGACACTGTGAAGTCCATGGAGAACAAGAGCACCTCCTCCCAGCTGCCCACTGCACTGAGGCTAGGGAACACGGTCACCACCGACAAATCCATGATTATCGAAAACTTCAACAAGCATTTCTCAACGGCTGGCCATGCCTTCCGCCTGGCTACTCCTACCTCGGCCAACAGCTCCGGCCCCCCAGCTCCTCGCCCAAGCCTCTCCAGGTTCTCCTTTACCCAAATCCAGATAGCAGATGTTCTGAAAGAGCTGCAAAACCTGGACCCGTATAAATCAGCTGGGCTTGACAATCTGGACCCTCTATTTCTGAAACTATCCGCCGCCATTGTCGCAACCCCTATTACCAGCCTGTTCAACCTCTCTTCATATCGTCTGAGATCCCCAAGGATTGGAAAGCTGCCGCAGTCATCCCCCTCTTCAAAAGGGGAGACACCCTGGACCCAAACTGTTACAGACCTATATCCATTCTGCCCTGCCTATCTAAGGTCTTCGAAAGCCAAGTCAACAAACAGGTCACTGACCATCTCGAATCCCACCGTACCTTCTCCGCTATGCAATCTGGTTTCCGAGCCGGTCACGGGTGCACCTCAGCCACACTCAAGGTACTAAACGACATCATAACCGCCATCGATAAAAGACAGTACTGTGCAGCCGTCTTCATCGACCTTGCCAAGGCTTTCGACTCTGTCAATCACCATATTCTTATCGGCAGACTCAGTAGCCTCGGTTTTTCAGATGACTGCCTTGCCTGGTTCACCAATTACTTTGCAGACAGAGTTCAGTGTGTCAAATCGGAGGGCATGTTGTCCGGTCCTCTGGCAGTCTCTATGGGGGTGCCACAGGGTTCAATTCTCGGGCCGACTCTTTTCTCTGTGTATATCAATGATGTTGCTCTTGCTGCGGGCGATTCCCTGATCCACCTCTACGCAGACGACACCATTCTATACACTTTCGGCCCGTCATTGGACACTGTGCTATCTAACCTCCAATCGAGCTTCAATGCCATACAACACTCCTTCCGTGGCCTCCAACTGCTCTTAAACGCTAGTAAAACCAAATGCATGCTTTTCAACCGATCGCTGCCTGCACCCGCTTGCCCGACTAGCATCACCACACTGGATGGTTCCGACCTTGAATATGTGGACACCTATAAGTATCTAGGTGTCTGGCTAGACTGCAAACTCTCCTTCCAGACCCATATCAAACATCTCCAATCGAAAATCAAATCAAGAGTCGGCTTTCTATTCCGCAACAAAGCCTCCTTCACTCACGCTGCCAAGCTTACCCTAGTAAAACTGACTATCCTACCGATCCTCGACTTCGGCGATGTCATCTACAAAATGGCTTCCAACACTCTTCTCAGCAAACTGGATGCAGTTTATCACAGTGCCATCCGTTTTGTCACTAAAGCACCTTATACTACCCACCACTGCGACTTGTATGCTCTAGTCGGCTGGCCCTCGCTACATATTCGTCGCCAGACCCACTGGCTCCAGGTCATCTACAAGGCCATGCTAGGCAAAGCTCCGCCTTATCTCAGCTCACTGGTCACGATGGCAACACCCATCCGTAGCACGCGCTCCAGCAGGTGTATCTCATTGAGCATCCCCAAAGCCAACACCTCATTCGGCCGCCTTTCGTTCCAGTACTCTGCTGCCTGTGACTGGAACGAATTGCAAAAATCGCTGAAGTTGGAGACTTTTATCTCCCTCACCAACTTCAAACATCAGCTATCTGAGCAGCTAACCGATCGCTGCAGCTGTACATAATCTATTGGTAAATAGCCCACCTATTTTCACCTACCTCATCCCCACAGTTTTTATTTATTTACTTTTCTGCTCTTTTGCACACAAATATCTCTACCTGTACATGATCATCTGATCATTTATCACTCCAGTGTTAATCTGCAATATTGTAATTATTCGCCTACCTCCTCATGCCTTTTGCACACATTGTATATAGACTCCCCTTTTTTTTCTCTACTGTGTTATTGACTTGTTAATTGTTTACTCCATGTGTAACTCTGTGTTGTCTGTTCACTCTGCTATGCTTTATCTTGGCCAGGTCGCAGTTGCAAATGAGAACCTGTTCTCAACTAGCCTACCTGGTTAAATAAAGGTGTTCTCAACTAGCCTACCTGGTTAAATAAAGGTGTTCTCAACTAGCCTACCTGGTTAAATAAAGGTCTTCTCAACTAGCCTACCTGGTTAAATAAAGGTGTTCTCAACTAGCCTACCTGGTTAAATAAAGGTGTTCTCAACTAGCCTACCTGGTTAAATAAAGGTGTTCTCAACTAGCCTACCTGGTTAAATAAAGGTGTTCTCAACTAGCCTACCTGGTTAAATAAAGGTGTTCTCAACTAGCCTACCTGGTTAAATAAAGGGTATGTATGGCCCTATACAGGGGTACAGTAGCTAGTGTGGTGTCAGGGGGTGTGTCTATAACAGTGTAGTATGTATGGCCCTATACAGGGGTACAGTAGCTGGTGTGGTGGCAGGGGGTGTGTCTATAACAGTGTAGTATGTAAGGCCATATACAGGGGTACAGTAGCTGGTGTGATGGCAGGGGGTGAGGCTATAACAGTGTAGTATGTAAGGCCCTATACAGGGGTACAGTAGCTGGTGTGATGGCAGGGGGTGAGGCTATAACAGTGTAGTATGTAAGGCCCTATACAGGGGTACAGTGGCTGGTGTGATGGCAGGGGGTGTGTCTATAACAGTGTAGTATGTAAGGCCCTATACAGGGGTACAGTAGCTGGTGTGGTGGCAGGGGGTGAGGCTATAACAGTGAACTATGTAAGGCCCTATACAGGGGTACAGTAGCTGGTGTGATGGCAGGGGGTGAGGCTATAACACTGAAGTATGTATGGCCCTATACAGGGGTACAGTAGCTGGTGTGCTGTCAGGGGGTGAGGCTATAACAGTGTAGTATGTATGGCCATATACAGGGGTACAGTAGCTGGTGTGATGGCAGGGGTTGAGGCTATAACAGTGTAGTATGTATGGCCATATACAGGGGTACAGTAGCTGGTGTGATGGCAGGGGGTGAGGCTATAACAGTGTAGTATGTATGGCCCTATACAGGGGTACAGTAGCTGGTGTGGGGGTGAGGCTATAACAGTGTAGTATGTAAGGCCATATACAGGGGTACAGTAGCTGGTGTGATGGCAGGGGGTGTGTCTATAACAGTGTAGTATGTAAGGCCATATACAGGGGTACAGTAGCTGGTGTGATGGCAGGGGGTGTGTCTATAACAGTGTAGTATGTATGGCCATATACAGGGGTACAGTAGCTGGTGTGATGGCAGGGGTGTGGCTATAACACTGTATGTCATGGCCCTAACAGGGGTCAGTAGCTGGTTGGTGTTTTTTTTTTAACACCTTTATTTAACCAGGGGTACAGTAGCTGGTGTGATGGCAACTATAACACTGTAGTATTTAACCAGGGTACAGTAGCTGGTGTGAGAACACCTTTATTTAACCAGGTAGTATGTATGAGAACAGGGTTATTTAACCAGGTAGGCTAGTTGAGAACACCTTTATTTAACCAGGTAGGCTAGTTGAGAACACCTTTATTTAACCAGGTTAGGCTAGAGCAGTGTGAGAACACCTTTATTTAACCTAATCTAGGCTACAATCTGAGAACTACTTCTCAGAGGAGACGCTAGGCTGGTCTGACACTACTCCAAGATAGAGCATAGGTCTGACATGAACAGACAACACAGAGTTAATAATCTGTGATTATCAGGATTATCTGAGAGCAGTGTGCTGGTCGTCCTTTACACCGTTCTAGTGTTCCTAATCTACTGTCACAATCTGACCCTACTACTCCTACAGAGGAGACGCTAGGCTAGGTCTGACACTACTCCTACAGAGGAGACGCTAGGCTAGGTCTGACACTACTCCTACAGAGGAGACGCTAGGCTAGGTCTGACACTACTCCTACAGAGGAGACACTAGGCTAGGTCTGACACTACTACTACTACAGAGGAGACGCTAAGCTAGGTCTGACACTACTACTATAGAGGAGACGCTAGGTCTGACACTACTCCTACAGAGGAGACGCTAGGCTAGGTCTGACACTACTCCTACAGAGGAGATGCTAGGCTAGGTCTGACACTACTCCTACAGAGGAGACGCTAGGTTAGGTCTGACACTACTCCTACAGAGGAGAGGCTAGGCTAGGTCTGACACTACTCTTACAGAGGAGAGGCTAGGCTAGGTCTGACACTACTCCTACAGAGGAGATGCTAGGCTAGGTCTGACACTACTCCTACAGAGGAGAGGCTAGTCTAGGTCTGACACTACTACTACAGAGGAGATGCTAGGCTAGGTCTGACACTACTCCTACAGAGGAGATGCTAGGCTAGGTCTGACACTACTACTACAGAGGAGATGCTAGGCTAGGTCTGACACTACTACTACAGAGGAGATGCTAGGCTAGGTCTGACACTACTACTACAGAGGAGATGCTAGGCTAGGTCTGACACTACTACTACAGAGGAGGAGATGCTAGGCTAGGTCTGACACTACTACAGAGGAGACGCTAGGCTAGGTCTGACACTACTACTCCTACAGAGGAGAGGAGACACTAGGCTAGGTCTGACACTACTACTACAGAGGAGACGCTAGGCTAGGTCTGACACTACTCCTACAGAGGAGACGCTAGGCTAGGTCTGACACTACTCCTACAGAGGAGACGCTAGGCTAGGTCTGACACTACTACTACAGAGGAGACGCTAGGCTAGGTCTGACACTACTACTACAGAGGAGACGCTAGGCTAGGTCTGACACTACTACTACAGAGGAGACGCTAGGCTAGGTCTGACACTACTACTACAGAGGAGACACTAGGCTAGGTCTGACACTACTCCTACAGAGGAGACGCTAGGCTAGGTCTGACACTACTACTACAGAGGAGACGCTAGGCTAGGTCTGACACTACTACTACAGAGGAGACGCTAGGCTAGGTCTGACACTACTACTACAGAGGAGACGCTAGGCTAGGTCTGACACTACTACTACAGAGGAGACGCTAGGCTAGGTCTGACACTACTACTACAGAGGAGACGCCAGGCTAGGTCTGACACTACTACTCCTACAGAGGAGAGGAGACGCTAGGCTAGGTCTGACACTACTACTACAGAGGAGAGGAGACGCTAGGTTAGGCTAGGTCTGACACTACTACTACAGAGGAGACGCTAGGCTAGGTCTGACACTACTACTACAGAGGAGACGCCAGGTTAGGCTAGGTCTGACACTACTACTACAGAGGAGACGCTAGGCTAGGTCTGACACTACTACTACAGAGGAGACACTAGACTAGGTCTGACACTACTACTACAGAGGAGAGGAGACGCTAGGCTAGGCTAGGTCTGACACTACTACTACAGAGGAGACGCTAGGCTAGGTCTGACACTACTACAGAGGAGAGGAGACGCTAGGCTAGGTCTGACACTACTACTACAGAGGAGAGGAGACGCTAGGCTAGGTTAGCCATGACTAATACAGAGGAGAGGAGACGCTAGGCTAGGTTAGCCATATGCTACAGCATAACCCTGATGCTGCTGCTACTCTGTCTGTTCTGCACCTATGCATAATGTATTGCTTGATATATTATGAATGGATATTGGTAGTATTTTTCCCACTCCAGGTGCACACAACTTAAAGGGATACTTGGGGATTTTGGCACTGGGGCACTTTATCTACTTCCCCAGAGTCCGATGAACTCATGGATACCATTTGTATATCTCTCTGTCCAGTATGAAGGAAGTTACAGGTAGTTTTGTGAGCCAATGCTAACTAGCGTTAGCACAATGACTAATGTATATGGGTACAACCCCGAAAGTATTGTTTTAATATGTCATAAAACATTATTGATAATGAGAGGCCACACACACACACACACACACACACACACACACACACACAGCAGTATGGAAGAAGAGGGAAATAAATGAAGACACAGTAGACCTCTTCAGCCTCCCTGTCTCTAGAAGAGCATCTTGAGAGGATCAGGAAAGAGGAAAACACTTCTAGTTATTATAATCATCACTATCATTGGTTTAATATTGCTGTTTTGAAGTGGGGGGGGGATAATACAATATACACATGGAGCATATTAATGGATCACATCAAGACAACAATCTTTCAGAGACAATAATATAGACAAGAACACACTCTGAGAGACCTGGAGTCTGTCTGTTGTAAAAGTGTCATAATCTGCATATAAGGATAAGGTCTGCTGATATTTACATGAGTAGTACTTTGCCACAACACTCATTGGATGAAAAAAGGAAAGGCTTGTCTGTCATTGGCCGAAGAGTGGGCAGCGTTTGGCAGAGATTGGACAATAGACATTCCAAGCAGGAAGGAACCCCAGGGATAGAGGTTCCGCTGAACAACAATGTCTAAAAGGGTGTGTCCCATATAACACCATATTCCCTATATAGTGCACTACTTTTGACCGGGGACCATAGGACTCTGGCAAAAAGTAGTGCACTACATAGGGAATAGGACGAAACCAAAGCCTCCATGTCAAAAGACAGGATCATCAAAACAATACATATATGAAGTATAAAATGAAAAAGTAATTATTAATAAAATATAATTTTTGATGGACAGCTATTTCTATGTACCTTATCCCCACTATAATAATCTGCAGTCCTCTGATTTCCTCCATTCACTTTCTTCTGCTTTGTAGAATTCATTCCCAGACACACATTTTAACTCTATAACACATTTGTTTCATCCTCCTAACAAAGCTTGGTAGCTGTGTGAATGTCATGACATTGGCTTGGAGACGGCTGTTGGTATGGTCACACTAGCTGTGGCCCACCTGTTGAATAGAGAGATACAGCAGTCTGTTATTGAACAGTCAGGGGCCACTGATCAGTAATCCAGTCCAGACAATGTAATGATGCTGTTAGATGATAGAACAGCATTCATTTAAAGGTAGAGTGAGAGGTCTATGTATTGTAGAAGGACGTAGGTGTTTCCTCTCTCTCTCTCTCTTCTCTTATTTCAATATGTCCAGCCAAGGTCTCAGAGTCCTCCTCCCTTCAATCAACACAACTCTTGTTCTTCTTGTCCTCTGGGACTCACATGGTCCCTAGAAGTTACACAGAGCTATGTTTGCTTTCTGTGCCCAAAGTCATGAGCTGTCCTGTCTTCCAGGCTAGAGGTCAACGTGATGTCTAGTGGGTAAATGATTAGAACACATGCTGTGATTCCATGGTTACAGAGTTCCAAACTCAACAGTTCATGTGTGAGGTGGTGTCCTTTGGCTTGGACTGGTGGTTTCTAACAGGGTGATGGTAAGAGGGTGATGAAATAAGGGTGATGAAAAGAGGGTGAGGCATAAAACAGAATGCAGAAACAACCTATGGTGGGAAGGGTGGAGAAGAGAGGAGTGAGTGGAAGATGAGGTGAAAGGAGCTTTGGCACAGTTCATTGGGATCCATCCCTTTCTAGTCTCTCTCTCCTTCTCTCTCTCTCTCTCTTTCCCCCTCTCTCTCTCTCTCTCTCTCGCTCTCTGACTTCCTCACTCTCGTTTTGAAGAGTCTTTAAAGTAAGAGGAGTCTATCCAGCCTCCCCTTCCCATTCCACCAAACAGGGAACAAGGATACTGGTGACATCACTTCCTGGTCGTCACTGCACGAGCCACCAATCAGGGGACAGTTGCTAAGGGGAGAGGAAGCAAATGGCTGACCAGTAGACAACAAACAAAACGAACAGCCTTTCTGTTTTGCATTTGCCTGCTTGTCGGTCAAGTCCTCCCTCAGGCAGCTTGAGTCATATAAAAGTCTCATTCAATTACTAGCAATGCATTTGTTTACTTTATTTATTTATATAGTTCATGATTTATTTTTATTTATTTATTATTGTTATATAATCTTACACCCTTCATAGGCTACAAGTCCTTCCATTCCAGCCCCTCCCTTCCCCATTGTCCAGACTCCCTCCCTTCCCCATCGTCCAGACTCCCTCCCTTCCCCATCGTCCAGACTCCCTCCCTTCCCCATCGTCCAGACTCCCTCCCTTCCCCATCGTCCAGACTCCCTCCCTTCCCCATCGTCCAGACTCCCTCCCTTCCCCGTCCAGACTCCCTCCTTCGCCATCGTCAGACTCCCTCCCTACCCCATCGTCCAGACTCCCTCTCTTCCCCATCGTCCAGACTCCCTCCCTTCCCCATCGTCCAGACTCCCTCCCTTCCCCATCGTCCAGACTCCCTCCCTTCCCCATCGTCCAGACTCCCTCTCTTCCCCATCGTCCAGACTCCCTCCCTTCCCCAGCGTCCAGACTCCCTCTCTTCCCCATCGTCCAGACTCCTTCCCCTCCCCATGTGGAACTGTCCGTCCATCCATCGTCCAGACTCCCCCTCCCCATCGTCCCCATCGTCCAGACTCCCTCTCTTCCCCATCGTCCAGACTCCTCCCTACCCCATCGTCCAGACTCCTCCCTTCCCCATCGTCCAGACTCCTCCCTACCCCATCCCT
This sequence comes from Oncorhynchus nerka, assembly GCF_034236695.1. NCBI lineage: Eukaryota > Metazoa > Chordata > Actinopteri > Salmoniformes > Salmonidae > Oncorhynchus > Oncorhynchus nerka. The sequence continues at coordinate 10,723,834 of NC_088403.1, forward strand.
CCCTCCCCATCCTCCCTCATCGTCCAGACTCCCTCCCTTCCCCATCGTCCAGACTCCCTCCCTTCCCCATCGTCCAGACTCCCTCCCTTCCCCATCGTCCAGACTCCCTCCCTTCCCCATCGTCCAGACTCCCTCCCTACCCCATCGTCCAGACTCCCTCTCTTCCCCATCGTCCAGACTCCCTCCCTTCCCCATCGTCCAGACTCTCTCCCTTCCCCATCGTCCAGACTCCCTCCCTTCCCCATCGTCCAGACTCCCTCCCTACCCCATCGTCCAGACTCCCTCTCTTCCCCATCGTCCAGACTCCCTCTCTTCCCCATCGTCCAGACTCCCTCCCTTCCTTCGCTACTTGCAGACAAACTGATCCACCAGTGAAGTGCACCTCTTACACTTGACATAACAACACCAGTGAAACTTGCAGTGACATCTCTCATGCTTATAGGTCTTGAACTGGTCGTATCCTCTCCCGCAGCACATGAGTTCACAGCCATCCATCCCCTCCGACGTCTTGTTACAGAGTCTCCCCAGGGTTCCCATGGAGCCGGTGGTGTCGTTCTTCAGACAGTAGTCTGGGCTCTGGTCGGTGTAGACCAGATCCTCGGGGGTCGGGACGTTGAAGCGTTTATCTACCTGCTCCAGTTTCCCTTTGCGTCCGATGCGCATGGCGGCGGCGCTGTCGTACTTCTCCTTCAGGAACTCCCCGACGCGCCTGAAGTCTGCCAGCTGGAGCCAGCACGTCTTCAGGCTACAGGAGCCGGACACGCCGTGACACTTACACGCCACGTTGGCCAGGTTATACACCGACTGGGAGAGGAGAGAGAGGGAGATTAGGAATGGGCCAAGAATACTTCTAATACCAAATGACACAGGAAGAGCTTGAAAACTCTTCATTAACATAAGTGTTTCTGACTGTGTGGAGTTTGGTTGCTTTCTGGTAGATTGGTGCGACACGGCTGCCCTCTAGTGGTTGAATTAAAACATTACATCCCTGAGAGTGCCTCTTCCTCCTAACACAGCAGAGCACTGCCAGAGAGAGAGAGAGAGAGAGAGAGAGCCCCAGGGTGTTTCACTTTACACTCTCTTGTCTAACAGAGAGGCAGCCAGGGGGAGTGTTTTGGGAAACAATGGGGGGGGGGACTGGAGAATGGGGAATGGAGAATGGCCATTCGGTCCTAAACTACATAGCAAACCTTTAGTTTGGTGGACTGAAAGCTTCCCGCTGATCTACACAGAGAAGCTTCCAGCTGGTTCAATACCACAACCTAAACTAAACAAACAGTTGACTTTAAAATAACACACAGAACCAGCAGAGGAAATGTACCTATTGTCCAAACTAGTCAGACAATTCCACACTGTACATATAGACGTTGGGATCAAGGTGAAGGTGGGGAGAGAGTTCAAACAGTCACTGACCATTAGATACGGCCCTTAGAGGACATGTCTGAAGGACAAGACACACAACACACACACACATACACGCACGCACGCACGCACGCACACACACACACACACACACCCACACACACACACACACACACACACATTCTCTTAAGCATGACTAAAGTAAATAAACATGACTTAAAAGCAACAGACTGTCTTTAAAAATCCTAACTTTACAAGCATGACTTACAAAAATGACTTGTGGTGACCATATTTGGGTGTTGCTGATATTTTCCCTTTTTTGGATTTATAAGCACTCATCTGAGTGACATTAAACTAGTGGAAAACAGAGAGGATGACTGGTGATATTAAACTAGTGGAAAACAGAGAGGATGACTGGTGATATTAAACTAGTGGAAAACAGAGAGGATGACTGGTGATATTAAACTAGTGGAAAACAGAGAGGATGACTGGTGATATTAAACTAGTGGAAAACAGAGAGGACGACTGGTGATATTAAACTAGTGGAAAACAGAGAGGACGACTGGTGATATTAAACTAGTGGAAAACAGAGAGGACGACTGGTGATATTAAACTAGTGGAAAACAGAGAGGACGACTGGTGATATTAAACTAGTGGAAAACAGAGAGGACGACTGGTGATATTAAACTAGTGGAAAACAGAGAGGACGACTGGTGATATTAAACTAGTGGAAAACAGAGAGGACGACTGGTGATATTAAACTAGTGGAAAACAGAGAGGATGACTGGTGATATTAAACTAGTGGAAAACAGAGAGGACGACTGGTGATATTAAACTAGTGGAAAACAGAGAGGACGACTGGTGATATTAAACTAGTGGAAAACAGAGAGGACGACTGGTGATATTAAACTAGTGGAAAACAGAGAGGATGACTGGTGATATTAAACTAGTGGAAAACAGAGAGGATGACTGGTGATATTAAACTAGTGGAAAACAGAGAGGACGACTGGTGATATTAAACTAGTGGAAAACAGAGAGGATGACTGGTGACATTAAACTAGTGGAAAACAGACAGGATGACTGGTGATATTAAAGTAGTGGAAAACAGAGAGGATGACTGGTGATATTAAAGTAGTGGAAAACAGACAGGATGACTGGTGATATTAAACTAGTGGAAAACAGAGGAAACACAAAGGGTGTAGCAGCCGCCTGCTGGGACTGGAGGACTGGAGGACTGGAGGACTGAAGGACTGGAGGACTGGAGGACTAAAGGACTGGAGGACTGGAGGACTGAAGGACTGGAGGACTGAACGGTTGTCACACACACGCCCACATGCCTGATGCACACGTGTGTTCAGAAACGTGTCCATGTGAACCAAATGAACCAAATGTCCGACACAAAAGCAAAGCTTATGAATAAATGCCAGAGACAGGCTCCTCAAGTGAGAAAGGGACAGAGAAGTGAGAGAGAGAGGGAGTGAGGGAGAGAGGAGTGAGAGAGGAGAGGAGAAGAGAGGAGTGAGGGACAGAGGGAGTGAGGGAGAGAGGGAGTGAGGGAGAGAGGAGTGAGGGAGAGAGGGAGTGAGGGAGAGAGGAGTGAGGGAGAGAGGAGTGAGGGAGAGAGGAGTGAGGGACAGAGGAGTGAGGGAGAGAGGGAGAGGGGGAGTGGGGGAGAGAGGAGTGAGGGATAGAGGGAGTGGGGGAGAGAGGGAGTGGGGGAGAGAGGAGTGAGGGATAGAGGGAGTGGGGGACTATTTAGAGGTCTTTGTGTCTGTGCAGTGTCCTGTGGGTCCAATGACCTTAACCACTGGGCATGATGACATCAAAGCACCCCTTCATCACTCATTTCTGCTCTGTTTTGCACTTTCTCACTCTCCCTTTCTCTTTCTCTCTCTCCCTTTCTCTTTCTCTCTCTCCCTTTCTCTTTCTCTCTCTCCCTTTCTCTTTCTCTCTCTCTCTCCCTTTCTCTCTCTCTCTCCCTTTCTCTCTCTCCCTTTCTCTTTCCCTCTCTCCCTTTCCCTCTCTCCCTTTCTCTTTCTTTCTCTCCCTTTCTCTTTCCCTCCCTCTCTTTCTCTCTCTCTCTTTCTCTCTCTCCCTTTCTCTTTCTCTCTCTCCCTTTCTCTCTCTCCCTCTCTCTTTCTCTCTCTCCCTTTCTCTTTCTCTCTCTCCCTTTCTCTTTCTTTCTCTCCCTTTCTCTTTCCCTCCCTCTCTTTTGCTGTCTCCCTCTCATTCTCTCTCTCCATATAGCTTCCCTCCATATAGCTTCCCTCCATATAGCTTCCCTCCATATAGCTTCCCTCCATATAGCTTCCCTGCATATAGCTTCTCTCCATATAGCTTCTCTCCATAAAGCTTCTCTCCATATAGCTTCCCTCCATATAGCTTATCTCCATATAGCTTCTCTCCATAAAGCTTCTCTCCATATAGCTTCTCTCCATATAGCTTCTCTCCATATAGCTTCTCTCCATAAAGCTTCTCTCCATATAGCTTCCCTGCGTGTAGCTTCCCTCCATATAGCTTCTCTCCATTATTTTGTAAAGGAAGAGAAGTGGAGCACAGAAATACCTCTGCCCCCCCCACTTTCTCTATAGGCAGCTGTTGACACCCCCTCTGCATACCTGTTTGTTTACCCAGAGACAGAGAGAGAGATACCTGATACCTTTCTAACACCTTTCCCCCAACAGCCTGTCAACTCCCACACCTGGATGACTGTGCACCTGCAAATCCAGGTTCTCTCTCTGGTATCCTAAAACTGAACTGGTTATTACATTCCAATCCACAAGGGGGCGATAACTCCCATTCATACTTGTGGCTTCACTACTTGAGGCTTTCCAAGGCTACTAACTCAACACAAAGTGTAACACAAATCCTTCTCACCCATTTGTCACGGTCATGGCTAGTTTGTATACGGCTTATGTCAAATTGGCGTCAAAAGTAGATTTTTTTTTTTTGCATTTTAGCTAACCCTTTTCCTAACCTTGACCTAAGTATCCAAACCTGCTACGTAGGTTCTCCTAACCTGCTACGTAAGTTCTCCTAACCTGCTACGTAGGTTCTCCTAACCTGCTACGTAGGTTCTCCTAACCTGCTACGTAGGTTCTCCTAACCTGCTACGTAAGTTCTCCTAACCTGCTACGTAGGTTCTCCTAACCTGCTACGTAGGTTCTCCTAACCTGCTACGTAAGTTCTCCTAACGTGCTACATAGGTTCTCCTAACGTGCTACGTAAGTTCTCCTAACGTGCTACATAGGTTCTCCTAACGTGCTACGTAAGTTCTCCTAACGTGCTACATAGGTTCTCCTAACCTGCTACGTAAGTTCTCCTAACCTGCCACGTAGGTTCTCCTAACGTGCTACGTAGGTTCTCCTAACGTGCTACGTAGGTTCTCCTAACGTGCTACGAAAAGTACATTCTGATTCATTCTGACATCAGCTGTATGCCTTTTAGCCAAAGTATTTTATCACCCCTTCCCTCTCAACTCTCACCCTGTCCCTCTCACCCCTCCTACTACCCAGCAAGGATACCACTCTGCACCCTGCAATCCAGGATATGACCCCTGACCTTTCTAGAACTCTGGAGCCTTCCACAGCATTCTATCCCCCATTACTCATAGTAAACTGGGCCAGAGTGGCTCTAACAGAAGGATTCATAGGGGCCTTTCAGAAGCTCAACGTATCTCAGCCACCCTGGTTATAAAAAGACCCACTGAAGTAAACCTAAAGCCCTTACTGTACCCCGTCATATATGCAGACCTGGTTCAATGAGAAGCACACTTGACTCAGGGGCTTCCATTCTCCTCTTGACTGATGAGATAAAAGCAGGGTGTAACAGGTTATAACGGTGTGTGTGTCAGGGAGGACTGTGTTGGTCATAGTGTCTCCTGTCCTCGTCTGTCCTTACAGCTGTTTAACCTGCTGGGTGCATCTACACTGGAGCTGACGTCACACGCATTCACACGCACACACACACACGCACACGCACGCACACGCGTACGCACACACACGCGTACGCACACACACGCGTACGCACACACACACGGTCATCCTTCCATGTCGAGGGCATGCTTCCCGGGTCAGGCATAATAGGGCCAGCTCAGACAGGGTGAAAGGTGGGAGAGGAGGGGTAAGTAAATAAACCCCCCAGAGGTGAGGAGATAACAGGGGGAACAGAGGAGGGGGGAGAAAAAGGGGAGAGGAGGGGGAGAGGAGGGAACAGAGGAGGGGGAGAAAGGGGGAGAGGAGGGAACAGAGGAGGGGGACAAAGGGGGACAAAGGGGGGAGAAAGGGGGGACTATCAAGGAGTAAACAAGAACAAGTGTTACCAGCAGAATATTATGGGTCATCCCAGTGACACGTTCACTGCTATCAACGTTTCAAGATGACAGTTGTAATATTCAGCATCGCTTCTGAAGTCTTGTTTCTCACAGAGTGAAGGAAGTGGGACTGAAGTCTTGTTTCTCACAGAGAGAAGGGAAGTGGGACTGAAGTCTTGTTTCTCACAGAGAGAGGGAAGGGAAGAGGGACTGAAGTCTTGTTTCTCACAGAGAGAGGGAAGGGAAGAGGGACTGAAGTCTTGTTTCTCACAGAGAGAGGGAAGGGAAGTGGGACTGAAGTCTTGTTTCTCACAGAGAGAGGGAAGGGAAGTGGGACTGAAGTCTTGTTTCTCACAGAGAGAGGGAAGGGAAGTGGGACTGAAGTCTTGTTTCTCACAGAGTGAAGGGAAGTGGGACTGAAGTCTTGTTTCTCACAGAGAGAAGGGAAGTGGGACTGAAGTCTTGTTTCTCACAGAGAGAAGGGAAGTGGGACTGAAGTCTTGTTTCTCACAGAGAGAGGGAAGGGAAGTGGGACTGAAGTCTTGTTTCTCACAGAGAGAAGGAAGTGGGACTGAAGTCTTGTTTCTCACAGAGAGAAGGAAGGGAAGTGGGACTGAAGTCTTGTTTCTCACAGAGAGAAGGAAGTGGGACTGAAGTCTTGTTTCTCTCAGAGAGAAGGAAGTGGGACTGAAGTCTTGTTTCTCTCTTGTTTCTCACAGAGTGAAGGTAAGTGGGACTGAAGTCTTGTTTCTCACAGAGAGAGGGAAGTGGGACTGAAGTCTTGTTTCTCACAGAGAGAGGGAAGGGAAGTGGGACTGAAGTCTTGTTTCTCACAGAGAGAGGGAAGGGAAGTGGGACTGAAGTCTTGTTTCTCACAGAGAGAAGGGAAGTGGGACTGAAGTCTTGTTTCTCACAGAGAGAAGGGAAGTGGGACTGAAGTCTTGTTTCTCACAGAGAGAGGGAAGGGAAGTGGGACTGAAGTCTTGTTTCTCACAGAGAGAAGGGAAGTGGGACTGAAGTCTTGTTTCTCACAGAGAGAAGGGAAGTGGGACTGAAGTCTTGTTTCTCACAGAGAGAAGGGAAGTGTGACTGACAAAGTGCAGAGACCCCAAACCTGCTTCGCCTGGTGTGTGTGTGTGTGTGTGTGTGTGTGTGTGTGTGTGTGTGTGTGTGTGTGTGTGTGTGTGTGTGTGTAACTATAGAATAGCAAACAAACAAAAATTTGACAAACTGGGGACATTTAGTTGGTCCCCACAAGGTCAAACGCTATTTCTAGGGAGTTTGGGGTTAAGGTTAGGTTAGGGTTAGGGTTAGTTTTAGGGTTAGGAGCTACGGTTAGGAGCTAGGGTTAGTTTTAGGGTTAGGAGCTAGGGTTAGGAGCTAGGGTTAGTTTTAGGGTTAGGGTTAGGAGCTAGGGTTAGGAGCTAGGGTTAGGAGCTAGGGTTAGTTTTAGGATTAGGAGATAGGGTTAGGAGCTAGGCTTAGTTTTAGGATTAGGGTTAGGAGCTAGGGTTAGGAGCTAGGGTTAGGAGCTAGGGTTAGTTTTAGGGTTAGGGTTAGGAGCTAGGGTTAGGAGCTAGGGTTAGTTTTAGGGT